>NW_024070202.1:40305085-40338716 GCF_014754425.2 Oryx dammah | reverse complement strand
AATGCATGCAAGTGAGAAGTGAAAGTGAAGTCGGTCAGTCGTGTCCGACTCTTAGCGACCCCATGGACTGCAGCCTACCAAGCTCCTCTGCCCATGGGATTTTCCAGGCAAGAGTACTGGAGTGGGTTCCATTGCCTTCTCCGAAATGTGCTTAAATTTATACCAAAAAAGTGCCTAAAAGAAAATGTATGCAAATTCACAGAAATATGAAACACATTTACAACTCCATTGCCATTTACTGCTAAATATTCTATAAGATTTTTTGAAAGGACTTTCAAAGCATGTATGTTGTATATCTGTAACAATTCTCTCAATGCCATTAGACACAATCAGCTGAAGCACAATGGAAGGTATTGGTGTTTACCAAAAAATGAAAAGTCATGCTACTATATATGGATTTGATCTTCACATTAGTAAATTCCAACTTAAGACAGAGAAGCAATAGTGTCTTTTCCACTTACTACCAAGTGTTTCTTTGTTTCTGAGTAGGCCTTATTTGCTATCCAGTCATGTAACAAATTTCATGTTCTTGCCATCTCCTCACTGAAATCCCTAATGGTAGGATTGGAAAGCTTTTCTTAGACTCATGTTGACTGTTTTTTCCAATCTAGAATTTCTCTTTCAAATGATTATTTTTGGCCCTGCCATAAAAATCCATAAAAGCAATTAGAATGTAGTGTTTCAGTAACTAAGCCACATTCTCCATAAGCTCCCTCTCTTTTTTTAAGAAACACTGAATTTTAGAGTTCAATGTAAGCAACCAGACTATTTAGAGAGAAAGGAAACGTAAAAGAAACAAACAAATGGATGATTCCCTTCTCACTAGTTAAATTTGGAAATGATTAGTATCCATTACATTCTTTCTTCTTATCCCTGGGAAGTAGAAGAAAACAATGAATCCATTTGTTTTATGCTGACCTAATTTGGAGATGTAATCTTTGCAATATTTCCTGAGGTATCTTCCTTTCACCCCTGTATGAGTCTAATTTTTCCAATTGCCTATGAATAAGGAGGCCAAGGTAATTAGGGGTTTTATCACATAAATAGAGTTATTTAAATGCTATTTTCTTTTCATTATATATCAAGTACCATCATAACAAGCTCATTACAAGTCACCACACTGGATGGTCTAAGAATTGATAAGGTTTGCACCATCATGTTTTTGAAGATGAGGGGGAAAAAAAGCAATTGTGGCAACAGCCACATTTTCTAGAGGATGCTGAGAATTGATGCTTATCCATTACTCTGGATGATTTCTTATAGCTCTGCAACAGAAAAACATACCAAATTTTATATATCAGCAATATGAAGTGAAGACAGTCAGTGAGAAGCATTAAAGTCATGATATTAAAAATTCCTTCACTGGGTGGGGTAGATACAGTAGATATGTCTTCGTAGACAGATTCTTTAGAGGTTTCTGCAATGATACAAATGTAAAACCCAAGAAATAAAATTGTGCAGTGAGAGGGAGAATAAATGTTACCAAATAATCAATAAAATATATAAAAACATCTGTTTTAAACTACTATTAATGGTTGTAGAACCACCAGTATGTAAAAATAGTCAGAGGAAATATCCTATATTTATTTTATCTCATAAGAATCTAATTTTTTAGGTTCTTAGGAAATGAGTGAAAACAATTTCACTAGATATACTTATTTGAATATTCTCTACCTATATGTTTTGTTATTGTTGATGATTCTTTGAAAATGCAATATTATGAAGTGTATGAGATATTGAAATTTCATAAATTATATGAATGTATATCCTCTTGGGATAAATTAACTGCTAAAAAATACACTGCTGTTGTAAATTACTATCTATTCTTATCAGTTATTATCTTTCCTCATGAATAAATATTACTTTTGCTTTTTCCAAAAATATTAAATAAAATCCTAATCTATGTTATATTTGGCCCTTGAACTGCAAGGGTATACTTATTTGCCTTTGAGACACAGTTCAAAATTTCTACCTGTGGTTGGCTGAGTTCATGCGGGCAAAGCCCCCAATAGGAAATCCCCATTGGGAAGGCCAAATATGGTGCTGAATCATTTTGGATACTAAGGGACAATTGTATATACAATTTGCACATGCAGATAAATTGCCTTCAGAATAATATTTATAGAGCTGAAACTGATGTTATTCATTAACTAGTTCATTTTTGTTATATTTCAATAATTGGTGGCATTTAGTCACTTAGTTTTGTCTGACATTTGTGACCCCATGGACTGTAGCCTGGCAGATTCTTCTGTCCATAGGATTTTCCAAGCAAGAATAGTGGAGTGGGTTGCCATTTTCTTCTCCAGGAGATTGTTCTGACCCAGTATCAAACCTGTGTCTCTTGCATGGTAGGTGGTCTCCTGCATTGCAGGCAGATTCTTTTCTGCTGAGCCATCAGGGAAGCCCAGTTCCAATCATTAATATATCATAATTTTTATGACTTTAAGCAGTTACAAATTCTATGCTTTCAAACTGGTGCTGGTGAAGACTCTTGAGAGTACCTTGAACTGCAAGGAGATCAAATCAGTTAATCCTAAAGGAAATCAATCCTGAATATTCATTGGAAGGATGGATACTGAAGGTGAAGCTCCAGGAATTTGGCCACCTGATGTGAAGAGCCAACTCATTGGAAAAGACCCTGATGCTGGGAAAGACTGAGGACAGGAGGAGAAGGGGGCAACAGAGGATAAGATGGGTGGATGGTATCATCGACTCAATGAACATGAACATGAGTTCGAGCAAACTTCAGGAGGTAGTGAAGGACAGGAAGACAGTGTGGTGCAGTGCATGGGGTTGCAAAGATTCAGACAGGACTGACTGAACAACAAAAAAGCTCATTACTCTATAAGTCTCAGATACCTAATATAACTGAAGTATTTCCATTAAACATATATATTTAGCATATTTAAGGCAACTTGAGTGTTTTATATTTTCAGACTTCGAAGCTTTGGCTCTCAATCCACTTCTTTAAGTATCTCTGTTGAGCAAACCACAAGGAAGGTGTTAGGTAGTTAGAGCAGAAAAAGGAGTCCAGAAGGTCAGTGGCTAAAAAACAAGGAAAGGAAAAGCCCGTGAAAATAGAACAAAGGAAGGTATGGACCAGAATGAGGACCTCAGGTAGAACAAACAGCACACGTGGCTAGCCCAGTTTATATAGGGCAGGCCCAGGGGGAGGATAAAAGCATATAAAAAGAGGAGCCAAAGGGCCAGGGCCCTCTCTCCCTCTCTCCCTCTTTCTCACCCCATCTTCCTCTCTCTCTGTCTCTCCCCTCTTCGCATCTTTTGGGTTGGCTTACCTTCATACCTTGAGGATGTATTTTTCTTTATTTTCTAAATAAAACTGAGCTGTAACATGGAGCTGTAACACTGATCTGTCCGAGAGTTGTGACCTGGTCTGTCAGAGGACTGTAACGCTGGTCCATCGCTTCAAATTTTTGTTGTGATGAGACAGAACCAAGGAAATTACACACTTCCCTGACAAAAGGGTTCATCTGAGAATGAAAATTTAGGGTCAAACCAATTTGGGATTATTCATAGAAGTAGTAAAAAGAAATGACAACCCACTCCAGTATTCTTGCTTAGAAAATTCCATGGACAAGAGGAGCCTAGTGGGCTACAGTCTATGTGGTTGCAAAGAATTGGACATGACTGAGTGCCTGAGCACACGAACACACACACACACACACACACACACACACACACAGTAAAAAGAAAGATGTATTTTTGATTTATGGGTTTAATTTAATGCCAAACTAAAAGACAGTTAGGTAGTATTTCTCTATTTCTTACTCTTAGTTTCTTTTGCATATCTAACTCATGTACACATTTTTAATTTAGCTTTTGTTTGTTTAGATTTTTAAGAATCATAGTTAGATGTGGACTAAGCAAAACAAATAAGCATAACCATTCTGCTAATAAATATTTTAATTTTACAATTCAAATAATGAAATCTATATTAATTCCAGGTCAGAAGAAAGGAAAAACTCAAAAACCTAAATGGTTCTGTGTGTGTGTGCTGATCAAATATTCTTGTATAAGATATCTGTGTACTTGGATTGTTTTTTGAATATATATCATCCAAATTCTTGAGAAATGCATGAAGAATAATTATTAAACATACTTCCAAAGAAGACATACAGATGGACAACATTACTAATCATCAGGGAAATCAAAATCAAAATCATTGTGAGATATCACCTCAGACCTATCAGAATGGCTATTATCAAAAAGAAAACAAATAATAAGGGCTGGTGAGGATGTGGAGCAAGGGAAATCCCTGTGCACGGTTGATAAGAATGCAAATTGATGGAAATACTATGGAAAACAGTATGGAGAGTCCTCAAAAAATGAAGAATAGAAAACTACCTGGAAGCCTACTTCTGGGTAGTTTTCCAAGGAGACAAAAACACTAATTCAAACAGATATATGTCCCCACTATGTTCACCACAGCATTATTCACAATAGCCAAGATATGGAAGCAACCTAAGTGCCCATGCATAGATGAATATAGTATAATATAATATATATTGGAATATATGGGATGCAACATTACTCTGCCATAAAATGGAATAAAATCTTGCCATCTGGGACAACATGGATGGGGACAGAGAGTTTTCTGCTAAGTAAAGTAAGTCAGACAGGTAAAGACTTATACCATATGAGTTCATATATATATTAAATCTGAAAAAGAAAAAAAATAAATGACCAATATAACAAAAGAGAAACAGGGTCATAGATACAGAGGACAAATCATTGCCAGAGGAGAGAAGGGTAGAGGGATGAGTGAAATAGTTGAGGGAAATTAAGAGATATAAACTTGTAGTTATAAAATAAATGAGTAATGGGGGTGAAGTATAAAGCATTGGGAACAGAATCTATAATAATGTAATATCTTTGGTGACAAAGGTGCTCAAAAGGTACACAGTTCCAGTTGCAACATAAATAAGTACTAGGGATGTACTATACAATATGATTATTAAAAGTAAGATATGTATATCATTATGAAAGATATTAAGAGTGTAAATACTAAGAGCTCTCATGAGAAGGAAAAATGATTTTTCCTTGTATCTATTTGAGTTTATGAATACCCACTATGCTTATTGTGGTAATCATTTCATGATATATATACATTAAAAAATTATGTGGTAAACCTTAAATTTAAGCAATGCTGCATTTAGAAAAGGCAGAGGAACCAGAGATCAAATTGCAAACATCTGTTGGATCATCGAAAAAGGAAGAGAGTTCCAGAAAAACATCTACTTCTGCTTTGTTGACCATGCCAAAGCCTTTGACTGTGTGGGTCAAAACAAACTGGAAAATTCAAGAGATGGGAATACCAGACCACCTTCGTTGTCTCCTGAGAAATCAGTATGCAGCTCAAGAAGCAACAGAAAGAACTGGACATGAAACAACAGACTGGTTCCAAATTGGATAAGGAGTACGTCAAGGCTGTATATTGTCACCCTGCTTATTTAACTTATATGGAGTGTACATCATGAGGAATGCCAGGCTGAATGAAACATAAGCTGGAATCAAGAAATATCAATAACCTCAGATATGCAGATGACACCACCCTTATGGCAGAAAGAGAAGAGAAACTAAAGAGCCTCTTGATGAAAGTGGAAGAGGAGAGTGAAAAAGCTGGTTTAAAACTCAACATTCAACAAACTAAGATCGTGGCATCTAGTCCCATCACTTCATGGCAAATAGGTGGGGAACAATGGAAACAGTGAGAGATACTATTTTGAGGGGCTTCAAAATCACTGCAGATGGTGACTGCAGCCATGAAATTAAAAGATGCTTGCTCCTTGGAAGAAAAGCTATAACAAACCTAGATAGCATATTAAAAAGCACAGACATTGCCAACAAAGGTCCATCTAGTGAATGCTATGGTTTTACCAGTAGTCATGTGTGGATGTGAGGGTTGGACTATAAAGGAAGCTGAGTACCGAAGAATTGATGCTTTTAAAGTGTGGTGTTGGAGAAGACTCTTGAGAGTCCCTTGGACTGCAAGGAGATCCAACCAGTTCATCCTAAGGGAAATCAGTCCTGAATATTCATTAGAGGACTGATGCTGAAGCTGAAACTCCAATATTTTGGCCACCTGATGTGAAGAACTGACTCATTCAGAAAGACCTTGATGCTGGGAAAGATTGAAGGCAGGAAGACAAGGGGACGACAGAGGATGAAATGGTTGGGTGGCATCATCCAAACGGTTGAATGGACATGAGTTTGAATAAGCTCTGGGAGTTGGTGATGGACAGGGAACCCTGGTGTGCTGCAGTGCATGGGGTTGCAAAGAGTTAGACACAACTAAGCAACTGAACCGAACTGAACTGGATTAGTTATATCTCAGTAAAACTGGGATACAAATTAACTTTAAAAGTACAAGAAAATAAAATTTGTATTTTTCTTGCTTTTAATGTACATTATTTTTGCCTCTTCTGGACCAAATATTTTCAAATTCTTTCATTACTATTTTACTATTTAATTTTTTTTTCTCAACAAGAAAATGAAATGGTCCAAATAAATAAAGTATGAAAAACCTCAATATATCTTTTTAATATGATTTCTTTCAGCACCAAGAGAAAATTCTATTATATCCTATGCTTAGCACTTTTCTGAAGATAACCATTACTATTAATATTTTGGGAAATTTCAAAGTATCAGTTTAAAGATCATGAGTTATTATTATTTTTTAATCCATGAGTTTTATTATCAATTCAAATGAACTGGTACAACACAGATAATACTTATTCAGTAGCTGATTAAACTAATTTTTTGATACTGAAACTGATCATTTATGTACGTATTTGTTTACATCAGTTTTAACATGATATTAAAGTTTACCTATTACAGAGCTTTTCCCACCTTGGTCCTGTACACTTTAGTATGCTTAACAGTGTTCTTGACCTCCAGATTCTAGAAGCCAAGAGTTTCTCTCCAGTGTGACAACCAAATATGAGTCCAAGTTTCGCAAATGTCCCACAGTGGGCAAAACTGCCCAGGCTGAGAAACACTCATCCATTTCAATAAGTCATATGATTCTTAAAACTACTTTCTATTCACACTGATGGTTAAGAATCATTTTTATTTGGTGTGTAAAAATATCATTTTATGAGAAAAATTAGATTAAAAAAACGAAGAACAAATTCTTATCATTTTCAGTATATATTTTAATAGCTTGCATGTCTGCATCAGTTTTCAGAAAATTTTAGCAACACAGTCATTTTATTCCAATTTAAATATGTTATGTTAATTCTGTACTTTAGGGTTGAATAAGGTCTACATAAGCATATTGTAATCTTTCAGGTATTTAAATTAATCATCAAAGTGATTGTATGATAATCATCATAATTCTCTTAAGTAGGCTTTTCTTTCAAAATATTTACAAAAGTTTAATGACAACTCACTTTAGCTTTAAATACTTTTTCTACTTTAAGTGTTGATGAATAAGCAATCAACCTCTTCTCTCCCACACTGATGCACTTGGAGCAATTATTCACAAGGACTGATACTGCATTTCATGCAAAGATAGGCACGATAAATGACAGAAATGGTATGGACCTAACAGAAGATATTAAGAAGACATGGCAAAAATATACAGAAGAACTCTACAAAAAAGATCTCATGACCCAGATAACCACGATGGTGTGGTCACTCACCTAGAGCCAGACATCCTGGAATATGAAGCCAAGTGGGCCTTAGGAAGCATCACTATGAACAAAGCTAGAGGAGGTGATGGAATTCCAGTTGAGCTATTTCAAATCCTAAAAGATGATGCTGTGAAAGTGCTGCACTCAATATGCCAGCAAATTTGGAAAACTCAGCAGTGGCCACAGGACTGGAAAAGGTCAGTTTTCATTCCAATCCCAAAGAAAGGCAATGTCAAAAAATGCTCAAACTACCGCACAATTGCACTCATCTCACAGGATAATTCTCCAAGCTATGCTTCAATAGTACATGAATCGTGAACTTCCAGATGATCAAGCTGAATTCAGAAAAGGCAGAGGAACCAGAGATCAAATCGCCAACATCCACTGGATTATTGAAAAAGCAAGAGAGTTCCAGAAAAAACATCTACTTCTGCTTTATTGACTACGCCAAATCCTTTGACTGTGTGGATCACAACAAACTGTGGAAAATTCTTCAAGATATGGCAATACCAGAGCACCTGACCTGCATCCTGAGAAATCTGTATGCAGGTTAACAAGCACAGTTAGAACTGGACATGGAACAACAGACTGGTTCCAAATCGAGAAAGGAGTACATCAAGGCTGTACACTGTCACTCTGCTTATTTAACTTACATGCAGAATACATCATGCAAAATGCCAGGCTGGATGAAGCACAAGCTGGAGTCAAGATGGCCAGGAGAAATATCAATAACCTCAGATATGCAGATGACACCACCCTTAGGGCAGAAAGCAAAGAAGAACTAAAGAGCTTTTTGATGAAAGTGAAAGAGGAGAGTGAAAACCTTGGCTTAATACTCAACATTCAGAAAACTAAGATCTTGGCATCTGATCCCATCACTTCATGGCAAATAGATGGGGAAAGAATGGAAACAGTGACAGATTTTATTTGGGGGGCTCCAAAACAACTGCAGATGGTGACTTCAGCCATGAAATTAAAGGACACTTAACTCCTTGGAAGAAAAGCTAGGACCAACCTAGACAGCATATTAAAAAACAGAGACATATTACTTTGCCAACAAAGGTCTGTCTAGTGAAAGCTGTTTTTTTTCCAGTAGTCATGTATGGATGTGATTGTTGGACTACAAAGAAAGCTGAGTTGAAGAATTGATGCTTTTGAACTGTGGTGTTGGGGAAGACTCTTGAGAGTCCCTTGGACTGCAAGGAGATCCAACCAGTTCATCCTAAAGGAAGTCAGACTTGAATGTTCATTGGAAAGACTGATGCTGAAGCTGAAACACCAATACTTTGGCCACCTGATGCAAAGAACTGACTCATTACAAAAGACCCTGATGCTTGGAATGATTGAAATTGGGAGGAGAAGGGGATGATAGAGGATGAGATGGTTGGATGGCATCACCCATGAGATGGACATGAATTTGTGTAATCTCTGGGAGTTGGTGATGGACAGGGAAGTCCGGAGTGCTACAGTCCATGGGGTTGGAAAGAGTTGGACACGACTGAGCAACTGAATTGAACTGAACTGATACTACATTGGCCACAGTCGTGAAATAAATGTTACTCACCATTTAAGTAATTATAAAAATGAAAATTAAGATTTTGTGAAAACTTGTTTTCCAAGTGCCCAGAAATTGTGACTCATGAGAAAGAGGCCTGGGAAGATAGCAGATTATACAAACGATTATATACGTTCTTAGAAACCAGAATAAAATTGATTTGGTGAGAGAATTTGCAAAGAAAATTGAGTGATTCAAAGGATGAGAATAAGCTAAAAGACAATCTGTCACTAGTGGCAGAATAAAATACAGATAGAATATTCTGTGTATTCCTTTCCTATGAAAAATTTAAGACAGTGTTCCTCACTCCCTCAAATGTAATGATTAACTACAGTCCCGAGAATCGTGGTGGTGGTGGTTTAGTGGTGGTGGTGAAGTTGTGTTTGACTCTTGTGATCCCATGGACTGTGGCCTGCCAGGCTCCTCTGTCCAGTAGTTGATGGTAAAACTAAGGGTGGGAAAGGGAACCTGTGTTACACTCAATCTTTGATTCACCTGCCCTTGGAAATCCCTCTCTCTCTGAAACAGAGAGAGTCAGATATATCCCATGATGATTGTATTTTTTAAGTTAATTCAGACCCTCTTCTCTGAGAACATCAGGAACAAGTGAAAGCAATATTCCCATTAAGCACAATTCATCAGAAAAGTAAGTACAATTCTTAGAAAAAGCCTGGCAACAAGGAGCTGTATGGCCAAAGTGAGACAGTCTTGAAGAGAACCCTCATAAAGCTAGAGAACAAAATGAATCTGGCAATAAGGAGGAGGGGTGTAATAAAGCAAAGGCAGAATCTCAGTTCTTCAGCAGATGACAGTACCCAGGGGTGCTGCAGAACTGTGGGGAAACATCATTAGGAATGATGGGAAAAGCCATCACTGTAAGCAAAGAGAGCATCTAACTCAGAGTTTGAGAGTTAGAACAGACTAGGAAATGGCAACCCACTCCAGTGTTCTTGCCTAGAGAATCCCAGGGACGGGGAAGCCTGGTGGGCTGCCTTCTCTGGGGTCGCGCAGAGTCGGACACGACTTAAGCGACTTAGCAGCAGCAGCAGGATTCAAAGTACTATTCAGCAGATGAATTACAAGTGAGAGAAAACAAGGATTTGGAAGGCCATTATTTGGGCAATGACAATGCCTGGCTATATGCAATCCTATGATGCTCACTTGAAGGATGAACTATTCAGTGCTTGGAATACTAAAGACTGTGCATGTTCTGTTCCTGTGTTGGGGAAATCTATAGAGTAGCAAAAGAAGGATGGCAGGGGAATCAAATGTGAGCTCTGATTTAGAATAAATTTTGAGACTGCTCATACAACTTGAGAAGTCGTGAAGGTTTTGGTTTTGATGTCTTAGTGAAATGTCAGGAGAACTTTGCTCTCTCTACCGTTAAGGTCTATATAATGTATTTCTTGACTACCAGGATGCTGTGAGAAAACCATTTCATAGCTCATTTTCAGAAATTATTAGAGACATGCAAACCCATTAATAGTAAATCTAGGATTCATTAGACTCTAAAGAAAAAAAAGAAAACCCTAAAACTATTCTATAGACAAACATATTATAAATTCAAATCTTCTACCTTTGAGTATAATTTATATGTAAGCTCAAACCATGTGAGAAATTAGAGACTGCCAAGGAATTAGAAGCAGAAGAGAAACAACCCAGCAAACAACATTTTCTCATTCTGAGGTGGCTGGTTGCCTGCCATTTCCATGCCTAGCAGATGGCAAAAAGGCAGTGAGGGTGGGAACGGCTGGCACTTCATAGACTGCCAGGCTCCGTCTGGGCTCTTGATAAGTATTAATTAAATGAACTGAATCCATTGAAGAATGCTGTCCGTGCTGCCAGTTATGACAACCACTCTTTGTTTTATGTATTATCCTCATGTATCATGGCTTTGGTATATCTTTATAAAGACTGAATGAGCTACCAAGAGGTGACACTCAAAGTCACACACTTTAAAAAAAAATCTACTTTAGAAACATCTAATTAAAACCATATTCTAGTGATATGTTGATTGGCATTTCATCTGCAAATAAAGTTATACTACTTTAGCAAAATCAATCTTTGTGTAATAGAGACTAGGATAATTTCAGGTTTTATCTTTGCTTGGCCTGGGCATGTGGTGGACAAGGAGGAAAAGGACACAACACAGAATAAATGCATGAAGGGGATTTATATTCCTGGGTTTCATAATCCATGTAACGTCAAAGTTGTGAAAGTGTTACCTGGGCTCCTGAACTGGAAATGATTTAGAGGGATCTGTGTCCCTCTCTTCAACAAAGAGAAGGTTATAGAGTTGCAGTTTCCAGGTGATCTGGGGATTAGCTATTCCCCGAAAGACTAGAATTGAGCAGCCACAAAGAAATCTATATGTTAAAAGTACCCTCAAATTAAGGTGTGTTGATTCTATTTTATATGAAAGGATTTCCCAAGTTAAAGTGCCTTAGGAATACACCCTCTTTGTTATAGCAGTCTACCCAGAATGTATGCTGACCTCACAAGCCTGTGGGTTCAGACAAGGATTCATTAATAATAATGCCCAAATTACATGAGCTGTCTCTCAATGGCAAGATACCACTTTCTCTCCTAGTGTGAAATATCTGAAAATGTTGGCTGGTTACTTCTTGGAGCCCTCTGTCTCAGTTCTGTTCCCTTTACTCCAGCCTCTTGTTAATGAATACTGTCAGGCAATATCTTAAAGGGAGGCACCTGGTCACTGGCATTTTCCCAGAATTTTTTAAAAGGAAAGATTTAGGCTCCAGAGTTACCTATGGGAATGATGTCTCTTTCCTCTGTTGTGTCCTGTCATTTGTGCTCCGACATAGCACAGTTAGTGCCTGGAGCCCTGCCTGAATGCAGCTCCCTCTAGTTTTGGTTTATCAATAAGAAACATTCAGGAATGAGGATAAACATTGCTTTCCCAGGGAAGCATTTCCTGACTTGTAGAATCTATTAGAACATGAGAATATGTATGAGCTCATAATTCCCTATACTTCTATCATGGTAGTTAGTAATTTCATTTTTTAGCTTCTTGTCTGTCTTCCCCCTCTAAACTCTTTATTTATAAGGGCAGAATCCTTGTATGTTTATATAGCATAGTGTTCCTTACCAGGGCTACCACGGTACTAGTCCAGTGAATACTATTCACATTGGACTCTCTGAAATTGGGTAGCAAAGGTTCTGATTTCCAGCATTAATAAAACATAGTAGAGATTAATAAGTAATTTTCAATGAGTAAATCCTCTTATGCATTTCTGTCTTTCAGCTACAGCTTTATTTAATATTACACATAAAACAAACTTCCACAAATACCAAATAGTGCAGACATTCCTGGGTGATGAGGTCCTATGGTTGGGTAGACACTTACATTCTGAATTCTAAATTATACTTAAATAGGACTTCCCTTCCAAACATTAAAAAACAAAACTGTGATCATGGCATCTAGTTCCCTCACCTCATGGCAAATAAATGGGGGAAAAGTTGAAACAGCTATAGATTTTATTTGGGCTTCAAAATCACTGTGGATGTTGACTTCAGTTAGGAAATTAAGAGATGCTAGCTCCTTGAAAGGGAAGCTATGACAAATATAGACAGCATATTGAAAAGTAGAGACATCACCTTGCTGACAAAATTTCATATAGTCAAAGCTATGGTTTTTCCGGTAGTCATGTACAGATGTGAGAATCAGACCACAGAGGAAGGCTGAGCACCGAAGAACTGACACTTTCAAATTGTGATGCTGGAGAAGACTAGAGTCCCTTGGATGGCAAGATCAAACCAGTGAATCCTAAAGGAAATCAACCCTGATTATTCATTGGAAGCACTGTGGCTGAAGCTGAAGCTCTGATACTCTGGCTATGTGATGTGAAGAGCCGATTCATTGGAAAAGACACTGAACTGGGAAAGACTGAGGGCAAGAAGAGAAGGAGGTGACAGAGGATGAATGGTTGGGTATATCACCAACTCAGTGGACGTGAGTTTGAGCAAACTCTGGAAGATAGTGGAGGAAGAAGAGCCTGGTGTGCTATAGTCCATGGGATCACAAAGAGTTGGACATAACTTAGAGACTGAACATCAACAAAATATTAATATTCAGACAATGTCTTATGAAGAAAATTCAGTACAGTCACAGCATAGAGCATGATACAGATATACGGCTATTTAATACAATTTGGTAAGAAACTAATCTCTCTGAATAAAGAGAAGTGAGCATATAAAGATTATTAGAAAAAAATATGCTGGCTGCTATTATTATTATACACTCAACAGTTCATAGTTCAGTGGATGGAAAAATGGTATCAAACTGTTCTCTTCCTCCAAATGTTGAAAAAGAAATCTACCATTTCTTTAAAAATGTACCAGCTATAATGACCCTTTCTGCTGCTTGCACATCTTCTGCTTTGTAGAAATCACTCGAAGTGCTTTCCCAGGTTTGGTCCCTGGGTCAGGAATATCCCCTGGAGAAGAGAGTGGCTATCCACTCCAGTATTCTTGTTTGGAGAATTGCATGGACAGAGGAACCTGGCAATAGGGTCGCGGAGTCAGACATGACTGAGTGACTAACACAACACACTTTCCCATCAATCAAATCTATGGTAATAGGAAGGATTTCTTTAATAGATATGCACTGTAACAGCTGAAAAACAATGACTTGGGGAGATCACAACTGGAGGAGGATTTTAATGTGAAAAGCCACTCTGAATGTTCCAGTGGGCAGCACCAAACAGAAACATGGTAGATGACAGATGGCAAATATATCCTTGCCAACTGACAACTGCAATTCCCATGGTCAAACATTTCCTATGCTGTGCAGTTCTCAGGTCAAGGAGTGTTCATTCTGTACCTGGGTCAACAGATACATGTAATTATCTTTAAAACACGAATGTTTTGAGTTATTATGTATCATACTATATATGTTTCATATAATGAAAATATAAATAATTGTTTAAAAAGTTAGGGTATTGGAAAATCTGTTTGATCATTCATACTATGCTACGCTATTCTGGAATGTATTTTAAGTACTGTAGAGTACCAAGTCTTCAGTCTTTTGAAAAAATATTTTCCCACAATGGAAACTAAAATGGAAAATCATTCAAAAATGTTTTGCCAAGTTACATGCATTTATGGGTACTGGAATTAGGGAAATGACTAAAACTGTCTAAGAAGGAATTTTTATTTCAAGCTTTTCTGTGTGCAACTGATGTTTTAGAAAAAATTATTTGGTTCAGAGTTTCTCCAGATTGTATAAATTAGATTAGTTGAAATGAAAGTTACTGTGTTCTGTGTTGATACTGCTATGTTACACTTATATGATTCTTTATTCTAATTTACTAAAAGGAAAAGAATTACCTGTTCACTTAGAAAAATATGATCATTAGCAGGTCTTCAAATATATAACAACAGATTAGAAATGCTGACAATGGTGGTGAGTTCAATCCAAAAATCTTTTTGTATTTCAACTTTGGTATTATATGATAGTCACACGTTAGTCTCTAACAATTCTTCTGAAAATGGAGACATATATAAAGAAATGTGACACACTCTATGCCCACAATCGATACTGGTCATAATGAAAAGCACCCACTCGTCCAGATCAGCAGGATTTCCAATGGCAGTTTTTCTCATTCCCTCTGAGAACAGAACTGAGAAGTTTGGCCAGATACAATCTTGCTGCAACTTGGAAGCTAATAGTTTTCAGTTGCTAATTTACATTAAAGGTTAGCTATGCCAGCCTCAAAAATGAGACTGAATACAAAGCCAGATGACCTTAAATAACCAGAAATGAGCAATCACCTGAGCATTAATAATTTGCATATGACATGCTCCGATTTGGAGCCAAGATACATAATGAAGAGCAGAACTCAGAAATGAGTTCCTCAATTTGTCTATCCATGTCATCATAGTAATCTAATAATTGCCTTATTTCTACACAGTTTCCCTTCTATTCGAGTCATAGCCTAATATCAACAATGAATCATTGAGATTTCATTTTCTATTGTTATTTCAGAGGACTAATTATTTTCATAATTATAATAATTTTTTCAGAGGACTGATGCTGAAGCTGAAACTCTAATACTTCGCCCACCTGATGTGAAGAACTGACTCATTGGAAAAGACCCTGATCCTGGGAAAGACTGAAGGCAGGAGGAAAAGAGGATGACAGAGGATGAGATGGCAGGATGGCATCACTGACTCAATGGACTTGAGTTTGAGTAAACTCGGGGAGTTGGTGATGGACAGGGAGGCCTGCTGTGCTGCAGTCCATGGGGTCACAAAGAGTCAGACACGACTGAGTGACTGAACTGAACTGAACTGAATATGTCACCCTGGAAACTTAGTGGTTTAAAATAAGAGCTATTGAGTTAGCTCACAATTTGCCAGGTTGAAAAAATAGGCTGAATTTGGTGAACAGCTTTCCCACAGGTCTCAGCTAATTTCATTCATGAAGGACTCACCTGAAGATTGATGGGCACTGGTTGGTCTGGAATGACCTCAATCAATACATTGGTAGATGGCTGGTGGGTGGCTGGTGCAACAGAGGTGGCTAGGTCTTGGATTTCTCTTCATTCAGTAGGCTAGCCTGGGCTCACTTACTTGGTGGTTGCAGAGTTTCATGAGCAGCAAGAAAAGGGCAAATCTCAATGCATAAATATTTTCTAATTCTCTGCTCTTCTCATGTCTGCTATTGCCTTATTGGCACAAACAAGTCACATGGCTAAGCCCAGAATCAGAGCATGTGGGTATCCAGAATTCCAGTGAAAGGAAAGGTGGATATTGTGGTTAAGGTGGATATTGTGGTTATTCTTGCAATTGAACATGCTTATAAAACAAGATCATTTTAACACAGAGAATTGAACTCTGTCTGGGTTTATAGTTTTAGTGATGCTTATTGGGAAACATGGAGAAGGAAATGGCAACCCACTCCAGTGTTCTTGCCTAGAGAATCCCATGGACAGAGGAGCCTGGTGGGCTATTGTCCATGGGGTTGCACAGAGTCAGACATGACTGAAGCGCCTTAGCAAGCATGCATAGCATTAGAAAACAAGGCCAAAAGCTGCCACAGTGCTCGGTTTTCAAAAGGTCAAAAAATTAGATAAATGCCTTAATTCAAATTTAACACTGAATAACATTTACTGAGCTTTTAACTACTTGCAGCATATCAGCATTTTACCTACATTATTTCATTTTACTGGGAAAACACACAATGAGGCAGGTGAGTGCGTTATTTATGAGTACAGACTTGAAGTTCAATTACCTTTGTTCAGCCCTAGCTATTACTTATTACCAGTGGGGTTTTGGTTAAATAATCTGTTTCATAGTGTTCTTGTGTTTTCATGTGTTAGTATATACAGAATCCCTTGAACTTTGCTAACGTATCATGAGGGTTATATAAGTTACCACTACTATTATAAATTACATACATATTATCCTCCACATGTCAGAGGGAAATGGAGAAATTAACTAACCAGCCTAGGGAAATTAACTAAGCAAAGAAACACAAAGTATGCATTCAAGTAAAAGAGAGTTTGATTCAAAATTCCATGATTAATCTAATGAATTCTTTTTTTTTTTTTGTAATGGGAAGATGAATACGGAGACCATTTTTATACCTACATAATATTTTAAATGTAAATAGTTACCCACTATATTAAAGACTTAAAAAATTCAAACCATGGTATTCTTTTTCTTATTAATATTATGCATATTTTGACCCGAAGAATTTTGAATAATTGCTTCTATCCTAACATACGATTTTGTAATTAACAATTCCCAGGTTATATTTGTTAAATTTCTATAAAAATAATACACAATCTTTTGTTCTGAGCATTCTAGTTATACATGTGTACTTTGCCATGTTCTAGTATTAAGGATTGATTAGCCTACTGAAAAAGATGCTTAAAATAACATGTGGTTAAAAATATTTGGATTTTAATCCAAAATCTTCCACTCATTTGATCTATGCAAAGGCAATTTCATGTGATTCAACTTAGTTCACATACTTAACATAGAAAGGACTGAGCAAATTCTACTATTAGTAGTATAATTCCATGAAAAGATGCAATTTTCTTGATTTCTCCTTAATTAATTAAAGGCAAGCACATTTTAGTTAATGTGACATCAAAGTGTAAATGAATGAAAAGTGACCTAGGAAGGGAGAGAAAAAAAAAAACAAAGAGACTGGAAGATGATATTGTTGCTAGCTTTGAAGACAGAGACAGAGGGCAAGAGGCAAGGAATACAGGTGGCTCTAACGTTGTGAAAGTCAGGAAGCCGATTTCCCCAGAGGCTCTAGAAGAGACTAAGCTTGTCTAGACTTTAAAACTTTTGGAATCTAAAACTTGTGTTGATATATAAGTAAATAAATAAAAACTAGTAAAAACTGGAATTATCTGACATGGAAACATTCTAAAATAAAGAAAAAAAAAAAAAAACAATGCCAGGAAAAATTTCAGATGAATCCAAATACTCTGAAGATGTATTTTCTTTCTCCTCAATATTCCCCTTGATTTCATTTTACTCTGAGGAAGCTGATGTTTCTATCAAATAATATAATAACCTTTGCTGAAAAGAAGTAGAACATAAATACAACAAAAATAAATGAAGAGGCATCTTCTGAAAATTAATCACAAGTCAAAGAAGCCAAACATTTCTGTTAAACTGTCAATAGACTTCTTGGTAATTTATATCAAAACACTTTCTCCCACTCACCTACGAGCACCTTATCTTTGACAAAGGAGACAAGACTATACAGTGGAGACAAGGCGGCTTCTTCAATCAGTGGTGCTGGGAAAACTGGACAGCTATGTGTACAAAGAATGACATTAGAACACTTCTTAACACCAGACACAAACATAAACTCAAAATGGACCAAAGACTTAAATGGAAGGCCAGAAACTATAAAACTCTTAGAGGAAAACATAGGCAGAACATTCCGTGACATAAATCACAACAGAATCCTCTTTGACTCACCTCTTAGGGTAATGGAAATAAAAACAAAAATAAACAAATGGGACCTAATCAAACTTAAAAGCTTTTGCACAGCAAAGGAAACTATAAAAAAGAGGAAAAGAGAATCCTCAGAATGATAAAAAATAATTACAAACAAAGCAACTGACAAAGGATTAATCTCCAAAATACATAAGCAGCTCATACAGCTCAATATCAGAAAAAACAAACAGCCCAATTAAAAAGTGGGCATAAGAGCTAAACAGACATTTCTCCTAAGAAGACGTGCAGATGGCCAATAAACACATGCTAATATGCTCAATATCAGTCATTATTAGAGAAATGCAAATCAAAACTACAATGAGTCACATCAATCAGAATGGCCATCATCAAAAAAGCTACAAACAACAAATGCTGGAGACGATGTGGAGAAAAGGGAATCTTACTGTCCTGCTGGTGGGAATGTAAATTGATACAGGCGCTATGGAGAACAGTATGGCAATTCCTTAAAAAACTAGGTATAAAACTACCATGTGATCCAGCAATCCAACTCCTGGGCATATACTCAGAGAAAAGCCAAAATTCAAAAAGACACATGCACTCCAATGTTTATCGCACCACTGTTTACAGTAGTGAAGACATGGAAGCAACCTAAATGTTCAACAGAGGAACGGAAAAAGAAGATGTGATACTTATAGACAATGAACTATTACTCAGCCATAAAAAGGGATGAGACGGGGACATTTGTAGATATGTGGATGGACCTAGAGGCTGTCATACAGAGTGAAGTTAGAAAAAAGAAAAACAAATACTATTTATTAACACATATATATGGAATCCAGAAAAATAGTACTGATGAATCTATTTGCAGGGAAAGAATGGAGACACACACATGGAGAATGGACTTGTGGACACAGCAGGGAAGGAGAGGGTAGGACAAACTGAGAAAGTAGTATTGGCATATATACCTTATCATGTGTAAAACAGATAACCAATGAGAAGCTGCTGTATAACACAGGGAGTCCAGCTCAGTACTCTGTGATGACCTAGAGGGGTGGGACGGGAGGGGAAAGGAGGCTCAATAGGGACAGGTGTATAGATAGATAGATATAGGATATATATGAGTTATATATTGGAGAAGGAAATGCCAACCTACTCCAGTGTTCTTGCCTTGAGAATCCAATGGACAGAAGAGTCTGCTGGGGTACGGTCCATAGATTTGTTAAGAATTGGTCACAACTGAAGTAACTGAGCACGCAGGCAGACATATGTATGTATATATATACAATTATGTGGAGAAGGAAATGGCAACCCACTCTAGTATCCTTGCCTGGAAAATCTCATGGACAGAGGAACCTGGTGGATTGCAGTCCATGGGGTTGCAAAGAGTTGGGCACGACTGAGCGACTAACACACACACATACAATTATGACTGATTCGTGTTGAAGGGCAGAAACCAACACAACATTGTAAAGCAATTATCCTCTAGTTAAAAAACAGTTCCTATTTTGACACATTATATAACAGCAATAATCTATATTTTGTACATGACATAATGAAATTTCACAATATGTTTTTTTTTTGTTTATTTCTGTCCCAAGACATCTTTTTCTTGGATCCCACACATTTGAATGTATCACCTTCAGCTTCTGTGATTTCTTATTATTTACTCCTGGCACTGTAACTACACCTCTTCAATTTTCCTGACCACCACATTCATATCAATATTCTCTAACGAACGGAACTAGGTGATATACTGGTGGCTCAGATGGTAAAGAATCCACCTGCAATGCTGGAGACCTGGGTTTGATCCCTGGGTTGGAAAGATCCCCTGGAGAAGGAAATGACAACCCACACCAGTATTTTTGCCTGAAGAATCCCCATGGACAGAGGAACCTGGTGGGCTACAGCCCATGGGGTCACAAAGAGTCGGACATGGCTGAGCTACTAAGCACACACACAGGTGATATCCCATCCCTGCTTGTAACTATCTATATCCACTAATTTGTATTGGAACTAATGAATAACTAATTTGAGTTAATGTAACTACTGTGATACAAACATACTAAAATGATTTCAAGAACTGGTTTACATTTCTTGCCTGGAGCAAGAAAAGGCAATTTCCTAGAGAAAAGTCAACCAAAGGAAGGAATTATGATGGTGAGCCAGATGCAGACACAGAGACAGCTGGTAGAGCAAAGGAAGTTCAAGCGTAGGTTCATGAGTTATGTTAATTCTAACCCAGGTGCCTTGGCATTGTATTTCAGTGCTAGAAGATGGAGGCTCTTTGCATAATTTGAAGAATCTGCTCAAGGTATAATCTTTTAAAATAGAGGCAAATTTGGTTTAGTATGCTGCCTATTTACCAAGTTTAATGATGCATATGAGTGTTGTTTCCTTACTTTATCAGAGTAGACATGTTGTACATCTGCTACAGGGTCCAAAGGTAGTTTCTCAAATCTATTCCAGAGTGGCACATTTCTGATTTCACCAGGTCCTAGGTAACACTGATGCCCTCAGAAGGTGAACTGGAAACCATAAGCATTGTGGTTTGGGAAACTGGACCAGCTGCACTCTTCTGACTCGCCTTCTAAGAACCATTGACAGAACAGTTTTGATAATTTCTGTAATATACTTTGTCTTAAGCAAGTTTTTGTTGGATGTCCTAAATGGGCATAACATGGGGGAAAGTGCTTCTTTTTATTTTGGAAGAGCAGAATACAGGTATAAGATGATGCCCGAGATTTACCAACATCCAATGTCCTCTTAGGAGTGACCTCATAGAAATATTAGTACTGTATCTGTGGATCTCTGGCAGACTTGGCAACTCAAATCCAGCTCTGCTGCTCCTGGGGCAAATTACAACTTAAAGTGACTCACAGGCAGCAGTGTTCTTGCAGATAGGTAAGGTGATTCTACGAGCATGGAGATTTGTGTATTATTGCTGTATGTTTGCAGAGGTTGGAGAGTAAGGCCTCAGTCCATGTTCCACAGGGGTTAAAAAACTGAGGCTCATGTTACAGTTCAAAACTTAAAATTATATATTCATAAAATTTTATAAAATAACACAAACTTGGTACACTTATTATTACTTAAAATTAACTAACACTCTCATGAGTGGATCTAAATATCAGTGTAAATTGTTACCAGATTTTTCTTCTTTCTACCTGGAAAAAATAATATGAAATATGCTTTTTAAATGCATACAATATGGTTTAATAACTTTTGATTCTTGCTCTCTTCTCTTTCCTCCCTTTAGCTCTTGGCTGACCTAACCAAGACTGGAGCCACTCCCTTATTTTCCACCAAAGAATGTGTTCACTTGTCTAACCTACAATAGCCTGATGTTTCTAATCAAATCTAAGGATGTGGAATTCAGTTTGAAAACATCAGGATTTCAGTATAGATGAGTGACTACAAGTGTCACTCTCTGCTTCTTAACAGACACTAAAAATAATTGAGGTGATTTCTCCACGTTCAGATTGTTCTAGTAGTTTTGACTAAGTTAATCAGTCAAATATTATTTGCCTTAAATTAAGGTATTTTTCTGTAGTAATATTTTAATTAGTATGTGCATAGATAAACTTCATTTCCTATGGCACAAATTAAACTCAATTTGTTGAAAAACCAGACTCTCTTTTGGAAGTGGCAGTATTGGGCACCACAGTTTTGGTGTCTATTTCTTTAGACTGGAATGTCTTTTACATAATGGATGTTTAGTATACAGTTCCTGAATTGAACTACTGAATTGATCTATGATTTAAAATAGTGAAACCAGTATGTACGTTTAGACAGGCTGACAACTTATAAAGCAATTCAACGGTTCAGAGGCCGTGTCATAGTAGAGGCTCAGTGTCTGCAAAAGAATCAGAATATTTCAGGATTCTCTTCTCTTATCCAAGAGAAAGTACATGCTAATCATAGATAAAGAGCCAGTGATTCTTTGCTCTGGTAACAGATGCATGGATATTAGACTACAAATTCATTTGGTCAGATGAATCACAAAAAACATATGGATGGCATCAATATTTTGTTAACCATATTAGACATATTAATATTTAATATAAAATATTGGTATAATTGACAATTAAAAGTATATATGTAAATGGTACAGGAGTCTGGGAAACTGGGAGGCAAGTGAGAATATTATTAAAGTGATCCAGGCTTATTTCACTCAATAATATGTTAGATTTTGCCCTGTTCTTGTATGGAACATGAGTCTTGCCTTTTTTTAGTTTATTTTTTAATTGAAGGAAAATTGTTCTACAACATTGTGATGGTTTCTGCTGTACAGCAATACAAATCAGTCACAATTATATTTATCTTTAATACTCTATCTATCTCTGTCTCTATATCTATACCCCACCACATGAGGAGCTTTGTCTTTCTTAAAGTTTATTTTATAGTATTCCATTTTAAGCACTTACCACAATTTATCAATTTCAGTATTGATGAACATTTCCCTCCCCAGTCTGGGACTCTCTGTAATAATGATTCTATTAACATTCTTGAATTCGTCTTGTGGTGCACATCTGAGTGCAGTTCTTCAGGTATACACCTAGGAATGGAATCGTTGGCTATGTATAAGTCTAATATTACAAAAGATTGCCAAACAACTGACAGAGTAATTGTTTTCCTTTATTTTCCCATTGGCAGTGTATAAAAAGTTCTATACTATTGAATTTGCACCAACACTTTGTATGGTCTTTTAACTGTACCTATTCTTACAGGTGTTTATGGGTGATCTGGAGTTTAAATTTTAATTGTTTATCTCATTGGCAAAGATGTTAAAAAATACTAAATATTTTAAATGCGGATTTATTATCTTTCCTGAAGTACTCAAAATAACTTTTTTAGCTGAAGCATAGTTGATTTACAATATGGTGTTACTTTCAGGTATACAGCAAAGTGACTCAGTCATGTGTGTATATACATACATGTGTGGTGGTTTAGTTGCTAAGTCATGTCTGACTCTGTGACTCCATGGATTGTAGCCTGCTTGGCTCCACTGTCCATGGGATTTCCCAGGCAAGAAAACTGGAGTGGGTTGCAATGTCAAGGGCATCTTCTTGATCTAGGGATCAAACCCGCCCCTCTGCATTTCCTGCTTGGCAGGCAGATTCTTTACTATACATATGAATAGACACATATATGCATACACATATTTTCCACCATGCTGTGCTGTACTCACTTGCTTCAGTGGTGTGCAACTTTTTGACCTATGGACTGTAGCCTGCCAGTCTCTTCTAACTATGGGATTCTCTAGGCGAGAATACTGGAGTGCATTGCCATGCCCTCCTCCAGGGCAATCTTCCCAATTCAGAAATTAAACCCAGATCTCTGGTGTCTCCTTCATTGCAAACAGGTTCTTTACCCACTGAACCACCTGGGAAGTCCTATTTTCCACTATGGTTATTAAAAGATACTGAATATAGTTTTCTGTGCAATATAGTAAATCTTCAAGCATTAGCTTATTTATTTTATGTATAACAGATTGTGAATATTCCTAATTTATCCCTCCAACCCCTTTCTTCTTTGGTAACTGTAAGTTTATTTTCTATGTCTGAGTTTGTTTATGTTTTGTGCATAGATCCATTTGTATTATTTTTTGATTTCACATATAAATGATATGTAAAATTTGTCTTTGTCTGACTTACATCAATAACTATAGTATTCTCTAGGTCCATCCATGTTGCTGCAAATGGCAATATTTCATTATTTTCTATGATTGAGTAATATTCCATTGTATTTACAAAATATCTCCTTAAGTCATTTGTCTGTTGATAGGCACTTGAGTTGTTTCCATGTCTTGGCTATTGTAGATAGTGTTGCTAGGAACACTGGCATGCATTTCTTTTTGAGTTAGAGTTTTCATTTTTTTTAGATATACACCAGAAGAGGGACTGCTGGATCATATGCTAGCTCTACTTTTTATTTTTTTTTAAGGTAACTGCAAACTGTTTTGCATAGGGACTGCACTAGTTTATATTCCCACCAATAGTGTAGGAGGGTTCTATTTTCTGCACACTCTATTCAGCATATTTAATTTATAGACTTAATGACAGACATTCTGAAAGATGTGGGGTGATATCACACTGTGGTTTTGATTTGCATTTATCTAATAATTAGTAATGTTGAGCATCTTCTCATGTGGCCATTGACCATCTGTATGTTTTCTTTCGTGAAATTTCTATTTAGGTCTTCTCTCCATTTTTGATTGGGTTCTTTGTATTTTTGATATTGAGTTGTAATAGCTGCTTGTATATTTCAGATATTAATTTTCCTTTTCCTATTTGCTTTTGTAGTTCTTTATTCATTTCTTCCTTTTGTTGGCCCTTTTGTGGCTTGATGCGGTTTTTGTATCAATAGCGTGCTTGAATTCCTTTTGTTTTGGTTTTTGTGAATCTTTTGTATGTTTTCTAACTTGTAGCTACTCTGGAGTTCAAGTATGTTGACCCATACCTATATCCACTTGATTTAAACTGATAGTCATATAAGTTCAAACATCCTAAAAGATCTATATTTTTATATTGTGTTCCCCATTTTGTGATTTTTGATGTTCTGTTTTATATCTTCACGCTTAACCTTCTGCTGCTAACAGTAGTTATAATAACTATTACAAAAATTTTAAATTATTTAAAAATCTATGTACTGGCTTATTTAAATGCTATTCAATCCTTTTATATATTTGCCTTTCAGATTTGTTTTTTTTTTTCCTTTGCTACCGATTCTTGCTTCTTTTCTATTCAGAGACCTTTTCATATTTCTTTTAGGCTGTGTGCTGCTCTTAGGCACTGAGTGATGTTCAACTCTTTGCGATCCCATGGACTGTAGCCTGGCAGGCTCCTCTGTCCATGGGGACAGTCCAGACAAGAACACTGGAGTGGGTAGCCATGCCCTTCTCCAAGGGATCTTTCCAACCCAGGGATCGAACCCAGGTCTCCCTCATTGCAGGCGGATTCTTTAGTCTTATTCACCAGGGAAGCCCAATATTTCTTTTACATTAGGTTTAGTATTGATGAGTCTTTTTAGTTTTTGCTTTTCTGAGAAATTCTTTATCTCTCTTATTCTAAATGATATTCCTGCTGACTAGAGTGTCCTGGTTTGCAGGTTTTTCCTTTTCAAACTTTGGTATGTCATGCCACTTCCTTCTGATTTGCAAGGTTGCTGCAGAAAAATCAGGCAAAAATATAAGACATTGAAAGACAAACCCCCAAGGTCGGTGGGTGCACAAAATGCTGCTGAAGAGTGGAGAAATAACTCCAGAAAGAATGAAGAGATGGAGCCAAAGCAAAAACAACACCCAGTTGAGGATGTGACTGGGGATGGAGGTAAAGTCCAATGCTGTAAAGAACAATATTGCATAGGAACTTGGAATGTTAGGTCCATTTATCAAGTTAAACTGGAAGTGGTCAAACATGAAATGGTAAGAGTGAACATTGACATTTTAGGAATCAGTGAACTAAAATGGACTGATATGGGCAAATTTAATTCAGATGATCATTATATCTACTACTATGGGCAAGAATCCCTTAGACAAAATGAAGTAGCCGTTGTAGTCAACAAAAGTGTCTGAAATGCAAACTTGGGTGCAATCTCAAAAATGACAGAATGATCTCTGTTTGTTTCCAAGGAAAACCATTCAACATCACAGTAATCCAAGTCTATGCCCCAACCACTGATGCTGAAGAAGCTGAACTTGAATGGTTCTATGAAGACCTACAAGACCTTCTAAAACTAACACCCCAAAATATGTCCTTTTCATCAGAGGGGTTTGGAATGCAAAAGTAGACAGTCAAGATCTACCTGGAGCAACAGGAATTTTGGCCTCAGAAGACAAAATGAAGCAGGGCAAAGGCTTAGAGAGTTTTGCCAAGAGAGACCCCTGGTCATAGTTAACACCCTCTTCCAATAACACAAGAGATGACTTACACATGTACATCACCAGATGGTCAATACCAATATCAGATTAATTATATTTTTTGCAGTCAAAGGTGGAGAAGCTCTGTACAGTTAGCAAAAACAAGACTGGGAACTGACTGTGGCTCAGATCATAAACTCCTTATTGCCAAATTCAGGTTTAAATAGAAGAAAGTAGGGAAAACCAGTGGACCATTCAGGTATGACCTAAATCAAATCCCTTACAATTATACAGTGGAAGTGACAAATGGATTGAAGGGAGTGGATCTGATAGACAGAGCACCTGAAGAACTATGGATGGGGGTCTGGAAATTGTACCGGAGGCAGTGATAAAAACTATTCCCAAGAAGAAGAAATGCAAAAAGGCAAAATGGTTGTCTCAGGAAGCCTTACAAATATCTGAGAAAAGAAGAGAAGTAAAAGGCAAAGGAGAAAAGGAAAGATATTTCCATCTGAATGCACAGTTCCAAAGAACATCAAGGAGAGATAAGAACACCTTCTTCAGTGATCAATGCAAAGAAATAGATGAAAACAAAAGAATGGGAAAAACTAGACATCTCTTCAAGAAAATTAGAGATACCAAGGGAATATTTCATGCAAAGATGGGCACAATAAAGGACAGAAAATGTATGGACCTAACAGAAGCAGAAGATATTAAGAAGACATGGCAACAATACACAGAAGAACTATACAAAAAAGATCTACACATCTGTGTCTTTTTTGCTGTCCTGCACACAGGGTCATCATTGCCATCTTCCTAAATTCCATATATATGTGTTAGTATACTGTATTGGTGTTTTTCTTTCTGGCTCACTTCACTCTGTATAATCGGCTCCAGTTTCATCCATCTCAGCAGAACTGATTCAAATGTATTCTTTTTAATGGCTGAGTAATACTCCATTGTGTATATGTACCACAGCTTTCTTATCCATTCATCTACTGATGGACATCTAGGTTGTTTCCATGTCCTGGCTATTATAAACAGTGCTGCAATGAACATTGGGGTACATGTGTCTCTTTCAATTCTGGTTTCCTCTGTGTGTATGCCCAACAGTGGGAGAGGGAGAGGGTGTGATGATTTGGGAGAATGGCATTGAAACATGTATAATATCATGTAAGAATCGAAATGCCAGTCTATGTCTGATGCAGGATATGACACGCTTGGGGCTGACGCGCGGGGATGACCCAGAGAGATGTTGTGGGGAGGGGGGTGGGAGGGGGGCTCATGTTTGGGAACGCATGTACACCTGTGGTGGATTCATGTCAATCTATGCCAAAACCAATACAGAATTGTAAAGTAAAAATTAAAAATAAATAAATAAATTAAAAAAAAATAAAAATAAATTAAAAGAAAAAGATCTTCATGACCCAGATAATCATGATGGTGCGATCACTCACCTAGAGCCAGACATCCTGGATGCAAAGTCAAGTGGGCCTCAGGAAGCATCACTATGAACAAAGCTAGTGGAAGTGACGGGAATCCAGGTCAGATATTTCAAATCCTAAAAGATGATGCTGTGAAAGTGCTGCATGTAATATACCAGCAAATCTGGAACACTCAGCAATGGCCACAGGACTGGAAAAGGTCAATTTTCATTCCAATCTCAAAGAAAGGTAATGCCAAAGAATGTTCTAACTATTGCACAATTGCACCAGTCTCACATGCTAGCAAAATAATGCTCAAAATTCTCCAAGTGAGGCTTCAACAGTATGTAAACCGAGAACTTTCAGATCTTCAAGCTGGGTTTAGAAAAGGCAGAGGAACCAGAGATCAAATTGCCAACATCCATTCGATCATAGAAAAGGCAAAACAATTCTAGAAAAACATCTACCTCTGCTTTATTGTCAAATTCTTTTACTGTGTGGATGACAACAAACTTTGGAAAATTCTTCAGGAGGTGGGAATACCAGACCACCTTACCTGCCTCCTGATAAATCTGTTTTCGGGACAAGAAGCAACAGTTAGAACAGGACATGGAACAACTGCTGGTTCCAAACTGGGAAAGGAGTGGATCAAGGCTGTATATTGTCACCCTGCTTGTTTAACTTATATGCAGAGTACATCATGTGAAATGCCAGATTGGATGAAACACAAGCTGGAATCAAGACGGGAGGGAGAAACATCAACAACCTCAGATATGCAGATGACACCACCCTTATGGCAGAAAGTGAAGAGGAACTAAAAAGCTTCTCGATGAAAGTGAAAGAGGAGAGTGAAAAAGTTGGCTTAAAACTCAACATTCAAAAAACAAAGATCATGATATCCAGTCTCATCACTTCATGGAAATAGGTTGTGAAATAATGGAAACAGTTTTTCTTTTCTTGGGCTCCAAAATCACTGCAGATGGTGACTACAGCCATGAAATTAAAAGACACTTGCTCCTTGGAAGAAAAGCTATGACAAAACTAAACAGCATGTTAAAAAGCAGAGAGATTACTTTGCCAAAAAAGGTCCATCTAGTCAAAGCTATGGTTTTTTTCAGTGACTGAACTGAACTGAACTTAGTTGTCTAGGAGATCTTCTGCCAGTTCCCAGTTGGTTTTCTCTGAGAAATGTTATACGTGTAGATGTATTTTTGATGTATTTGTGGGAGGAAGTGAGCTCCATATTTTCTTACTCTATGATCTTGATCACCCTCCTCATATAATTTTTAATCTTTTCTATTTTTAACTAGGACTCTGCCTTTCCCTTCGTGATTGTAGGCATTTTGCTTGTATGTTTTTGTTTGTTTTTAATATACACACTAAATAAAAATTATTTGTCAGGTTGATATATTGCAAAATATCTTCAACTCTAAGACTTACTTGTCCATTGTCATAATGTTATCTCCTGATAAACAGAATTATTTATTTTTTTAAAATGTTGTTGTTCTGTCACTAAGTCATGTCCAACTCTTTGTGATTCCATGGACTGCAGCACACCAGGCTTCTCTGTCCTTCATTATCCCCTGTGGTTTGCTCAAATTCATGTCCATTGAGGCAGTGATGACATCCAACCATCTCATTTTCTGTTGCCCCCTTCTCCTCCTGCCTGCAATCTTTCCCAGGTTCAGGGTCTTTTCCAATGAGTTGGCTGTTCACATCAGGTGGCCAAAGTATTGGAGCTTCAGCTTCAGCATCTGTCCTTCCAATGTATATTCAGGGTTCATTTCCTTTAGAATTAACTGGTTTGATCTCTTGCTGTCAAAGGACTCTCAAGATTCCGCAATTTGAAAGTACCAGTTTTTCAGAGCTCAGCTTTCTTTGTGGTCTAGCTCTCACATATGTACTTGACTACAGGATAACCATAGCTTTGACTACATGGACCTTTGTCAGCAAAGTGATATCTCTGCTTTTTAATATGCTGCTTAGATTTGTCATAGCTTTTCTTCCAAGGAATAAGAGTCTTAATTTCATGGCTACACTCACCACCTGACAGAGACACTGCTCAGAGAATGCAAGTTCCTCCCAGAAAGTCAGCTCATCACATTGTGGTCCAGTTCTCTGGGATTCTGGCCCCTTAAGTCCTAATAGCTTCAGCAACTCTCCAATGATTTCAAACAAATGCCTTCCTGCCTTTGTAGTTTTAGCTGTCTGTTCTAGCTCTTCTCTCTAGGAATGTTAGTCAGCCAAAGCTATTGGGAAATTCCCAGCAAACTGGTTTTGATCATTCAAGAGTTACACATTGTTTTGAGTGTCAGAAAGGAGTGATTTAACAAGTATTGCATAAATTTTAATAAAATCCATTAAAAACAAGAAAAAAATTGCTATACGTGTGAAATCCTTAAATAGGCAACCCAAAAGCACTACACCAATGGAATGGTTCTCATTTCTGAAACATAATTGAAACAGAATTAAAAAAAAATTCAAGTTTTTCAGTCTGAGAATAGATCACATATGATAGAAAATGGCAAAAAAACAAACAAACAAAAGAAACCACCTTATCAATATATAGTTGCTTGGATTTAAAATGGAAAGGATATACTGATTGCAGCATAGAGGAACTTCTTTTGCAATCAGTGGAAGTCCTGAAATACTACTACGGATTATACTGTAATCAAATGTATAGTGAGTGAAAGCTTCAATGACAAGAAGTAACAATTTTACATAAGTTGAGATGTTGCTTATCATGAGGTTCACAAACTGTTACTGTTAGACAGATTACTTCAATTTTATTCTGCCAAGGGGAATTACTAACGAGCTGGCTATTGCCAACAAGATTAGGACAATGAAAACAAACTTCTTAAAATAATTTTAAAATCTTGTTAATCACTTTTGGCTGAAATTATATTTAGGATGAAAATTCAAAAATTCCTGTATTCTCTATTTGCTATATTAATTCTTCCAGGACTAGATCTAATACTAAATTAAATGTAAATCAAACCACTCATTCCTTTTCAGAGTTAGACAGGACAATATTCAAATGTTTTAGAAGGGAGGAGAAAACATCTATGCTCTATTTTATGCAATAGAGTTGTATTTTCCTAAAAGTAGGGTTCAAATTTTTAAAAATTTGGAGAAGCATTATTTTAAAATTGTGGAATATATATTTTAAGTCTGAAAAAATCTATATATAGAAAGTCATATTGCTACAATATTTTTATTATGAAGAATGCATCTATTCATTGGCTGTTAACCATAAATTCCTACATATTTTAGAGATATTGTAGAAATTTATAAACATAAATAAAAGCACTACATATACAAACAGCAACAATTGGGAGAGCCAAGAGGGAAATGATTTTATTTCCAGACGTAAAACCCCTTTACTATCATGATTTGTAAATGTAGAGGCTGCTGACTCATTGGTGACTTACATACTCATGACAGAGTAAAATTATGACTCAGTTATTCCATTTCTTACTCACCCTTGTTTATAATTTGGTATTATTTAATTCGTTATTTTACATAATTTGTAAACATGTCTTCATCTTTCATGAATGTAAATCTATTCTTTTATAAACTCTGTATAATTGTTTGCTGTATCTATTAGACAATTTCTAATGTGCCAAACTTATTTCTCTCTGTTTTTTTTTTTTTTTTTTTTTATGATTTAACTTCCTATGAATGTTGTGTTGTGGTGTTAAGAATTTACATGAGAATTAGAAAATGCAAAATCTAATCCTTGTTGTCCAACTACTGACTGATTTGGGTTAGGTAAGACACCTTGTAGTCTTTGAGTTGTTTGTTTTTAAAATGAAGTAATTTTTATGTATGGTCTCTGAGTTTTAATTCAAATTATTTTTTTAAATTTATTAAATTTTAATTTTACTTTACAATTCTGTATTGGTTTTGCCATACATTGACATGAATCCACCACGGGTGTACATGCGTTCCCAAACATGAACCCCCCCCTCCCACCCCCCTCCCCACAACATCTCTCTGGGTCATTCCCGCGTACCAGCCTCAAGCATGCCATATCCTGCATCGGACATAGAATGGCAATTCGATTCTTACATGATATTATACAGTTTCAATGCCATTCTCCCAAATCATCTCACCCTCTCCCTCTCCCACTGAGTCCAAAAGTCCGTTATACACATCTGTGTCTTTTTTGCTGTCCTGCTTACAGGGTCATCATTGCCATCTTTCTAAATTCCATATATATGTGTTAGTATACTGTATTGGTGTTTTTCTTTCTGGCTTACTTCACTCGGTATAATTGGCTCCAGTTTCATCCATCTCATCAGAACTGATTCAAATGTATTCTTTTTAATGGCTGAGTAATACTCCATTGTGTATATGTACCAAAGCTTTCTTATCCATTCATCTGCTGATGGACATCTAGGTTGTTTCCATGTCCTGGCTATTATAAACAATGCTGCGATGAACATTGGGGTACATGTGTCTCTTTCAATTCTGGTTTCCTCAGTGTGTATGCCCAGTAGTGGGATTGCTGGGTCATAAGGTAGTTCTATTTGCAATTTTTTAAGGAATCTCCACACTGTTCTCCATAGTGGCTGTACTAGTTTGCATTCCCACCAACAGTGTAGGAGGGTTCCCTTCTCTCCACACCCTCTCCAGCATTTATTGCTTGTAGATTTTTGGATCGCAGACATTCTGACTGGTGTGAAGTGGTACCTCATTGTGGTTTTGATTTGCATTTCTCTAATAATGAGTGATGTTGAGCATCTTTTCATGTGTTTGTTAGCCATCCGTATGTCTTCTTTGGAGAAATGTCTATTTAGTTCTTTGGCCCATTTTTTTATTGGGTCGTTTATTTTTCTGGAATTGAGCTGCAGGAGTTGCTTGTATATTTTTGAGATTAGTTGTTTGTCAGTTGCTTCATTTGCTATTATTTTCTACCATTCGGAAGGCTGTCTTTTCACTTTGCTTATATTTTCCTTTGTTGTGCAGAAGCTTTTAATTTTAATTAGGTCCCATTTGTTTATTTTTGCTTTTATTTCCAGAATTCTGGGAGGTGGATCATAGAGGATCCTGCTGTGGTTTATGTCGGAGAGTGTTTTGCCTATGTTCTCCTCTAGGAGTTTTATAGTTTCTCGTCTTACATTTAGATCTTTAATCCATTTTGAGTTTATCTTTGTGTGCGGTGTTAGAAAGTGATCCAGTTTCATTCTTTTACAAGTGGTTGACCAGTTTTCCCAGCACCACTTGTTAAAGAGATTGTCTTTACTCCATTGTATATTCTTGCCTCCTTTGTCAAAGATAAGGTGTCCATATGTGTGTGGATTTATCTCTGGGCTTTCTATTTTGTTCCATTGATCTATATTTCTGTCTTTGTGCCAATACCATACTGTCTTAATGACTGTGGCTTTGTAGTAGAGCCTGAAGTCAGGCAGGTTGATTCCTCCAGTTCCATTCTTCTTTCTCAAGATTGCTTTGGCTATTCGTAGTTTTTTGTATTTCCATACAAATCTTGAAATTATTTGTTCTAGTTCTGTGAAAAATATCGCTGGAAGCTTGATAGGGATTGCATTGAATTTGTAAATTGCTTTGGGTAGTATACTCATTTTCACTATATTGATTCTTCCAATCCATGAGCATGGTATATTTCTCCATCTATTAGTGTCCTCTTTGATTTCTTTCATCAGTGTTTTATAGTTTTCTATATATAGGTCTTTAGTTTCTTTAGGTAGATATATTCCTAAGTATTTTATTCTTTTTGTTGCAATGGTGAATGGAATTGTTTCCTTAATTTCTTTTTCGACTTTCTCATTATTAGTGTATAGGAATTCAAGGGATTTCTGTGTGTTGATTTTATATCCTGCAACTTTACTATATTCATTAATTAGCTCTAGTAATTTTCTGGTAGAGTCTTTAGGGTTTTCTATGTAGAGGATCATGTCATCTGCAAACAGTGAGAGTTTTACTTCTTCTTTTCCAATTTGGATTCCTTTTATTTCTTTTTCTGCTCTGATTGCTGTGGTAAAACTTCCAGAACTATGTTGAATAGTAGTGGTGAAAGTGGGCACCCTTGTCTTGTTCCTGACTTTAGGGGAAATGCTTTCAATTTTTCACCATTGAGGATAATGTTTGTGGTGGGTTTGTCATATATAGCTTTTATTATGTGAGGTATGTTCCTTCTATTCCTGCTTTCTGGAGAGTTTTTATCATA
>NW_024070202.1:39825516-40304685 GCF_014754425.2 Oryx dammah | reverse complement strand
AAAATCCTCAACAAAATTCTAGCAATCAGAATCCAACAACACATTAATTCAAATTATATGATTTAACTCCATTTTCCCCCCCTTTCATTTAGACAAACCTTACATTATAACTTACCTTATTCTCAACTGGATAGAGTTTAATGTTTATTTCACTGAAGTTTTGTTTATATCTAAAACTATTAGACTCCAGACTCTCAGGAAATCTGATTAGTTATTTTATAGCTTTTGGACATCATCATTGACTTTATCTCCCATGTGTACTTCAGGTGAGCTGATTATGCAATAAAAGAAAAAAAAATTTTTTAAGAAAACATACTGTCAAAGATTTTACTAACATATGGATGACCAATTGCCCAAGCATCATTTATTCAGAAGTCTTTCTGCATTGATCTGTAACTTCAGCTTTGCTGAAAATTTAGTTTATATTTGTATCCATCTGTTTTAGGGTACAATATTCTGTTATATTGTTCATATTATTCATTGTTTTAATTATTACAGTTTCAAATTAAGCCTTGATATCTGGCAAAGCAAATTCAGCCACAGTTTTCTCCTGCTACAGTATTGTCTTTTCTTGACCTTTGAACTCCCATATATATTTTAGAGTTTACAAATAAGTTCTACCAAAAAGACTTTTTTTGGTCTTGATCAGGATTACACTGACTCATAGATCAAAGTGGGGAAAATGAGATTATTAAAATATTGAATCTTCCAACTCAAGGTATATTTCTCCATCAGAGAAGTCTCTCAATATTTTATTAATAGCTTTACACAATATGCACAAATATTGTGCCCATATTTTGTTAAATCTAATTCTAGGTCTTTGATATTTGTTTAACCTATTTTAAATTATATATATAATATCTATATATGTATATACATACAAACAAACACATTAGTATAATTCAGGTGCATATATTTTTCTGATTGTTGCTCATGATGATCTTTGTATGTATTGTTACTTTTGAATAAATATAATCTTGTCTATGAAAACACTTGAACCCTAGGATGAAGATGGGTTCTTTCAGAGAGAATTTATATAGACTTTTAAAAATTTTATTTTTTTAAATTGAAGGATAATTGCTTTATAGAATTTTGTTATTTTCTGTCAAACATCAACATGAATCAGCCATAGGTGTACATATGTACCCTCCCTTGTGAAACTCTCTCCCATCTCCCTCCCCTCCCCACCCCTCTAGGTTGATACAGAGCCCCTGTCTGAGTTCCCTGAGACATACAGCAAATCCACTGGATATATGTTTTACATATGGTAATTAAGTTTCTACGCTACTGTCAGTCATCTGGAGGCACTGAGTCTAGGGTATTTTAAAGTAAATTCTTGGCTTAAGGGGTTTTCAGATCACCTTATTGGACTACGTTATGAACTCATTGGAAAAGACCCTGATGCTAAGTTTGAAGGCAGGAGGAGAAGGGGACGACTGAGGATGAGATGGTTGGATGGCATCATCAACTCCATGGACGTGGGTTTGGGTGGACTCTGAGGGTTGGTGATGGACAGGGAGGCCTGGCGTGGTGTGGTTCATGGAGTCGCAAAGAGTCAGACATGACTGAGACTGATCTGAACTGAACTGATGAACTCAGGCTGTCAACCTGTACAATATCTGACTTATGGTTATAAATCAAATTCTCACAAGTGATTTTTAAAAAATCTTTTGTGCCAAATTTCAGGACAGTCTGTTTCCTAGTAGCACTCAGTTTAGGGAAGGGTATTTCTACTCCATCCTTTTAAATCAAGTGAAGATTTTTGGTGGGAGGGCCTTAAAGCAGTCTTTAACTCTATCCATCACCTCAGGTTCTGAAGTTGATTTCTTGTAGCATCCAAGTTCCACAAGTTGCAAAAGCTAATGATCAAATTCAATGAATTAATAAAAAATTCCCCAGGATAAGGCAAATTTAGTGTCCTTTTAATTTTGGCCTGAATCTTTACTTTCTTGCCAGTTCTTGGGAGAATTTGATATTTTTATACAATTTTTACAGTGGGTCACCTGGGCCCTTGGATACCCATATTATGTGAAGCAGAGTTTTCACATGTGTATTTATTTAATGTTATTAAATTATATATGAATATTATTTCAATAAAAGCAACATTTAAAAATTTAAAATTAGTGCTAGGATAATAATAAGTATGATATAATAGATAATGAATAACTACTATTATTGCTATTATTTCCAAAATCTGGTCACTGAAAAATGTCTACAAGCAATGGAAACCCAAAAGGACTAAACATTATTCATCCATGATTTGGCCGTCAAAAATTATTCCCCATTAAACACAACTATAGATTTTGAAAAAAAAAAAAAACAAACTGATTTTACCCATGAAACAGAAAGCACACAATGAACCTTGAGAATTTCGATTAGTCATGAAGTATTTTTAATTGTTATTTTGTGGGAACAACATGGAGTTCAACATAAAAGAGCTCATATTTTCCAAATACTGTGTAATTTGAACATCAAAAAGAATTATTAACAGTAATTGTACAAAGCACATTAAAACTGTATACTGAATTAATAGTGTAGAGAAAGAATGTGTGGAAGAAATGCAAAAAAAAGTAAAAAAAAAAAAAAGAGAGAGAGAGGAAGGGGTAGAGAAGCTCACTGTACACAACTGGAAGTAACCTGATACCAATTTGTTACTCTTAAAATCAGCAACAAAATATTTAGGAGTATATATAACCATCTGCTGGATCATCGAAAAAGCAAGAGAGTTCCAGAAAAACATCTATTTCTGCTTTCTTGACTATGCCAAAGCCTTTGACTGTGTGGATCACAATAAACTGTGGAGAATTCTGAAAGAGGTGGGAATACCAGACCACCTGACCTGCCTCTTGAGAAACCTATATGCAGGTCAGGAAGCAACAGTTAGAACTGGACGTGAAACAACAATCTCTTTCCAAATAGGAAAAGGAGTACGTCAAGACTGTATATTGTCACCTTGCTTATTTAACTTATATGCAGAGTACATCATGAGACACGCTGGACTGGAAGAAGCACAAGCTGGAATCAAGATTGCTGGGAGAAATATTAATAACCTCAGATATGCAGATGACACCACCCTTATGGAAGAAAATGAAGAGGAACTAAAGAGCCTCTTGATGAAAGTGAAAGAGGAGAGTGAAAAAGTTGGCCTAAAGCTCAACATTCATAAAACTAAGACCATGGCCTCTGGTCCCATCACTTCATGGGAAATAGATGGGGAAACAGGGGAAATAGTGTCAGGCTTTATTTTTTTAGGGTCCAAAATCACTGCAGATGGTGACTGCAGCCATGAAATTAAAAGATGCTTGCTTCTTGGAAGGAAAGTTATGACCAACTTAGATAGCATATTAAAAATCAGAGACATTATTTTGCCAACATGGTCCATCTAGTCAAGGCTATGGTTTTTCCAGTGGTCATGTATGGATGTGAGAGTAGGACTGTGAAGAAGGCTGAGCACTGAAGAATTGATGCTTTTGAAGTGTGGTGTCGGAGAAGACTCTTGAGAGTCCCTTGGACTGCAAGGAGATCCAACCAGTCCATTCTAAAGGAGATCCATCCTGGGTGTTCATTGGAAGGACTGATGCTAAAGCTGAAACTCCAATACTTTGACCACCTCATGCGAAGAGTTGACTCATTGGAAAAGACTCTGATGCTGGGAGGGATTGGGGGCAGGAAGAAAAGTGGAAGACAGAGGATGAGATGGCTGGATGGCATCACCGACTCGATGGACATGAGTTTGAGTAAACTCCAGGAGATGGTGATGGACAGGGAGGCCTGCGATTCATGGTGTCGCAAAGAGTCAGACACGACTGAGCGACTGAACTGAACTGAACTGATAACCAAAGATGTGAAAGACCTACACTCTGACAATTATAAGACACACATGAAGGAATCTGAAGATGTTGCAAATAAACAGAAAGGTATCTTATGTTCGTGGACTGGAAGAATTAATATAGTTAAAGTGATAATAGTACTCAAATCAATCCACAGACTTAATGCAATCCCTATCAAAATACCCATGACACTTTTCACAGAACTAGAAGAAATAATCCTAATATGGAACCACAAAAGACCCCAAAGTGGCAAAGCAATCTACTGAGAAAGAACAGAGTTGGAAGTAACATACTCCCTTACAACAGATTATACTACTAAACTATAGTAAGCAAAATAGTATGGGATGAGCACAAAAACAGATACATAGATCAATAGAACAGAATAAAGGGATCAGAAATAAACCCCCACCAAAGAGGCAAACATATACAATCCAGGAAAGATAGAATCTTCAATAAATGGTGCTGGGAAACCTGGAACAACTACAAGTAAAGAATGAAATCTGAACATATTCTCATACCATATGCGAAAGGAAAAACCCCCAAAATGGGTTAAAACCTTAAATGTAAAACCAGAACTCATAGATTTCTATAACACAGTTTGACATAAATCAGAGCAATATTTTCTTTGGGCCTGCACTTAAGGATAAGGAAACAAAACCCAAATTAACAAATGTGACCTAACAAAAATTAAAAGATTATGCATAATGAAGAAAACCAGCAACAAAATGAAAAGGCAACCTACTGAAGAAAATATTTACAAGTGATATGACCAATAAGGGGTCAATATCCAAGATATATAAACAGTTCATACAACTCAATATCAAAAAAGCCAATAAACAAATTAAAAAAAATGGAAAGAAGTCCTGAATATATATTTTTACAAAGAAGGTGCTCAAATGTCCAGCAGGCACATGAAAAAATGCTCAGCATTGCTAATCCTCAGAGAAATGTAAATCAAAACCACTATGAGGTAATACCTCACCTTTTTCAAAATGGTTATCATCAAAATGTCTGCAAATAACTATTGAGAAGGCAGAGAAAGGGAACCCTAGTTTAGTGTAGATGGATGTAAATTAGTGCAGCCATGATGGAAAATAGCATGGAAGTCCCTCAAATAAATAAATAGAATACCATATAAACTATGTTAGAATATAATATTGCATAAAAAATACCATATAATCTAGCAATTCTACTCCCAGTATATACATGAAGAAAATGAAAACACTGATTCATAAAGATACAGGCACCTTAATATTCCAAGTAGTGCTACTTACAAGAGCGGCCATCAACAGATAAATGGATAAGCAAGAAATAGTATACATATGCAACAGAATATTGTTCAGTCATAAAAAGAATGAAATTATGAAATTCTGCTATCTGCAACAACATGGATGAATCTAGAGGATATTACGCTTAGTGAAATAAGTCAGAGAAAGATAAAGTCTGTGTTATCACTTATACGTGAAATCTAAAAACTAAAATGAATAAATATAAAAAGCAGAAATAGCCACAAACTAGCAGTTGCCAATGAGAGGAAAAGTGGGGACACTTGAGTTGGAGGTATGGGATTAAGCAGCATAAACAATTGTGTATAAAATAAGTAATCCTTATGCCAGCATTTTAACTTTAGTGAAGGCTTCCTAAATTTTGGACATATTTATGTACTTCTGGATTAACAATATGTGATAAGTGGATATAGGAGATATCCACTCAACATCAGTAAAAACAGATTTAGAGCAGAAACTTTTTCAGTAATAAAATAACTACAGAAACCATTAAACAATGGCTTTTAGTTCCCAGTGTCTGAAGTTCAAAGGAGGAAGGATTAACTTGTACCAAATCATCTGTTTTTGTCCAAATGATTTTTTTAACCAAATGTGGAATTTATGAATGGGACTGATATATTTTTCTTGGAAGTAGCTAGTAATTCTCTGAAGAACAAAACTGTGGGTGTACCTAAAAAGCTCGTCTGGCTTCAATTTACTGAAATATTTTGATTTACCAATTGACATTTTCATTCTCAAATGCTAAGGATCCCTTGACCTCATATACCAAACATTCTGGAGTATGAAGTCAAGAGGGCCCTAGGAAGCATTACTACAAACAAAGCAAGTGGAAGTGATGAAATACTAGCTGAGCTATTTCAAATCCTAAAGTGATGATGCTATAAAAGTGCTGCACTCAATATGTCAGCAGATTTGGAAACCTCAGCAGTGGCCACAGGACTGGAAAAGGTCAGTTTTCATTCCTAATGTCCTAAAGAAAGACAACGTCAAAGAATGTTCAAACTACCATACAATTGAGTTCATTTCACATGTTAGCAGAGTTATGCTCAAAATCCTTCAAGCTAGGCTTCAGCAGTACATGAACTAAAAACTTCCAGATGTACAAGCTGGTTTAAAAAGGCAGTGGAAACAGAGGTCAAATTGCCAAGATTCATTGGATCCTAGAGTAAGTAAAGGGATTCCAGAAAAACATCTACTTCTACATCATTGACTACACTAAAGCCTTTGACTGTGTGAGTAACAACAAACTGTGGAAAATTCTTAAAGAGATGGGAATACCAGACCACCCTCCCTGTCTCCTGAGAAACCTGTATGCAGGTCAAGAAGCAACAGTTACAATTGAACATGGAACACTGGACTGGTTAAAAATTCAGAAAAGAGTTGTTTTTGGTTTCATTTTTGAACAAAATTCAGAAATATTGTGTATTGTCACCCTGCTTATTTAACTTATATGCAGAGTACATCATGAGAAATGCTAGGCTGGATGAATCACAAGCTGGAATCAAGATTGCTGGGAGGAATATCAACAATCTCAGATATGTAGATTATATCAGTCTAATGGCAGAAAGCAAAGAAAAACTCGAGAGCCTCTTGATGAAGGAAGAAGAGAGTGAAAGAGCTGACTAAAACTCAACATTCAAAACACTAAGACCTTGGCATCCAGCCTCATTATTTCACAGCAAATAGAATGAGAAAAGTGGAAGCTGTGACAGGTTTTATCTTCTGGGCTCCAAAATCACTGTGGACAGTGACTGCAGCCATAAATTAAAAAAACATTTGTTCCTTGGGAGGAAAGCTGTGACAAAACAAGGCAGCATATTGAAAAGCAGAGACACCACTTTGCCAACAAAGTTCCATGCAGTCAAAGCTATGCTTTTCCCAGTAGTCATGTATACACATGAGAGTTGGACCATAAAGAGCTGAGTGCCGAAGAATTGATGTTTTTGAATTGTAGTGCTGGAGAAGACTCTTGAGAGTCCCTTGGGCAGCAAGGAGATCAAGTCAGTCAATCCTAAAGAAAATCAACCCTGAATATGCATTGGAAAGACTGATGCTGAAGCTGAAGCTCTAATACTCGGGCCAACTGGTACAAAGAACCAGCTCACTGGAAAAGACTCTGATGCTGGGGAAGATTGAAGGCAAAAGGAGAAGGGGGTAGCAGAGGATGAGATGATTAGATAGCAATCTCTGGCAGAGACAGGAAAATCTTGTGAGCTGCAGTCCATGGGGTCACAAAGATTTGGACAGGACTTATCAAGTTAAAAACAATAACAAATTTGAGTGAAAGCACAGAACTAGTAGTTATATTATATTTAAAGTTAAAATAAAGCTATACAAAGGCTAATATGAAACACTACTAAAAGGATTAGGATACACTGGGTAAGGGAAAATAAAGACAGACAAACTTTATATATATAAACATGATATTTACATTTAGTTTCAAAATAATAAATTGCATAGTTTAGGAAACTTCTGTTAATAAATCCAAAAATATCATCAAGGCTTTAATTCAATCAAAGTCTTCAAGAGATATGACTAAGTTAAGACATATAAAAAAATCTTTAAATGTAGAATTACAATAGTTCATCTGGTGGGCTACTGTCCATGGGGTTGCAAAGAGTCGGACATGACTGAGTGAATAACACTTCAACTTCACTTTCACTAAATATAATTATATTATATTGTCCTGGCATATTATTTAGGGTATTGTTTTCTATTCTTGGAGTCACATTTGAAGAAAGACTCTAGTAAACTAAATCATGCCAACTAGAGAATACAATGGAAATTATGATAAGAGATCGGGAAATAATTTTACAAACCTTGCAAAGTAATAAACATAACATTTTGCTTTTTATTTACCCACATGCATAGGCATAAAGCATATGCTTTTTTGTTTAGCCATAAGCATATGCATAGAACATATGCTTTATGCTTTTTTATTTACCCATCTCCTGCTGTAGGCTTATTTCCAACATCATTGCAGAACTTAGCCTTAAAGAAAAAATTGTCAAAAAATTTCACTTCTCAAAACTCTATAGTGCCTCCACTAAGTGCTTATAAGGGTCTACAAAGCTGTGTACAAGCCTCTCTCATACACCACTCTGATGTTCCTATCTGCTGCTATGCTCCTATTTGTTCACCCTGCTCCAGTCACACTGGCTGCTTTGCTGTGCTCTTTGCCTTGGTTCTTCTTTCTACCTGGAACACTCTTCTTCCAAGCTGTCACAGAGGTAATTCTTACCTCTTTCAAATCCTTGCTCAATACCACTTAGGTGAAGCCTGCTCTGATAACTGTATTTAAAATTGCAAATTACATCTGTTTCAGTGCCTCTCTCTTCTTCCCCCACATTTCTTCTTTCCATAGCACTATCAGTGCTTACAAACTACATATTTTACTCATTTATTACGGCTGATGTTTTGTTTATTTGTCAGTTTTTGGCGGGTGCCCGTGGCTGAGAGGAGCTACCCCATGCCCAAGGTTAGGGGCTGCGACCAAGAGCGCCAGGCTGTGATGGCACAGGAGCGGCCGAGAGGAGCTATCCCTTGTCCAAGGTCAGGGGCAGCGGATGAGAGGAGCAACCCCACATCTGAGGACAGGGGTGGCAGTGGAGAGGAGCAACCCCAAGTCTAAGAAGCGGCGGCTGCAAGGGCACAGGAGGGCCAGAAGAGCAACTCCACATTCAAGGTCAGGAGGGGTGACCTCGTCCAAGATAAGGAGCAGAGGCTGCGCTTTGCTAGAGCAGCCGTGAAGAGATACCCCACGTCAAAGGTAAGAGATACCCCACGTCAAAGGTAAGAGAAACCCAAGTAAGATGGTATGTTGTGAGAGGGCATCAGAGGGCAGACGCACTGAAACCATAATCACAGAAAACTAGTAAATCTAATCAAACAGACCACAGCTTTGTCTAACTCAATGACTAAGCCATGCCATGTGGGGCCACCCAAGATGGGCGAGTCACGGTGGAGAGCTCTGACAGAATGTGGTCCACTGGAGAAGGGAATGGCAAACCACTTCAGTATTCTTGCCTTGAGAACCCCATGAACAGTATGAAAAGGCAAAATAATAGGATTCTGAAAGAAGAACTCCCCAGGTCAGTAGGTGCCTAATATGCTACTAGAGATCAGTGGAGAAATAACTTCAGAAAGAATGAAGGGACAGAGCTAAAGCAAAAACAATACCCAGTGTGGATGTGACTGGTGATAGAAGCAAGGTCTGATGCTGTAAAGAGCAATACTGCATAGGAACCTGGAATGTCAGGTCCATGAATCAAGGCAAATTAGAAGTGGTCAAACAGGAGATGGCAAGACTGAACATCACATTCTAGAAATCAGCAAACTAAAATGGACTGGAATGGGTGAATTTATCAGATGACCATTATATCTACTACTGCGGGCAGGAATCCCTTAGAAGAAATGGAGTAGCCATCATGGTCAACAAAAGAGTCCAAAATGCAGTACTTGGATGCAATCTCAATGACAGAATGATCTCTGTTCATTTCTAAGGTGAACCATTCAATATCACGGTAATCCAAGCTTATGCCCCAACCAGTAAAGCTGAAGAAGTTGAAGTTGAACGGTTCTATGAAGACCTACAAGACCTTTTAGAATTAACACCCAAAAAACATGTCATTTTCATTATAGGGGACTGGAATGTAAAAGTAGAAAGTCAAGAAACACCTGGAGTAACAGGCAAATTTGGCCTTGGAGTACAGAATGAAGCAGGGCAAAGACTAATAGAGTTTTGCCAAGAAAATGCACTGGTCATAGCAAACACCCTCTTCCAACAACACAAGAGAAGACTCTACACATGGACATCACCAGATGGTCAACATCAAAATCAGGTTGATTATATTCTTTGCAGCCAAAGATGGAGAAGCTCTATACAGTCAGCAGAAACAAGACCAGGAGCTGACTGTGGCTCAGATCATGAACTCCTTATTACCAAATTCAGACTTAAATTGAAGAAAGTAGAGAAAACCAGTAGACCATTCAGGTATGGCCTAAATCAAATCCCTTATGATTATACAGTGCAAGTGAGAAATAGATTTAAGGGACTAAATCTGATAGACAGAGTACCTAATGAACAATGGAATAAGGTTCATGACATTGTAGAGGAGACAGGGATCAAGACCATCCCCATGGAAAAGAAATGCAAAAAAGCAGAATGGCTGCCTGAGGAGGCCTTACAAATAGCTGTGAAAAGAAGAGAGGTGAAAAGCAAAGGAGAAAAGGAAAGATATATCCATCTGAATGCAGAGTTCCAAAGAATAGCAAGGAGAGATAAGAAAGCCTTCTTCAGTGATCAATGCAAAGAAATAAGAGGAAAAGAACAGAATGGGAAAGACTAGAGATCTCTTCAAAAAATTAGAGATACCAAGGGAACATTTCATGCAAAGATGGGCTCGATAAAGGACAGAAATGGTATGGACCTAACAGAAGCAGAAGATACTAAAAAGAGGTGGCAAGAATACACGGAAGGACTATACAAAAAAGATCTTCACGACCCAGATAATCATGATGATGTGATCACTCACCTAGAGCCAGACATCCTGGAATATGAAGTCAAGTGGGCCTTAGAAAGCATCACTACAAACAATGTTAGTGGAGGTGATGGAATTCCAGTTGAGCTATTTCAAATCCTGAAAGATGATGCTGTGAAAGTGCTGCACTCAATATGCCAGCAAATTTGGAAAACTCAGCAGTGGCCACAGGACTGGAAAAGGTCAGTTTTCATTCCAGTCCCAAAGAAAGGCAATGCAAAAGAATGCTCAAACTACCGCACAATTGCACTCATCTCACACGCTAGTAAAGTAATGCTCAAAATTCTCCAAGCCACGCTTCAGCAACATGTGAACCATGAACTTCCGATGTTCAAGCTGGTTTTAGAAAAGGCAGAGGAACCAGAGATCAAATTGCCAACATCTGCTTGATCATCGAAAAAGCAAGAGAGTTCCAGAAAAAGATTTACTTCTGCTTTCTTGACTATGCCAAAGCCTTTGACTGTGTGGATCACAATAAACTGTGGAGAATTCTGAAAGAGATGGGAATACCAGAACACCTGACCTGCCTCTTGAGAAACCTATATGCAGGTCAGGAAGCAACAGTTAGAACTGGATGTGGAACAAAATTCTCTTTCCAAGTAGGAAAAGGAGTATGTCAAGGCTGTATATTGTCACCCTGCTTATTTAACTTATATGCAGAGTACATCATGAGAAACGCTGGGCTGGAAGAAGCACAACCTGGAATCAAGATTGCTGGGAGAAATATTAATAACCTCAGATATGTAGATGACACCACCCTTCTGGCAGAAAGTGAAGAGGAACTAAAGAGCCTCTTGATGAAAGTGAAAGAGGAGAGTGAAAAAGTTGGCTTAAAGCTCAACATTCAGAAAGTAAGATCATGGTATCTGGTCCCATCACTTCATGGGAAATAGATGGGGAAACAGTGGAAACAGTGTCAGACTTTATTTTTTTGGGCTCCCAAATCACTGCAGATGATGATTGCAGCCATGAAATTAAAAGATGCTTCTCCTTGGAAGGAAAGTTATGTCCAACCCAGATGGCATATTAAAAAGCAGAGACATTACTTTGCCAACATGGTCCGTCTAGTCAAGGCTATGGTTTTTCCAGTGGTCATGTGAGAGTTGGACTGTGAACAGCTGGACTGTGAAGAAAGCTGTCTAGTTAAGGCTATGGTTTTTCCAGTGGTCATGTGAGAGTTGGACAGTGAGAGTTGGTCTGTGAATAAAGCTGAGTGCCGAAGAATTGATGCTTTTTAACTGTGGTGTTGGAAAAGATTCTTGACAGTCCCTTGGACTGCAAGGAGATCCAACTAGTCCATGCTAAAGGAGATCAGTCCTGGGTGTTCATTGGAAGGACTGATGCTAAAGCTGAAACTCCAATACTTAAGCTACCTCATGCGAAGAGCTGACTCATTGGAAAAGACCGTGATGCTAGCAGGGATTGGGGGCGGGAGGAGAAGGATCGACAGAGGATGAGTTGACTGGATGGTATCACTGACTTGATGCACATGAGTTTGGGTAAACTCCGGCTGTTAGTGATGGACAGGGAGGCCTGGCATGCTGCGATTCATGGGGTCGCAAAGAGTCAGACGTGACTGAACTGTTTTTGGTTACCTTTCTCTGTTAAAATGAAAATTCCATGGGGACAAGAATCCTTGTTTTGTCTACTGCTCTATCCTGGAGTCTCAAAATAAAGCATGAAACAAATAAAATATTGAAATTTTTAATTGAACTCAAGTGATTTGTAAGCTGATCTTTCAAATAAAGAAAAAAAATACAGACACTTGAATGTTGGGAGCCCATTTAATACTGTAATAGATTTCGTCTCTTCCACTCTGGATACAGTACTGTCCAATAGAACTTTTATGTCCTCTACAGTGTCCAGTATTAAGGATGTTCCCTACATTATCTAGTATTGTCACCATTAGCCACATAGGGCTATTGAGACTTTAAATATGCTAAATACTGTGGCTGAAGAATTTTTGATTTTATTTAATTTTAGCTTATTTTAAATAAAATTTATATAGTCACAGAAGTCTAGTGGCAATCATATAGAACAGTGAAGCTCTAGAAGGCATAAACTAAAGCTATTGAGTAAACATTAATTGGAAGAAGACTTTTGTTTAATTAAAGAAGAATATTTCAATCAGGCTATATCCAACAAAGAAATTATTATATGATTGCTACCTAAAATTTGTGTCTACAATAACTTAGTGGAAGAGAAATCAGTATTCCAAAAGTAATAAAATGGTGTATACTAAAAACAGGTAATTTTTTTCTATAAATCCTGAATTAGTGAAGGGCTATTGGGAAGAGAGTATATTTATAAAGATGACACAGTGAAATACATTTCTTGCCCGTACATCTGGATATGAAATGTAAAGAGCATAGACTTTGCAGTCATAAAAAATCTTGGGAATAGGTATTGTCTGATAGTTGAGGGCCACCAGATGTCCATTTTTCTCTACCTCCATGGTAATAGAATTTGATTTGGGTCATGGCTGCCCATCCAGGAAGCACATGTCCCTAAGACCCTGTAGTAGTTGCAGATATGTGACTAAGCTCTTGGCACTGAAGTATTAGCAGAAGTGACATGTACAGCTTCTGCCTTCCTAAATTAAAAGGGAAACTCTCTCTGGACATCTGCTCTTATCCTCTCTTCATTGGCTAGAATGACAAGAATCAAAGTGACTTCACATTTTTTTAAGCAGTATAACTTATTCAATAAATTAAGATCATATCTATAGAAACACTAGTTTAAAGATAAACATTAGGCATGTCCCCCAAAGCAAAATGAGAAATGTTTCAGATATCCAGTTTTCTCAGAATCTCTTTCCCGACAGATTAATGTCAGCTTCCGAAACAGAAATTTCAGAAATATTCAGAGGTCAACATGACAAGTAAAGTTTTTGACTGTGGCTAGAGCTGGTGACATTTGAAATTCCTCTCAAGAAAAGTAAAAGGGCTATTTAAAGCAATGACAAAGATATTGGTTGGTAGGCACCTTTCCTTTTTTTCCTAAATGGTACTTAGTGTTTGACAACAAATACACTTAGATTTTAGGTTGTGATTTTAGATGGCATTCAGAGGATGTGAATCAGTTTCCTGATACAAACCTGTAATTAAAATCAAACAATGAGAATAGTTAAATATGGCATTGCCCAACAGATTGCTTAATGATGGACTTCCTTTTCCCCTTAGTTTAAAGGTAAGGGTTCGTTGCAACTATTCAGCAATCTAAACACAATGTTTCTCTTAAAATATTTTTTGACAAAAGCTGTAGTCCTCTGATTATATATTGATATTTCCTCATGGGCAAATGTCGAGTTTAATAGGAATTTTATTAAGCAAAATCATTTCCCCAAAAAGCTTTGCCAAAAGTTACAGTGAAATGACTCACTGTTTTACTCCTTATTTCTGATATAATGAACCTCACAAGTTCATTATACTTTAGGGCACCTCACAAGGAATATCATAACAAATGGGATATTCAATTTATAATAAAAGCAAATATTAAAATTTAGCCAACTTACCTCATAAGGGAGTATTAAGATTTAAAACAAAAAAATCTATCCTGGCTATTTTCTCTTGTTAGTCACAGTCTCAAAGTTTGAGCAAAACACATTCAATTCCAGCATTCATTAGAAGTTCAAGTTGAAGCACGTTATAGAAATGATGTGTGATTAGGTCTGTTTTGAAAAGAAGAGCACTGAGATCCTGAAGATTTTCTCAAAGGTAAAAACAATCTGTTACTTAACAAGAGTTACTGTGGGAACTCTGATATGCATTAAGTTAAAAGTTGTAAATAAATATATTGCAATATGTCAGTATGCCAAAAGTCAACTTTATAAAACATAATCTTTTTGTTTCCACATAACATAGAGTGATTTCAGAGGTTAGAAAGTGGAGGAAATGAGAAAGATATTTAAATTTTTTATCCTTGTAAATAAGCCAAGTCTTTGCTCTAAACCTCCAAATACCCTGATAAAATGAACAAATTCATTACTTCACTTCATTCCTAAAACTCTTCACTAATCCAGCCACATTGAAGGCCACTTCCTAATTTTCCACTTTAAAATTAGCTTTCTGATGCCATGATCTGAAGTCCACGAACAAGACAGCAGAAATGGAGGAAAACTGAAACATGTAGAACAACTGTAAATAAAAATGAGAAGAAGATTCTGCATTTTGTTTTAATTTTCTATGCTTTTGTTTTGCTTACATTTTAAGATAATTTTTCCTATTAGTGCTAGTATTTTAGGTTTTAAGCTTTTTAAAACTGTTGTAGGCAAACAGTCTTTACATTTTCATCTTTATCCATTTAAAAACATTAATTTAAGCAAATATTATTATAGTCTCATTTTATGATATCCATTGAATACAGTCTAGATTATAAAACTTTTTTATGAAGTGATTTTGTACTATATACTTATTTTTCAAAGTGTTTTGAAATTAGGACAGATATTCATTCCTTTAAAAAGTAAAGATGTTGTGGGAAGGGGGGTGGGAGGGGGGTTCATGTTTGGGAACGCATGTACACCCGTGGTGGATTCATGTCAATGTATGGCAAAACCAATACAGAATTGTAAAGTAAAATAAAAAAAATAATTAATTAATTAAAAAAAAAAAAAAGTAAGTTCAGGGATTCCAGCCAAAAAAACATATAAATTCATTTCTCTATACTGAGTATGAAAATAAAAAACCTTGGAAATAATACAAGAAGCAAACAAAGAAGAATTTTGGAAAAGCAAAATAAAACTTTTTAAAATTTAATGAGGAAGACAGTGTTAATTAAAGACCTCAAGGCTGCAAGAACAATATGGTGGCAGGAGTTGTTTACAAGCTCCACACCTTACAGAAAATCATATCCTATGTCCAGCATTTCTTGACTCTCAAACTAGTAACAAAAAGGTAGTCCAGGTAGGTTACTTTCTCCTCCTCTCCAAATGAATATCCTATCATTCAACAGATGTTAAACCAAGATGACAATCATGTTAGGATTACCTGACAAATATTTTATAGCACTCATCACAAAAATGCTTCAACAAGAAATTACAAACATGCATGACACTAACGGGGTAATAAACTGTCTTAACACAGAAATAGAAGCTACCAAAGAAAACATTTTAGAACTGGAAAGATAATAATTAAAAGAAATAAAAACTTATGAATATTGTAATATGTTAATTATTATGAAAAGCTGATATGGCTAAAATAAATGAACATGATTAACCTTTAAGATTAGTGCTAAAATAAACTGAAATCTTTCTTGATAAATTGTGACAATAATTTCCATTTATGATGATTTTTAAATACTCAACTGATGTTTTATTATTTTTTCAGAAGTAAGCTAATTTGGTTTTAAAAATGAGTTTACTACCAGTGATTTAAAACTAAAGACCATATTTTCCTAAAACCTATCTGACCTTAAGAGAAAACATTTGCAGAATGTGTTTATAATTCTTTTCAAACTATCTATTAAGAAACAGTATGCTCTACTCACTGAAAGCTAATTGAAGACACTTGGTATACATTGGGATATTTTTAAAACTCAGTACAATATTTCCTAGTGGAATTTCCTTGTGAAATTACAAAAGAACCCAACTTTCATGCATATTAGTCTTTAAGGTAATTAATATTATTTAATACTAACTGTCTTTCTTTACTGAATGAAATAGGAAAACTTACTCTGAAGAAAACAATCCTTTCATAAGACAAAATTTGTGAGCTTTTTCATAAACTAGCTTTTTAAATTCTCTGAATACTTTCAGATAGGGGCTACAGGATGTAAACTATTCATTTTTGTGAAGAACAAAACATGGCATCAAAAGAAAATATCTTACCCAAAGAAGATGAGGGATTTAAATAAATGGATTTTTATTAAGCTAACAAAGAATTTGGAAGTGAATTATTGTGCGAAGAGACTTGATCATTTCTGTCATTCTTCAACGAAAACTACCAACATTTTCCTTTTTTATAAAGTAATTTTTATTAGAGTATAGTTGTTCTACAATGTTGTATTAGTTTCCACTGTATAGCAAAGTGGATCAGCTATATGTGTACACATATTCCTTGTTTGTTGGATTCCTTCCCATTTAGCTCACCACAGAGCACTGTGTAGAATTCCCTGAACCACACAGTAGGCTCTCATTAGTTATGTATTTTATACATACTATATCAATAGCATATATATGTCAATCCCATCTCCCAATTCATCCCACTCCTTCTCCTCCTTGGTATACATATGTTTGTTTTTTATGTATCCATCTATATTTCTGCTTTGCAAATAAGATCATCTATTCTATTTTTCTAGATTTCACATATATATGTATATATTAATATATGATACTTGTTTTTGTCTTTCTTACTTACTTAACCCAGTATGACAGTCTCTAGGTCCATCTACATGTCTACAAATGACACAGTTTCATTCCTATTTATGGCTGAATAATGGTCCATAGTATATATGTATCTCTTCTTTTTCCATTCCTCTGCTGATGAACATTTAGGTTGCTTCCATGTCCTGGTTATTGTAAATGGTGCTGCAGTGAACATTGGGGTAATGTGTATTTTTAAATTAGGGTTTGCTCTCGGAGAAGGTAATGGCAACCCACTCCAGTACTCTTGCCTGGAAAATCCCATGGATGGAGGAGCCTGGTAGGCTGCAGTCCATGGGGTCGCTAAGAGTCAGACATGACTGAGCGACTTCACTTTCACTTTCATGAATTGGAGAAGGAAATGGCAACCCACTCCAGTATTCTTGCCTGGAGAATCCCAGGGACGGGGGAGCCTGGTGGGCTGCCATCTGTGGGGTCGCACAGAGTCAGACATGACTGAAGCGACTTAGCAGCTGGGTATAGGCTCAGGAGTCAGATCATTGCATCAGATGGTAGATGGAGAAATATACAATGTTCTTGGATTGTAAGTATCAGTATTGTGAAAATGACTATACTACCCAAAGCAATGTACAGATAAAGTACAAATTGCCAATGGCATTTTTCTCAGAATTAGCATAATGAGTTTTACAATTTGTCTGAAAACACAAAAGACCCTGAATAGCCAAATCATTCTTTTTTAAATTAATTTATTTTATTTTATTTTAGTTTTCTGAATATTGTGCTTTTTAAAATTAATTTATTTTTTATTGAAGGATAATTGTTTTACAGAATTTTGCTGTTTTCTGTCAAACCTCAACATGAATCAGCCATAGGTATACATATATCCCCTCCCTTTTCAAGCTCCCTCCCATCTCCCTCTTCATCCCACCCCTCTAGGTTTATACAGGGCACCTGTTTGAGTTTCCTGAGCCATACAGAAAATTCCCGTTGGCTATCTATTTTATATATGGTAATATAAGTTTCCATGTTACTCTTTCCATACATCTCACCCTCTCCTCCCCTCTCCTCATGATCGTAAGTCTATTCCCTATGTCTGTTTCTCCATTTTTGCACTGTAAGTTCTTCATTACGAATTTTCTAGATTCCGTATATATGTGTTAGAATATGGTGTTTATCTTTCACTTTCTGACTCACTTCACTCTGTATAATAGATTCTAGGTTCATTCGCCTCATTAGAACTGACTCAAATGCATTCATTTTTATGGCTGAGTAATATTCCATTGTGTATATATACCACAACTTCTTTATCCATTCATCTGTCAATGGACATAGGGGTTGCTTCCATGTTTTAATGATTGTAAATAGTGCTGCAATGCACAATGAGATACATGTGTCTCTTTCAAATTTGGTTTCCTCAAGGTATATGACTAGAAGTGAGATTGCTGGGTCATATGGTGGTTTTATTCGTAGATTTAAAGGAATCTCCATACTGTCTTCCATAGTGGCTGTATCCATTTATATTCCCATCAACAGTGCAAGAGCATTCCCTTTTCTCCACGCCCTTTCCAGCATTTATTGTTTGAAGACTTCTTGATGATGGCCATTCTGAATGGTGTGAGGTGATATCTCACTGTGGTTTTGATTTGCATTTCAATACTTTGGCCACCTCATGCAAAGAGTTGACTCATTGGAAAAGACCCTGATGCTGGGAGGGATAGGGGACAGGAGGAGAAGGGGACGACAGAGGATGAGATGGCTGGATGGCATCACTGATTCAATGGACGTGAGTTTGAGTAAACTCCGGGAGATGGTGATGGACAGGGAGGCCTGGCGTGCTGCAATTTATGGGTCGCAAAGAGTCAGACATGACTGAGTGACGGAACTGAACTAAACTGAATAATGAGCGATGTTGAGCATCTCTTCATGTGTTTGTTAGCCACTTGTATGTCTTCTTTGGAGAAATGTCTGTTTAGTTCTTTTTCCCACTTTTTGATTGGGTTGTTTGTTTTTCTGGTATTGTGTTGTAAGAGCTGCTTGTATATTTTGGAAATTAATCCTTTGTCAGTTGTTTTATTTGCTATTATTTTCTCCCATTCTGAGGGTTGTCTTTTCACTGTGCTTAGAGTTTCCTTTGCTGTGCAAAAGTTTTTAAGTTTAATCTGTTCCAACTTGTTTACTTTTGTTTTTATTTCCATTACTCTAAGAAGTGGATCATAGAGGATCTTGCTTTCATTTATGTTATCCAGTCTTCTGCCTATGTTTTCCTCTAAAAGTTTTATAGTTTCTGATCTTACATTTAGGTCTTTAATCCACATTGAGTTTATCTTTGTGTATGGGTTAGGAAGTGTTCTAATTTTATTCTTTTACACGTAGCTGTCCAGTTTTCCCAGCACCGTTTATTGAAGAGGGTGACTTTGCCGCATTGTATATTCTTGCCTACTTTGTCAAAAAAGAGGTACCCATAGGTGCATGGGTTTATTTCTGGGCTTTCTATCTTTTTCCATTGGTCTATATTTCTGTTTTTGTGCCAGTACCATACTGTCTTGAGGACTGTAGCTCTTTAGTACAACCTGAAGTCAGGAAGCTTGATTCCTCCAGCTCCATTCTTTCTGAAGACTGTTTTGGTTATTCGGGGTCTTTTGTGTTTCCATATGAATTGTGAAATTTTTTGTTCTAGTTCTATGAAAAATGCCATTGGAAATTTGATAGGGATTGCATTTAATCTGTAATTGCATGTGGTAGTATATTCATTTTCACAATATTCATTCTTCCTACCTAGGAACATGGAATATCTCTCCATCTGTTTAAGTCATCTTTGATTTCTTTCATCAGTGTCTTATAATTTTCTGTGTACAGTTCTTTTGTCTCCTTATATAACTTTATTCCTAGATATTTAATTCTTTTTATTGCAATGGTGAGTGGGATTGATTCCTTAATTGCTCTTTCTGATTTTTCATTGTTAGTATATAGAAGTGCAAGTGATTTCTGTGTATTGATTTTGTATCCTGCAACTTTGCTAAATTCACCGATGAGCTCTAGTAATTTTCTGATAATATCTCTAGGGTTTTCTATGTACACTATCATGTCATCTGCAAACAGGGAGAGCTTTACTTCCTCTTTTCTGATCTGTGTTCCTTATATTTCTTTTTCTTCTCTGATGGCTATAGCTAAAACTTTCAGAATTATCTTGAATAACAGTGGTGAAAGTAGACACACTTGTCTTGTTCCTGATCTTAGGGGGAATGCTTTCAGTTTTTCACCATTGAGAATAATGTTTTCTGTAGGCTTATCATATATGGCCTTTACTTTTTTGAAGTAGGTTCTTTATATGGCCTTTACTTTTTTGAAGTATGTTCTTTATAAGCCCATTTATTGAAGAGCTTTAAACATAAATAGGTGCTTAATTTTGTCAAAGGCTTTTTTGGCATCTATTGAGATGATCATATGGTTTTTATCTTTCAATTTGTTAATATGCTGTATCACATTGATTGCTTTGCATATATTGAAGAATCCTTGCATCCCGGGAATAAACCCAACTTCATCATGGTGTATGAGCATTTTGATGTGTTGCTGAATTCTGTTTTTTTAAATTTTGTTGAGGATTTTTGCATCTATATTCATCAGTGATATTAGCCTGTAGTTTTCTTTTTTGTGTTGTCTTTATCTGGTTTTGGTATCAGAGTGATGATACCAGGCCTCGTAGAATGAGTTTGGAAGTGTTTCTTCCTCTGCAATTTTTTGAAAGAGTTTTAGAAGCCAAATCACTGCAGATGGTGACTGCAGCCATGAAATTAAAAGACGCTTAATCCTTGGAAGAAAAGTTATGACCAACCTAGATAACATATTGAAAAGAAGAGACATTACTTTGCCAGCAAAGGTCCGTCTAGTCAAGGTGTTTCCAGTGGTCATGGATGGATGTGAGAGTTGGACTGTGAAGAAGGCTGAGCGCCGAAGAATTGATGTTTTTGAACTGTGGTGTTGGAGAAGACTCTCGAGAGTCCCTTGGACTGCAAGGAGATCCAACCAGTCCATTCTAAAGGAAATCAGCCCTGGGATTTCTTTGGAAGGAATGATGCTAAAGCTGAAACTCCAGTACTTTGGCCACCTCATGTGAAAAGTTGACTCATTGGAAAAGACCCTGATGCTGGGAGGGATTGGGGGCAGGAGGAGAAGGGGATGACAGAGGATGAGATGGCTGGATGGCATCACCGACTTGACGGACATGAGTTTGAGTGAACTCCGAGAGATGATGATGGACAGGGAGGCCTGGTGTGCTGCGATTCATGGGGTTGCAAAGAGTCGGACATGACTGAGCGACTAAACTGAACTGAACTAGAAGCGTAGGCATTAAATCTTCTCTAAATGTTTGGTAGAGTTCTCCTATGAAGCCACCTGGTCTTCAGCTTCGTTTTTTGGGAGAATTTTGATCACAGCTTCAATTTCAGTGCTTGTAATTGGGTTGTTCATAAATTCTATTTCTTCCTGCTTCAGTCTTGGAAGATTGAACTCTGTCCATTTCTTTCCAGTTATCTATTTTATTGCCATATAGTTGTTCATAATAGTCTCTTATAATCCTTTGTATTTCTGCATTGTCTGTAGTAACTTATCCTTTTTCATTACTAATTTTGTCGAATTGATTCTTCTCTCTTTTTTTCTTGATGAGTCTAACTAAGAGTTTGTCAATTTTGTTCATCTTCTCATAGAACGAGCTTTTAGTTTTATTAATCTTTACTATTGTTTCTTTCGTGTCTTTTTCATTTATGTCAGCTCAGATCTTTATGATTTCTTTTCTTCTACTAATTTTGTTTTTTTTTTTCCTTCTTCCTTTTCCAGTTGCTTTAGGTGTAAAGTTAGTTTGTCTATTCGATGTTTTTCTTGATGTTTCTTGAGGTAGGGATATATTGCTATAAACTTCCCTCTTAGGACTGCTTTTGCTGCATCCCATAGGTTTTGAGTTGTAGTGTTTTCATTGTCATTTTTTCTAGAAGTTTTTGATTTCCCTTTTGATTATTCCAGTAACCTGTTTGTTATTTAGAAATGTGTTGTTTAATCTCCATGTGTTTATGTTTATTACAGTTTTTATCTTGTAATTGATATCTAGTCTCATAGCATTGTGGTCAGAGAAGATGCTTGATGTGATTTCAGTTTGATTCAATTTACTGAGGTTTGGTTTGTGACCCAAGATGTGGTCTATCCTGGAGAATGTTCCACGTGCACTTGAGAAGAAGGTGTATTCTGCATTTGGATGGAATGTCCTGAAGATAACAGTGAGATCCGTCTCATCTAATGTATCACTTTAGACTTGTATTTCTTATGGATTTTCTGTTTTGATGATCTGTCCATTGTTGTCAGTGGGGTGTTAAAGACTCCTACTGTCAATTTCTCCTTTTATTTTTGTTAGTATTTGTCTTATGTACTGAGGTGCTCCTATGTGGGGTGCATAGATATTTACAATTGTTATGTCTTCCTCTTGGATTGATCCTTTGATCATTATGTATTGTCCTTCCTTATCTTAGGTCTGTTTTGTCTGATATCAGGATTGCTACTCCAGCTTTCTTTTGCTTCCTATTTGTATGGAGTATATTTTTCCATCATCTCACTTTCAGTCTATATGTCTTTAGGCCTGATGTGGGTTTCTTGTAGACAGCATAGATATGGGTCTTGTTTATGTATCCATTCAGCCAATCTGTGTCTTTTGGTTGGAGTATTTAATCCATTTATATTTAAAGTAATTATTGATATATATGTCCATTGCCATTTTCTTAATTGTTTGGGGTCGATTTTGTAGATCTTTTTTCTTCTCTTGTATTTCTTGACTATATAAGTCCGTGCAGCATTTGTTGTAAAGCTGGTTTGGTGGTACTTAATTCTCTTAGCCTTTGCTTGTGTGAAAAGCTTTTTATTTCTCCATTAGTTTTGAATGACATCTATGCTGTGTACAGTAACCTTGGTTTTAGATTTTTTCTTTTCAGTACTTTAAATACATCCTGTCATTCCCTTCTGGCCTGCAGTTTCTGCTGAGAGATCAGCTGTTAAGCAAATGGGGTTTCCCTTATGTTACTTGTGTTCTCCCTTGTGGCTTTTAATATTATTTCTTTGTGTTTGGTCTTTGTTAGTTTGATTAATATGTGTCTTGGCATGTTTCTCCTTGGGTTTATCCTGCATGGGACTCTTTGTGCCTCTTGCACTTGATTGACTATTTCCTTTTCCATGTTGGGGAAATTTTCAACAGTAATCTCTTCAAAAATTTTCTCAACCTTTCTCTCTTCTTCATCTGGGACACCTATAATTCGAAGGTTTGTGCATTTGATATGGTCCCAGATGTCTCTGAGACTGTCTTCAGCCCTTTTAATTTTTTTTTCTTTACCCTACTCTACTCTTCAGAAATTATTTCCATTTTATCTTCCAGCTCATTGATGGATTCTTCTGCTTCAGACATTCTGCTATTGATTCTTTCTAGAGTATTTTTAGTTTCAGTAATCGTGTTGTTTGTCTCTGTATACTTATTCTTTAATTCTTCTAGGTCTTTGTTGATTCTTGCATTTTCTCCATTTTGTTTTCAAGGTTTTTGGTAATCTTTACTATCATTATTCTAAATTATTTTCAGGTAATTTTCCTCTTTCCTCTTCATTTATTTGGACTTCTGTGTTTCTAGTTTGTTCCTTCATTTGTGCAGTATTTCTCTGCCTTTATCTATCTATCTATCTATCTATCTATCTATCTATCTATATATATATATATATACATATATTAGCTATTGTGTTTGAGGTCATTTTTCCCAGGCTTCAAGGATAGTTGAATTCTTTCCTTGAGGAAGGTTGAATTCTTTCTTCCTTTTGGTTTCTGCCCTCCTAAGGTTGGTCCAGTGATTTGTGTGAGCTTCATATAGGGTGAGATTTGTGCTGAGTTTTTATTTGTTTGTTTTTCCTCTGCCATCACTTCTGTCTGCTGATGATTGGGTTTGTATTTTTGTTTTGTTTGTTGTTTACATGAGGCATCCCTCACAGGGTGCTACTGGTGGTTAGGTAATGCCGGGTCTTGTATTCAAGTGGTTTCCTTTGTGTGAGTTCTCACTATTTGATACTCCCTAGGGTTAGCTCTCTGGTATCTAGGGTCTTGGGAGTCAGTGCTCCCAATCCAAAGGGTCAGGGTTTGATCTCTGGTCAGGAAAGAAGATTCCACAAGTGGTTTGTTATGGCATTAAGGGAGAGTAAAAAAAAAAAAAATCCTAAAATGAGAAACCAAAGATGGACACCAGACAAATGGCAGTTACAAAATCAGGCAAATAATAATTAAAATAATGGAATATATACATATACACCCATGAGCAAAGCAAAGACAGCCCAACAAAAATAAAGTACAGTAGGTTGATCTGGTGAAGAAAGGAAATAAAAAATTATATTTACAAGTTAAGAACAAAACTAACTTAATCACAAACTGGAAAACAAAACTAAAGCAAGGTGTCAAATGGGGAAAAAACCAATGAAAACAAAAGCAGCAAATATGTTGAAAGGAAATGAAAGAAAGAAAAGAAAGAAAGAATAGGTATGCAAAGTTAAATAGGGGTAGATGAAGATTTATATGCATTAATGGTTAACTGCAAGGGGAAAAGAACAGTAGGAAAGGCAAATGAAGGTATTAAAGTAGAAAAAAATACTATAGGTTTAAAAAATTAAAATTATAAGAGAGAGGAAAGAGGAAAAAAAAAAAAAACAGAAGAAGAAAAAAGGGGGAAAAAAAAGGAAAACTCCACAGAACTTCAAAAGCCCAATGCAGATGCCGAGGTTTATAAGAACAAAAGAAAGTGTGACTGAATACACACATATACATATACTCCCATAAGCAAAATCAAAACAGTCCAACAAAAATTAAGTCCAATAGATTGACCTAGCAAACAAAGGAAACCAATAATTATATCTACCGAAACAAAACTAATTAAAGCACAAACTGGAAAACAAAGCTAAAGCAAGGTGTCAATTAGGGAATAAAGCAGTAAAAGTAAAACTAACAAATATGCTGAGAGGAAAGGAGAGAAAGAAAAGAAAGAAAGAATAGATATGCAAAGTTACATAGAGGTAGATAAAGAAGACTTATATGCATTAAAGATTAACTGCAAGGGGAAAAGAAAACAAAGGAATAAATGTAGAAAAATAATAATTGGTTTAAAAATTAAAAAGAGAAAGAGAGAAAAGGAAAAAAAAAAAGAGGGAAACTCCATAGAACTGCAAAAGCCCAACGTAGAGGCAGAGGTTTATGACAACAATAAAAAATGTGACTGAGGGAAAAAAAATAAAAGCTCAAAAGCTTAATTGGATTTGTTAGTGCCAGTAAAATCGACAACTACAACAGAAGTGGAGAAGTAAGAAAAAAATCCAAAGAATCTACAGAACAAGTAAAAAAAAAAAAAAAAAAAAGAATAATAAACATTGAGTCACTGCTGTCAGAGTCCTTTCTCGGGCTGGTAGTCACAGTCCACCTTACCTCCCTAGGATGCCCTCCAATGCTGTACTGATCTCTGGACCTGCTGTGAGGTTGCTCAGATTCTAATCTGGTCCTACTCCTGTGTGTTCTTGCCTCCAATGTCCACAGACATCAGAGCTAGTGTGTTTTCTTTCGTGGGAGCTCTCAATGGCCTTTTATACATTTCATAGACACAAAGTGTGCCTAGTTGATCATGTGGATTCATTCTGCAGCTTGTACAGCTGGTGGGAAGGTTTTGAGTCTTCTTCCTTAGCCACACTGCCACTGTATTTCAATTGTGGTTTTATTTCCACCTCTACATGTGGGTCATCCACTGGGGTTTGGCTCCTGAGGCTGCCCTGGAGGGCTTGGGTTTGCCTCTGTGAGGGCCAGGTGTGGAAGTGGTGCAGCTGCTTGGTTCGCAGGGGTTCTAGCAGCACCAGGTACTCAGGGGTGTTGGCGACTAGGGCAGCAGGAAACATAGTGTTCTAGAAGGGTATGGCAACCAGTATTGGCAAATATGCTCCAGTATTCTTGCCTGGAGAACCCCTCTACCTGACAGAGAAACCAGGCAGACCACAGTCTACAGGGTCACAAAGAGTTAGTCAGGACTGAAGAGACCCTGCATTCATAAACACAAGATTTTTTTTTTGCCTGTGGCAGCTCTGTCCCAGTGAAAGTTGAGCATGAAGATGGTGCAGCTGCTTGGCCTGCAGGGACTCAGGCGGTGCCAAGTGTTCAGGACCACAAACCACCTCTGTGGCAGGAGTTATGGCGCTATCAGAGTCTTTTTTCTAGCCTCTTGTAGCTGGTGATCAGAAGGCCTCTTTGGCCAGTCTTTCTTGTAGCTCCATCAGTTCAGGCACTTAGAGGGATCCCTTGCCTGGGGCCCTTCTCTGTTGTTCCGCATTCAGGCACATAGAAGGGCCCTCCTGACTGGGGTCCTACTCTGTAGATCGGCCCATCAGCTATGGATGGCGCCATACGTGTGACTCAGCGGTATCGCCTGCTTCCATGGCTCTCCGGCTCTCCTCCACAGGCATTTGCCACCACAGTCTCCTCTCTCGTACCCCCTCAATCTGTCTCTCCACAGTCAACAGCAGCCCTTGCACTGGGGCTGTTCCATAATTCCTAAACTCCAGCTCCCCACTGCTGCCCTGTGCAGGAGACCCGTGTCCCTGCCCCGCACACGTATGGCTGTGGCAAGGACTGTCTGGTTCTCATTCCACTTAGGCTGCCACAGATCAGCTATTTCACTCTCAGCCTTGAATGTTTCTCCTCTGAGTCAGACAATTGCCCAGCTGTGGGGACTGGACCCCTGCTTCAGTTCCCCCACCTGCAGAGGGCAGGTCCAGTCCTATTAATACTCCTGTTTTCCCCCCTAGTTCCTTCACTGTACTGAGTTTTGCATGGTTCTATATATTCTTTTCCACTGGTTAGGTCCTCCTGTCCTCTCTCATCTGATGTTCTGCATGCACTACTGTGTCTGAAGGTATATTCCTGTTATATCCATGGAAAGAGATGTACTCCACATCCACCTACTCCTCCATCATCATGTTCTCCCAATCATGAATAGTCAAACCATTCTTGAGAAAGAAAAAAAAAAATACAGCTGGAGGAAGGAATCAGGCTCCCTGACTTCAGACTATACTACAAAGCTACAGTAGTCAAGATAGTATGGTACTGGCATAAAACCAGAAATTTAGATCAATGGATCAGGATAGCAAGCCTAGAGATATGGTCCAATGCACTTATGGTCACCTACTCTATGAAAAAGGAGGCAAGAATATATCAATGCAATGAAGAAAAGACAGCCTCTTTAATAAGTGGCATTGGGAAAATTTGACAGTTTCATGTAAAGAATGAAATTAGAACATTCTCCAATACCATACACAAAAATAAACTCAAAATGGATGATGACCTGAATATAAGACCAGACACTGTAAAACTCTTAGAGGTAAACATACAACATTCTTTGGCATAAATTACAGCAAGATATTTTTGACCCACCTCTTAGAGTAATGAAATAAGAACAAAAATAAACAAATGGGACATAATAAAACTTAAAAGCTTTTGCACAGCAAAAGAAACCATAAACAAGACAAAAAAGCAATCCTCAGAATGGAGAAAATATTTGCAAATGAAGCAACTGACAAAGGATTAATTTCAAAATATACAAACAGCTCATGAAGCTCAAAATCAAAAAACAAACAACCCAAGCAAAAAATGGGCAGAAGATCTAAATAGGCATCTATCCAAAAAGACATGCAGATGGCCAAAAAACACATGAGAAGATGGTCAACATCATTAATTATTAGAGAAATGCGAATCAAAACTAAAATGAGGTACCATCTCACATCAGTCAGAATGACCATCATTAAAATATCCACAAACAATAAATTTTGGAGAGGGTGTAGAGAAAAAGGAACCCTCTTGCACTGTTGGTAGGGAAGTAAATTGATACAGCCACCATGGAGAATAGTATGGAGGTTCCTTAAAAAAATGAAAGTGGAATATTTTAAAATAGTCTTTATATGCTGTGCAATAAATACATCAATGAAATCAGAAAAACCTATATTTAAAAAATTTAATCTGATTCCCTCTCTAAATATGAATGTAAGATAAAATTCTTGAAACATACAACTATTAAGTACCTATAGTGTGTCAGATACCAAGTCAGAATACTTGCTTGTATTTCCTTTTCTCATCAACCCTATGATGTACCTAGTATTACTTGAATTTGAAGGAATGATGAATTATGACATCAGATTAAATACCTTTCTTCAACTCATATGCTTAAGATAGCAGCCAAGTCTGGAAAAAAAAAATTCTGCTTTCATCCAGAATCCATCCTTTATCAACCCCATCATGCTACCTCAAATTATTGCCAATTATAAATAGGCTGTTCAGGAGTTCAGGTAGAGAAGAGCTAAGACAGATTTTTAACCACATAGCTAGATGTTGTTCTCAAATTCAGATCAGTGCCATCACCTTTCTTCAGAGCATATTCATTTAATTTCAAAGAATACAGTTGAGAGTGTCAACAATTAGTAGTCTAGACACAATGTGTGTACAGCAATACTCCTTATCACAAGACAGTAGACACAAGTAAGGCAACACTTCTGATAAATAGAAAACAAAACAAACAAACAAAAACAGCTGTTTTCCTAACTGCTTTTCTCCATTTCCAGCTGCTCTGACCTTTCATATGGCAGCAGGAATTTAAAGACAGCTGTTGCAAGGATTATGATGATAGACTTCCTACATTAATTGGTCTTCTGGACAGACTAATAGCTTTGATCTATTGCTGTTAGGTCCAACCTAGTGCTGGAAATAGGAAATCTATTCTTATTACCACTCAACTAAAAGTTGATCCAAAATTAGATATGGAAATAGAATTATCTTGTTTCATTTTATTTAAATGACAGTGTACCTTAAAAAGACTAGCAGAATAAGACTATATTAATGGAATATTATTTACTAATAATTTTGGCTTTCTAGGAACCCAAAGCTATTTAATACAAGAGTAACAGCAATTGGGTATTATCTTTCCAAATCCCACAGATTTTTTTAGCAGCCATATTAAATAAGCCTTAAGTGATAGAAATATTTCTCCAAAAGTATATAAACCGAATCAAATATTAATGATTAAGCCCAAAGTGATTTTGAGAAGAAAATATGATTATAAAGATTTGTCAAAACCATAAGTAGTTTACTCTGAGTTTTATTAACTGAAGTTTTATATTTCATTTGGAATAGCCAGTGCATCTTAGAACAGGCTTTTCTAGAACTGTTTAGTTTTCCACAAGGTTTATGTCAAAAGTTTATACTCTAATCACACTCCCACAATTATCCCCATTACTCACTCTCCCAAAACCACCTGTCTCCTACTTGGTTGAGAACTTCTATACTCTGAAATTCCTTTATACCCTCAATCTCTCTTAACATCCAGATTGTTTTTACAAGTTTGCCCATGATGTTATCATTTTCCATGGTTTGAAACCCACTAGTTTTGGTCTAGCCTCTCCCATTGTGCTCATTAATTTAAAAACCATTTTATCCACTTTTATTCTGAGCCAGAAATTATGCTAAGAATTAAGAATCCAAAGATGTGAGTAATGTCCCCCTCCAGGCACTTCCTACCATCTTCTCCACTACCAATTACGTTCTATCCCACTTGCATCACCAGGCTTACACTTTCCATGGATTTGTTTCCCTCTGCATATAAAGAAGTACACTGAGAAACAAAAACAAAAAAACAAACAATCTCTCCCTATTTACTATCCTATCTCCTGCCTTGCTGTTACTTTTCAATTTCTTAGTAAGATTCATAACTATAAAAATTTCATTTACTGATCACCAAGTACTTTGTTAAACTTAACACTCCTTATTCTATCATACCACTTTTCTGAAATTTACTTGAAAGTCATCTATGGCCTTCCAATGGTTTTCTTTGCAGTCCATTTTCTCTATGGCTTATTTTCAAATTTTTGATAGCTTTTGGAATCAGCCCTTTCATTTCTGGGTTTATGATGCTACTAAAAATTTTTTTTTAATTACTGTCCTCCCAACTTGTATTTTCTTCCTTGTCTTTGCTGACACTTGGGCTTGTAGTTGTTCCCCAAGTTTCTCTTCTATTTTTCCTTATTTTCTACAAAACTTTAATTTTTCTCTTTTTTGCGAGGTAGGGGTTTTAGAAATAGGACCCCTCTTTTAGGGGTCAAGGGTACATCTAAGACAGAGGGTAGAAAGAAGGGTTTGGTGAGAACTCTAGAAAATTTTTCTTTTTATTTACTTTTTGTTTTCAATGTAACCTGATGATAGGTTCTTTTATATTATCCAAAAGTTATACTAAATCAACACTAAGTCCATAATTAATGAAAATATTTATATATGTGATGTTAGCATTTAACAATGGACTGGTTCCAAACTGAGAAAGGAGTACATCAAGGCTGAACAACACCCTGCTTATTTAACTTTTATGCAGAGTACATCATGCAAAATGTGGGGGTTGGATGAAGCACAAGCTGGAATCAAGATTGCCAGGAGAAATATCAATAACCTCAGATATGCAACTGCGACCACCTTTACGGCAGAAAGTGAAGAGGAACTAAAGAGTCTCTTGATGAAAGTGGAAGAGGAGAGTGAAGAAATTGGCTTAAAACTCAACATTCAAAACACTAAGATCATCCCAGGGCTGATCTCCTTCAGAATGGACTGGTTGGATCTCCTTGCAGTCCAAGGGACTCTCAAGAGTCTTCTCCAACACCACAGTTCAAATGCATCAATTCTTTGGCTCTCACCTTTCTTCACAGTCCAACGCTCACATCCATACATGACCACTGGAAAAACCATAGCCTTGACTAGACGGACCTTTGTTGGCAAAGTAACCTCTCTGCTTTTCAATATGCTATCTGCTGCTGCTGCTGCTACTGCTGCTGCTGCTGCTGCTGTTGATCATAACTTTTATTCCAAGGAGTAAGCGTCTTTTAATTTCATGGCTGCAGTCACCATCTGCAGTGATTTTGGAGCCCCAAAAAATAAAGTCTGACACTGTTTCCACTGTTTCGCCATCTATTTCCCATGAAGTGATGGGACCGGATGCCACGATCTTCGTTTTCTGAATGTTGAGCTTTAAGCCAACTTTTTCACTCTCCTCTTTCACTTTCATCAAGAGGCTTTTGAGTTCCTCTTCACTTTCTGCCATAAGGGTGGTGTTATCTGCATATCTGAGGTTATTGTTATTTCTCCCAGCAATCTTGATTCCAGCTTGTGCTTCTTCTAGCCCAGCGTTTCTCATGATGTACTCTGCATAGAAGTTAAATAACCAGGGTGACCAGATACAGCCTTGCCATACTCCTTTTCCTATTGACATCTTGGTTAACCATAATTTTGCAGCTGAACCCACAGAATTGTGGAGTATCATTCTAAGACTAATAAATTATATGTCAAATAAATAGTGTATTGCTTTTACATGTGTTGTTGTTAATATATTTTAATTCCTCTTGGTATAACAAATGCAAGATTTATTTGATTCTTCCTGAGAATAAACTAAACACTGAGTATCTGACTGCCTCATGTTCTCTCAGAAAATTTCTGCATCATCAACTTAGTCTTTTTATTCTATTGCCAAACAGAAAAACTCCTCAAAACTGTAATCCTATATTATTTTTCATGTGAAACCCTGCCACTTGAAGTTCATGAGATGATTACTAATGTAAATAAATTCAGGCTCCAAAGGCATGTTACAAAGGAATAATAACATTATTTAATTAACACTTAGTTAAATTTCCTATTATGTTTATTGTAGCTTGAGTTTCATTCACATAATTACTACTATTCCATAATGATATTTTGCCTAGAAATGTTTTAGTAAACTGATTAATTGGTCTAACAATCTTGAGTGCAAATGTTTCTGTTTTCATTCATGTTATCAGTCTTATCTAACATTTTGTGTGAAATATTGAACATTTTATCGTCTATTAGCTGTAGTGAATAAACTATAAAGGATAGAGGATGAGGTGGTTGGATGGCATCACTGTCTCGATGGACATGAGTTTGAGCAAGCTCTGGGAGTCTGTGATGGACAGGGAATCCTGGCATGCTGTAGTCCATGGGGTTGCAAAGACTGAGCAACTGAACTGAACTGAGCTGTAGCTAAGTTAATTTTTACTTGACTCTGTACTACTTTGGACATTCTTTTTTGGAATTGCTATGTAAGTCTGGACAAAAATTAAATATCATGTTATTCCCTAGGATTAAAAAATAAACATCTTTGTTGAAAAGTACATTTTTCTTCTTAAAAAAGTCATTTTGATAATAATTTATATATTGTAGATACTTAAGTAACTCTGAAACCTTAGGCCATATTTCTTGCTTCCAGAATTTCTGCAACACCAACCTTCCTGGTTATCTGATAAGTAGCTACTATTTACCAACAAATATTTTTCAAAAATTAATCCTTTAAAAAAATCTGTATGTAACATAAAAGAGTAGGAGGCATTTAAATTAAACTTTTGCTTCTTTGACTTTCTTAAATGGGAGATGTATTTGAAGACAACCTGCTCTAATGTGCTTTCAGTTGCCAGTCTTTGTAGAAATAGCCTCAGGTAGGAATTCCAGTCTTAGAAATATGAGCCTGCGGTCCTAAGATTGGATGAATAATGCTTACTGTGATATCATGGGGATATGAATACCACTTTCTTAAAAAGGTGTATGATATACCTGAATCTTAAGGTAGGGTAGAATGTTAGTAGGTGGCCAAATAGAAACATGGTTACTGGAGAGGTCACTATAATAATCCTATCTTGCCCAGTGAGGGTATCCATTATTTTAGGTGACACTGCTTTTGAATTTAGCTTTAAAAGAAACAAAACAAGACAGAAAGAATGGTTATGGGGAGGCTAGTATAGGCAGGAAGAAATGTATGCTTAAAGGTGAAGAACTTTGTAACATTAAAGATTTGGATAGTATTTCAGGTTAGCTTAATGTAGATGAAGGTTCCTAGTGCATAGCTGTTAATATATCAATCAGTCAGTTCAGTTGCTCAATTGTGTCTGACTCTTTGCGACCCCATGGACTGCAGCACGCATGCCAGGCCTCCCTTTCCATCTATTAATATATAGAAAGCTAATATGGTAACAGGGCTTCCCTGGTGGCTTAGAGAGTAAAGCATCCACCTGCAATGTGGGAGACCCGGGTTCAATCCCTGAGTCGGGAAGATCTCTTGGAGAGGGCACTGGAAACCCACTCCAGTACTCTTGCCTGGAAAATCTCATGGACGGAGGGACCCGGGAGGCTGCAGTAACAGAATATGGTAACAGATTATGTTATGCCCTATAGATTTGTACTTTGTTTGGTAAGTACATTCATTGGCAGGAGGGAGACCAATAATTTTCCTTTCCCTGACCTTTTTAAAAGATGATATGAAAACAACTTTGTTTTTAAGAAACAAGCAAAGCAGCCACTGGAAAAGAATTTGCAGGTTATGTACTGGGGCAAGGAAACCAGTTTCAAGAACTTATTCTTTCTCTTTCTTTTATATTTTTCTTTCTTTTTTGGTTAAAGAAGTAGGGTAATGATAATTAAGATAGGGTAATTATCATTGGGATGGATAAGAAAGGATAGAGGGACAGATACTAGCAAATGACAACAATAAATCACAAGAACATAGAAAACAAACAGTGTGGGAGAAATGAGAGCCTTTGACCCAGAATAAAAGGGACAACAATGCTAAATAGGAACTGGCAGATGTGGTAGGAGGTGTAGCTCAGAGGTGGAGGGCAAGAATTGTGGATTTGTTTTCAGGTGTGATCAATTAGGGGCAAAAGGATAACAACCAGATGAGAAAGTTCAGGGAACATTTTGAAAATCAAAAGGGAAATGGTAAGAGACTGAGATTTGAAAATCATGCATTACAGAGTCAAACAAACAAACAAAAATATTCAATGTTTTTGATATTCAATGATATTTATGTTTTAAAATGAATATTGCACTGCCACACAAATTCTGGCCTTCATGTCTTTTGCATAAGTACGTTTCTCAATAATTCAATGTAATAATTATGGTTCAAATGTTATGCTGTAGCACGGGGGCTGTTCTTAGGAATAAGCTTTAATTGTAACTGTTTAGTATTTTCTATAACCAGCTTTATCTGTGCAAAGTTTCTGCTTGTGCTTGAACTTTCCATGCTAGAGCTTTCACCATAACAAGCTGAGGAATGCAGAACACTCCTCCACATCTTACTTTGGCAGAAAAATCTTTCATGGGATTTTAAGCTTAAATTCAGTTGTGTTTGTGATCTCTCAGAACAACATCACATTGAACATGATTTAATAATTTCTTTGTTTTTTTTTTTTTTAAATGATGAACAACATGAAATTCAACTAACCTATTAATGTAAAAACACAGAGTAGGGGGGGTAGAATCATATAATATTAATAGAATTTCTAGGAAATATTTCAGAAAGATAAGAACTAGGATTACATAGCAACTAACAGGCTTTTATGGGAATCATATTTTTAACATTTAATAGTGAAGGTAACAGCTAATAGTCAAATGAACGTAAATTAAAATGAGAGATCATGATTAATCCTATCAGTTTGATAAATAAGTAAATAGATGCAAGAAAATATAAAAATAGATTTATCATTGATACCTAATATTATAGGGAAAATAATTCTCTCCTACATTATTAGGAATTGAAAACTGGTTACATTTTTGCAGGGAAAACTGCATATATGAAAACTGAAAATACTATCTTTTCATTCAGAGTCCTATTTCTAAGAACAAATGATGACAAAGATAGGGACATTAGTAAAGATGGGGCTATTGACTAGTCAAAAATTGAAATTAAAAACTTAGCTTCATAGGAAGGGATAAACAAATTTGGGGACACCATGTAATTAAATATGCAGTCATTTAAACTAACAATTTAGATGAAAAGCTCACAATGAATTCATTAAATGAAAAATACTATTAATTACAGAAGAATATGGATGATTTTATACTTGCATATATTATATGTTTAATACTATATGCATGGTTTCACTTTTATTCTGGAGAAGGAAATGGCAACCCACTCCAGTATTCTTGCCTGGAGAATCCCATGGACGAAGAAGCCTGGTAGGCTACAGTCCACGGGGTTGCAGAGTCAGACACGACTGAGCGACTTCACTTCACTTCACTTTTATTAGAACAAAAATGGTCAAGTATTTACAGACTCTGACCCACAGCCATCAAACCAAAGGAAATTTGTCCCATAAAATAGGTTTTTTTCCTTCTTCTAAATCCTAGCCTTTTTGGATATACATCAGGAGCTATAGCCACTGAAGAGGGAAAGCTCTGGGAAATATTCTAGTCTACAATATCAATTTTCAATCATTAAATAAATTTATTTTACAATATTTGTACACTTAGAGAAGGTTTTTATTCCAAAGAACCTACCAGTTTGTGCCTTGGCAACCTGGCCTATTCAAACTGGGTTTAGGGATGCCTAAAGGTGGGCCGCTAAAGCTTTGGCTTGGCACAGTTCTTGGGCTGATCTCCTAGACCTAGCAAAGACTTGTCCTCTACCTCAGCATACATTGAAATGTTATAATTTACTGAATGTATTGAGACTTTTAATGTACTTATGCTTCATCTTTCTAACCAGACTGTATCTCTTAAGAGCAGGGACAAGTTTCTTTCAGAACCTACAAGGTCGTATAGAATTGCTGTTGAGAATTTTTGATTGATAATCAGTATAAACACATTATATTTGCCTGGCATATATGACCTAGGCATATGTTTGAATAAATTATATCTGTGCCATTTTGTTAGTAAAGAAAGTTGTTAAGGTTTCTCCTATTTCCTTGGTGATATCTGTACTATGTATGCATGCTAAGTCACCTCAGTTGTGTTCAACTCTGTGCGAACCTATGACACCTGCCACGCTCCTCTATCCATGGAATTCTCTAGGTGAAAATACTGGAGTGGGCTGCCAGTGACCTTCTTCAGGGGGTCTTCCCAACCCAAGGATCGAACCCGAGTCTCACATCTCCTGCATTGGCAGGCAGCTTCTTTACCGCTAGCACCACCTGGGAAGTCCTATCTGTACTATATTGTTGATGAAATTTGTATAGCTGAATTAATGAGGCATTTCATATGTTCAATATGTACTCATATTAAATCTCTTATTTTCCAGCCATCTTTTTTATATTGGTTATGAGTTTAATATTATCCTTGAGATGAAATTAAGACTAATCAACTCCACCCTGTCCTCAGTTATAGAACTTTCAAAGTTTGGAGGGATCTTAGAAATCAAGTGTTCCAGCACTCTCATTTTAAAAATGAAGAATCTGAAACAAGGAAGGTTTGAGTTTTCAGTTAAATAAACATTTGTTGAACATCTGTCATATGCTTAGCCCCAGGGTAAGGCTTGGGAATAAATAGGCAAATTAGATATAATCATATAAGGATTAAACAGTGATATTGTATGTAATGAATGGAACACAGACTTGGCATGAATACTCATTCATCAAACAATATTTGAACATTTTACATTTAATACTGTAGCTCCTAATTTTACTAGAAGAGGGGAAAAAAGCTGGATTTGAGTGGCACATGAGGATTCCTTAAGGATTTCACTCTCAGTCTAATAAGACATACTAATATTATGACTATTCTTCAATTACATAGCGAGTGACTGAAAAAGGGAATTTAAGTGAGGTGTCTTGACTCCTACTAGTGTTTTTTATCTCCAGTAACAGATCTTCTTAAAGCTACACTATGACTTACAGGTTCTTACTATTAGATATGAACATCTCTATATTAAACACAGAGAAAAAAATAACAATGAAAAGAGCAGTAAGGTGAGCTTTTCTCAACTTTACAATATAGATATACAAAACATGCTATACTAGGATAACATATGTATCATAGGAGTAATCAATAAGAAAAGGAATCCTACTTCAGACACTTTCAGTGCTCTCTCAACAAAGGGTACTTAGAAAGGACCGAGGTCATCCTTGGTCATGTCTGCCTGTTTTTCTTGAGAAGATCATTGGCCTTAATAATTGAACTTGGTTGTATTAATCAATGTAGAGGCATAGAAATAAAAAGGGTGAATTACTTTTAATTCAGATTGATGTATTAAATTATTAAAGAAATTCTATTGACACTTTCTCAGAAATTATTTTAGGATCTGACTTTTTCTTTATCCCCACTTACGTTGATATACTTCACCCCCAGGTGACTACTGCTCAATGAAGCAGTCACCTATTTGACTATACCTTTTACTCCTCTGTCTTCCTTTTTGTTCTTCACATCACCATCAGTTACATTCCTCTTGCAGCCATGAAATTAAAAGATGCTTACTCATTGGAAGGAAAGTTATAACCAACCTAGATAAGATATTAAAAATCAGAGACATTACTTTGCCAACAAAGGTCTGTCTAGTCAAGGCTATGCTTTTCCCAGTAGTCATGTATGGATGTGAGAGTTGGACTGTGAAGAAAGCTGAGCACCAAAGAATTGATGCTTTTGAACTGTGGTGTTGGAGAAGACTCTTGAGGGTCCCTTGGACTGCAAGGAGATCCAGCCAGTCCATTCTGAAGGAGATCGGTTCCAGGTGTTCATTGGAAGGACTGATGCTAAAGCTGAAACTCCAATACTTTGGCCACCTGATGCGAAGAGTTGACTCATTGGAAAAGACTCTGATGCTGGGAGGGATTGGGGCAGGAGGAGAAGGCGATGACAGAGGATAAGATGGTTGGATGGCATCATCGACTTGATGGACATGAGTTTGAGTGAACTCTGGGAGTTGGTGACAGACAGGGAGGCCTGGCATGCTGCTATTCATGGAGTTACAAAGAGTTGGACATGACTGAGCAACTGAACTGAACTGAAACCATATCCAAACTTATTCCTTTACTTCTGGAAAACATCTACAGGCTTTCTTTGATATGTAGGCAAAAACCAAGATTTCTTCAGTAGGCATAAAATAAACCACTTGTTCCATAAAATCTCAGAGAATGTAAGAACAAGGAGCATGAATGAAAGCTTCACGCTCCTTGTTCCATACCATGCCACTAGAAAGTTTTGCTAATGTAATTTTGCTAATGTAATAACTAAGTATCAGCTGCCATAACAAAATACTGGATGGCTCAGATGACTGAGATTTCTTTTTCCACAGTTCCAGAGGCTGGAAGTCAGACCAGGATGTCAACACGACTGAGTTCTGGTGAGAACTCTCTTCCTGGCTTATAAAACCACCTTCTTCCCATGGCAGAAAATAAAAATAAAGTTCTCTAATATCTCTTCTTTTAAGGGCACTAATCCCTTATGAGGGCCCTACCTTCCTGATCTCATCTAAACCCATCTCCCAAGGGCACTATCTCTAAATACCAATATATTGAGGGCTAGAACGTCAACATATGAATTTTGCGAGGAATAGAGTTCAATCTCTAGCACTAAACTTCATCAATTTCAAGCTATTGTTGGTCTCTTATGTTAACTACTGCTAAGCAAGAATTACCATTGTTTCCATACATAGAAATATTTAGATGTCAATTTTCAACTCTTTGTCTAACCAAACAAGAATCCAGTTAAATAAATGAGTTTAAATATCTTCCATAATCCCACAGGGAGAGAGTATCAAGCCCTACATAAATAACACATTATAGCTTGAAATATCCTTATTTCTCATCAGTTCTTGCATTTAGATTCTGTAGCAATTTGAAAATAGATACAGGAGCTAGATAAGGAGGCTATTAACAACTTCATTGTATGTAAAGCTAAATATCAGGACTGAATTTAAAGTTCAACTGGACTTCTGCTTTTTTCTTCCTGAATGGAACCAAACCACACATTCAGAGGTTGAGTTTCTGGACAATGGCCATATCCCACAACAAGGGCAGAGCTGCCTGGGTGAGATAACAGCACAGAAGTATCATGGAGAAGAACAAGTGTAGCCTGTGGGTAAGCTCATTCAAGAGAGTGTCTCAGGTAGCCTCAGATATGTCTACTCTGAAACTCTTCCCAGGTTCCCACTCTAAAAACATCCTTTCTCCTTCTATGTGGAAGAATTAATGATAAGTGGATCAAAGGTAGACACCTATACACAACTAAAACTTTCCCAACTAATGAGCGGAGGCAGAAATGAGAAACAGTGGGAGAGCTCTTTTGTGTTGTGTTGTTTTTTTAAATTTTCTTGTTCATTAGTTTTCCACTCAGAATGTATACAGAAAACTCTCAGATAGAGAATAAAAAGCTGAAGTACTACAAGTTCAAGCAACATTTTGCTAATTATATAGAATGATTATTTATTATTTCATAAGTGACAAGGAATGACACATCAACACTTACAAGTTATGCATCAAGCAAATGGACAAGGCAAGACTAAGATCCATTGACAATGAAAAGATAAAATAGTCATGGTTGAAATGAAAATTTCTTTAGATGGGAGCTGTTCTTTGTTTAGAAAAATACACTGATAAAACATTTAGAGTGAAAGACTCTGATAAGAAAAAAGAAAAGTTTTAAACTCTTCTACTTAGAAAATGAATTAAAATGGGATATGGCCTCATAGTAGAGAAGAGACAGGATGGGATAGAGAGATCAGCAGTTTCACAAAAATGAATGTGTTGCAGTTTGGAGGAGCGTATTTCTACTATTTAGATTGTAAACTAATTGAGAAATTGATACAGGGATGAGATAAAATCAACATATGAACAGTAAAACTGATATGGAGACTTTGACTTGAATGTGGAGGCAAATGGGACTTCCTACTTTCCTCCCATATTGAACTAAGCCATAAAGAAGCCAGAGAAAAAAGGATGAGACTGGATATATGCAGAGGAAATCTTCTCCCACCTTTAACTGCTGTTCATAGAGGGTGGCAGATATTAAGAAATCTCAGGTACTGACCTGCTTGCTAAGTATGTGGTGGTTCAGAGGGAAACTGAGAGATGTGGTGGATGTTGTATAGAGAGGCAGATGTGGTAGGTAACTGTTTGTTGATTATGTCTTTTGCCAAATACACAGTCTGGGGAGTGGCAGTAGTTGTTAATTGCTGGGTTATACTCAGTAAAGCAAGCACTGAAGCAAAAATGAATATCTCAGTCCACATGTCATGAGACAGTAACTTGCTACAGGAGTCCTGAGGCCCTTCACATCATTGAGCCTCTGGAAGGAGAGAAGATGTATTCTTCATCATTAAGGAGAAGGCTCCAATGGAGACAAGTATACAAATTTTTCAGAGATGGAAGAATGCTAAGTAAATTAAATTGCTTGCTTTGAGCATAGCTAGACCTGGCAGATATCTGTCAAATTCTAAGGCAAAAGCAAAGGGGTGGGGGTTAAATATACTTTCCTCAGTATCATGTTTATAGCTATCTCTAGCAGTCAATCTGAGGAATTTAGATGGTTTTGTCAACACAGAAAATTAAAACCATAACGTATGGTCACTGTCACCATGAGTGATTTGCAGTTTTCGAGGCATCAGCAGAATAAAGTCCTTCTAGGAGGTACTGATACAATGGCAAAGGTGGGGTGTCTTCACGTTTTAGAACTAAGGACTGCAGATGAAAGAACACAACATACAGTGACGAGAACTGGGAGGGGGATGATGAGGTCATCCAGCTATAAAGGACAAACTAGCAAGGTTTAGAAATAATGTCACTGTGACCACAACTTGTACCCACAGTTTTGTTTGGCTGGATTATCAGGTTATATTTAACTTTTAAAGTGTACTTTCTCCCTTTTAACCTTCCTCCTGATATGCTTTTCCTGTCTTTGATGACTGGAGAGTAGTGTGACATTTTAAGATTATCCTACATTTAACATTTTGGAGATGACAGTGGTGTCAAGAAGTCTAAAACTGATGAAACACAGGGGAAAGAAGTGGCACTCTTAGAGACAGCAGTGTCCATGTGGCAGCAGCAAGAGCAACAATGGCTCATTCATTCCTCAGTGATGTGCCAACGCAGCAAATGCAGATAAAAAGAAGTATATTTTAACACTGAGTTCCTTAAGTAGTGCTAATGACCCAGTTCTCTTACAAGGAGCATTATATGTTTATAGAAATAATCACATAGGACCTGGTCCACCTTAGGGAGTGTGTGTGTGTGTGTGTGTGTGTGTATTAGGTTCTGATATCAATCTATAAGTCTTCCTTACTCAGGTAATTACCACTGGCTAGCATGGATAAGAAAATCGTTCTGGTTAATCCTGCTAGAGTTTTGAAGACCATCCTAATTTGCTCCTGGCAAGCCTAAGAAAGCAATGAAGGAAATTCCCTGTTTTCCATATGTTGGTACCAACTGTTACATAATCTAGTCATGTCATCTCCTGCCAATTTTTTTTAACTCATTTAAAAACGTTTACTAAGATTTTTTTAGTTAAATTTGAGAAGATATTATCTTATTTAAAATAGAAATGTCCTATCCTCAAGTAAAATATGAACATCTTAAGTTTCCCTGAAAAATGTTTAATGACAAACACATCCGTAACTCTCTCCTATGTGCAGTCAATATTATTTTGGTTATACCACATTGGTTTGTTTAGAAATGAAGTCAACCTCTCTCATTACATCAAGATGACCATCACAAAGAAAATTTTTTAAAAAAGAAAACCACATGCACTTATATGAAAATATATGCATTTCCAGAGCAATCATGTATTGAGGATGCCTTATAATATACCAAGAACTACAAAGCAAAATTAACCAATCCCTTTTAAAATGACTCAAAAACACCAAAAAAGTGTTTTCACAGTTGTCAGAAGCCCTAGTCAACAAGGAGTCCAGCTGAATAAAGCAATAGAAAAAGTGGTTGGTAACATGAGTTGACATCAAAAGTTTTATGAAATTCCAAGCTTGAGTAAATTTCTTGACAAAGTGAAGAACAAAAAGTGAAACAGTATATCACATTGTTCCTTCTTTGGGGCTCAAATGAAGTATATTTCAAAGTTTACACAGAAGTTTTAACCACAAAATTCACACTTAATGAAAACCCAGCTTGCTCCAAATGACTAAGAGAAACAAAAAGTGTGAATGTGATGCAAATTTTCTAGGAAGGAAGGTGTTGTAGAAACAGCTGTAAAAACTGTTGTAGAAACAGTCTAATTGGTAGTTAAATCTGTGACATAAAAGTGGTATTCATACGTAAGAGCATAAAGTGAAATATAAGCTTAAGATCATAAGAAAAAAATAAAACAGAAAGCAAGAGGATATTAAAGCAGAATTTTATAATATTTTAGTTAAGTATTTAAATATTTTGGTTGAATTGGGCAAACTCTGTGAGAAGTTTTCTCAAATTATTTTGGCTAAAATTGTTTTGATCAACTGACTTTCATCTTCATAAATTGGCAGTTTTTTATATAATGGGAATTTTAATATGTCTTAACTACACAATATAGATGATATAGACACATACATACACACATTCATAGGCAGATGGTTTTTAATCTTTTTTTACACTCACCAAAGCATACTTCGGATGCTTGACTTTTCATATAGCATAACTCAAGGAATGAATGCTGTGATAATCTGGACTTCAATTACTATGATTCATATCACAGCTCTCTCTCATCATAAACTAAAAAACTTACTTTTGTGTCAGTTATCTGAAGACCTCTTTATTTTTGAGCACTGAAAGCTGTTTTTGGTGTTGTTGTTTGTTTGTTTTAAAGCACAGGGCTAGAGTGTATAATCAGTTCTATTTAGTTAGGCCCAGTCAGACTTCAGCAGTCTTCCTGTGTGTAAGGTACAGTTCCAGACAAGGCAATGAAGAAAGGAAGATGACCTCAATGGAGACAGGTTACCTTTATTCAGGCAAGGAGGGGCGACCAGGCAGAGCGTGTGCAGGATCAGGGAGGCTTCATACTTAAGGAAAGGTTTTGTAGAAGCGATACGGGAAGATTTAGTCAGGCAGGGTGGTCTGGGTAATCTTTCGCTGAGATGGCAGTTTGCGGATGAACTGGGGTGGGTGTTCCTGGGGCCCAAGGTGTAGGGTCCCGAGGTGTAGGGTTCCGGGCTGATACAATCTGCCTGGAGTATCGGAGTGGGACTTAAAGCTCAGTTTTGTCATCCTTGAAGTTAGGTGTTTCAGCAAGGGCCCTTGAGGTCATTATTTTCTTTTTCCAGGCCCAAGGCCTTTGAGGTCTTTATCTTCTTTTCTAGGCCCGAGGACTCCTTCATTCCAGACTGTGAAATCATAAAAAAGATGGGGAAAAGGGGCACTGTATCTCTCTGGCTATTCCTGCTGGATCGGGGCGACAGCTCTGGGTCTGGAATGAAGGATTGTCCTAGGACCCAGGGTCCCCTTTTTCTGGTGTTGAGGTGAGGCTCTCAAGAAGGAGAATGCTCTTGACTTGATCTTGAGGGGTGGCCCAAAACTGATCTTGGAGAAACCTTCGAAAGAGCTTGAAGAAACACGGACCAAATAAGTAAGATAATAAGTACTAATGGTCCCAAGAAAGGGAGCAACCCAAGGGAGAGCCAGTTGGAACAGGCTTTGGGGAGTGGAAAGATTTTATAATTCTTTTTTGTGGCGTTTGATTCTGTCCCTAAGTTCTCTGACCCTTTCCCGGACTAGGCCTGTTTCGTTAACAAAATAGCAGCAGTCCTCTCCTAGGAAAAGGCAGGTTCCTCCCTTTTCCGTGGTGAAAATTTCCAGGGCTCGTCTGTTTTGTAGGGCCACAGAAGCTAATGAGTTAATTTGTCTTTGGACTGAAACAAAGGATTCCACCACCTGTCATATCCTCATTAAGTTCTTGGGATAGCTTGTAGTAGAAACGGGCTGAGGTCGAGATGCTCCCAATCCCTGTGCCCAGGGCTGCCGCTATGCTGGTCCCAATCAGGAGGGGGGCCACGATAGCTCTTTTCTTCCTGTGGGAATGTTCCACTTGGGAGTCAACTATCTGTTGTATCTCTTATTCTTTGAGGATTGTTAGACCCAGGGTCAGGAAGACCAAGATGCAAGGTCCAGGGGGGTCAGGGGGAAGACATGAATATGAGTAGCTCCCGTAGAGATTGAAGATTCCCTGGGTTGGTGCAATTATTTGTGCTGTTCTAGAGAACCCAAGTGGAACAGAAGAAGGGAGTGGAGTTTGTAAGACCAGTGTAGTTGGAGCTAGAGTATTGATACAGGTTAGGTTTTAAGGGGCTGAAAGAAGGATATTGTCAGAAACTGGCCCAATGAGTTGTGTGGCGTTTGTTGGGGAGGGGAGGTACAGTTGCCCTGTGACAACCATGTGGAGGGGAAAGGGATTGCTTTGTGTAGTGATGGAGACAGTGACAGGCATATCCAGCACTAGGGTGTGTGTTGTGTGTGTTGTAAGAATTGGAAGGAGGAGTTAAGAAGGGGGGTCAGGTGTCAATTGTCAGAGGAGGATTTAGGAGAGGCCATAGTTGGGAAAGACGAGATCTCTTCAAGAAAACTAGAGATACTAAGTGAACATTTTATACTAAGATGGGCTCAATAAAGGACAGAAATGGTATGGACCTACAGAAGCAGAAGATATTAAGAAGAGGTGGCAAGAATACATAGAACTGTACAAAAAAGATCTTCACGACCCAGATAATCATGATGGTGTGATCCCTCACCTAGAGCCAGACATCCTGGAATGTGAAGTAAAGTGGGCCTTAGAAAGCATCACTACGAACAAAGCTAGTGGAGGTGATGGAATTACAGTTGAGCTATTTCAATCCTGAAAGATGATGCTGTGAAAGGGCTGCACTCAATATGCCAGCAAATTTGGAAAACTCAGCAGTGGCCACAGGACTGGAAAAGGTCAGTTTTCATTCCAATTCCAAAGAAAGGCAATGCCAAAGAATGCTCAAACTACTGCACAATTGCACTCATCTCACACACTAGTAAAGTAACGCTCAAAATTCTCCAGGCCAGGCTTCAGCAATACATGAACCGTGAGCTTCCAGATGTTCAAGCTGGTTTTAGAAAAGGCAGAGGAACCAGAGATCAAATTGCCAACATCCTCTGGATCGTGGAAAAGGGAAGAGATTTCCAGAAAAACATCTATTTCTGCTTTATTGACTATGCCAAAGCCTTTGTGTGGATCACAATAAACTGTGGAAAATTTTGAAAGAGACGGGAATACCAGACCACCTGACCTGCCTCTTGAGAAACCTATATGCAGGTCAGGAAGCAGCAGTTAGAACTGGACATGGAACAAGAGACTGGTTCCAAATAGGAAAAGGAGTACGTCAAGACTGTAATTTAGAAAGATGGTAATGATAACCCTGTATGCGAGACAGCAAAAGAGACAGAGATGTATCGAACAGTCTTTTGGACTCTGTGGGAGAGGGAGAGGGAGGGATGATTTGGGAGAATGGCATTGAAACATGTATAATATCATATAAGAAATGAATCGCCAGTCTAGGTTCGATGCAGGATACAGGATGCTTGGGGCTGGTGCACTGGGATGACCCAGAGGGATGGTATGGGGAGGAAGGTGGGAGGGGGGTTCAGGATGGGGAACTCATGTACACCCATGCGGATTCATGTTGATGTTGGCAAAACCTATACAATATTGTAAAGTAAAAAAATAATAATAAAATTTAAAAAAGAAAATTAAAAAAAAGACTGTATATTGTCACCCTGCTTATTTACCTTATATGCAGCATTCATGAGAAATGCTGGGCTGGAAGAAGCACAAGCTGGAATCAAGATTGCTGGGAGAAATATCAATAATCTCAGATATGCAGATGACACCAAGTAGTTGGGTCAGGCACAACTGTAGGTTGAAGAGTGTCCAGGTCATTCAGTATCTTCTTGGATGGTCAACAGAGGTTGTCACTGGGTGACTTTTAAGGAGGTGGACCCTATGAGGGAGACCTGATAATTGTCCATTAAGGGGAGCAGTACAAAATTGGAGGTAACCCTTTTTAGATGAGAGAGGGTGTACCTAGGAAGCAACCTTTTCAAGCTTAGCTGCAGTTGGGGTAAGGAGGATGATTTTTAATAGTCCCTGCTACTTTGGGGTTAGGTCACCCTGGGGATTTTCAGACAGATAGACCATGTCTCCAATTTGTAGAGGGGGCGAGGGGGTTTGGGGGTCAAGAGCAGGCAAGTTGTGGTTGACATATTCCCAGAGGGCACTGTGGGGTTTTGCTAGCAGAGGGGAGTATAGGGAGTTTGGTATGGGAGGAGGTTTAGGGGGAAGTCTGGGAGGGATTATGGGTCTTCCAAACATAACTTCAAAGGGGCTAAGCCCTAGGGGTTGATTTCCGTGAGGAGAACCTGGGCCACAGTGTGGGCTCTTTTGTTTGTGGTGGGAAATGCTTCTACCCATCCCGAAAATGTGTCTACAAGGACCAGGAGATATGACTCTCTGAACTGGGGCATATGAGTAAAGTCTATCTGCCAATCTTGTGCTGGGAGACTGCCTCACATTTGATGGGTTGGAAAAGATGTAGGTTTAAGGTCGGGATTAGGATAAGTTTGCTGACATGTCTGACAGGAACAGGTAAGGTCATCCAAATATTTTTGGTCAGCCGTTAATGTGGGGAAGTGGTTGTGGATGAACTGTTGGAGTACCTTGGACAAAGGATGGAAGAGTGAGTATAGATAGGAGAGAATTTCTCTGGTGGTGGGAGGGTTGGATGGGGTCAGGGCTAAGATGATGGGGACTGGAGGGTGGGATGGGACAGGGCTACCTCCTTTGCTTTTTGGTCTGTGGTATTGTTGTAGGTTGCTATGAGACTCCCCTTTTGATATCCCCTACCATGGAGGATGGCGGCTCTGTCTGGCAAGAGTGCAGCCTCTAGAAGTTTGGGATCATTTCAGAATTAATAATGGGGGATCCCTTTTGGGTGAGGAATCATCTCTCTCTGTATTAGGATGTTTGAGTGAAGGATGTTACAGGCATATTCAGAGTCTGTGTAGATGTTAACTCAGATTTTTAGCCAGGATCAAAGCTCAGGTGAGGACTATTAGTTCTGCCTGTTGGGAGGTGGCGTGAGGTGGCAGAGGTGAGGTTTCAGTTATCTGTGTTGTGATGAAGGTCTCCCTGGATGATGGCATATCTTGCTGGGAAGGGTGGGGATTTTGAGAGCTGCCATCAATGAACCAGTATGGGGAGTTAGGGTCTAAGATGGGCTGATCTGTCAAGTGTTGGAAGGGATTTTAGGTAAGATCCACTGTTAGACTACAGTTATGCAGGGGAAGGCCTGCTGAAGAAGGTGTGGGTAATACACTGGCAGTGTTAAGGGGGGCGCAGGGAGAGAACGCGGGCTGGGGACCGAGGAAAAAGGCATGTAGAATCTGTATCCTGGAAGTGGTAAGGAAGAGAAAAGCCGGGTGTGATAGTAGGTCTCAGAGGGTGTGTGGCGAACAGACTGTTAAGGGGCCATGCCTAGAGAATTTGTTTGCTTCAGGTACCAGGACTGTGATGGCAGCCATGGCTTATCACCATGTCAAGTTGTCTTGGTAAATAAGCTATGGGAGCCCAGGTGTCTCCGGCATAGAGGTCCCAGGGCCTGTCCTTGGTTGGAATGGCCAAAGAGAAAAATGACCTGGTGTAATCTGGCAGGTGGAGAACTGGCACTTGGAGGAGGCTCTGGGTGAGCTGGCAAATAGGATAGGCTAGCGATGAGGGGTTAAGGAGGGGTTCATCTAGGGATTTTTAGTTGCCTCATAGAGCAGCTTTGCAATGAGGGGACATAAGGGATTCAGATACGGAAAATGTTTAGGAGGTCAAGGAGAGACAGGAGTTCCCGTTTTGTTTTTGGAGGACAGTCAATTAAGGCCTGGATTCTTTCTGGAGGAATGGTTCTTTGCTGGTGGGATAGATAAAGTCCCAGGTAGGTGACTTTTGCCTGGGCTATTTGGGCCTTGGATCAGGATACCCGATAACCTCAGGACCCCAGGGCCCCGAGGAGTTTGGCAGTGTGTTGGAGGCAGCGTTTTCAGGTTAGGCTATGAAGGAGGAGGTCATCTAGGTATTGGAGGATGTAACTAGGGGCCAGGTCGAGTGTCTGTAGGCCCTTTTGTAAACCTGTCTAAAAAAGTGGGGGCTGTCTGTGAACACTTGGGGGAGAATTGTCCATGTTAATTGTTGGGAGACATGTGTCTCGGGGTCCTGCCAGGTGAAGGTGAAGAAGGGTTGGGGAGGGTGAAGGGGGATGATGAAGAAGGCATCTTTGAGGTCTAATACCATGAAGAAGGTTGTAGTCAGGGGAATGGTGGACAGAAGGGTGTAAGGATTAGGGACTACTGGGAATGTTGGTATGATGGCCTCATTGATTTTTTTGGAGGTCTTGGACCAGTCTCCAAGAGTTTGGTCCCTTCCTTACTGTCAGGATGGGGGTGTTGTGTGGTGAATAGGTAGGAATTAAGATGGAGGCTTGAAGAAGATGGCCAATGATAGGCTTAGGTCTCTTGTGGGCCTCCAGGATGAGAGAGTACTGTTGTTGGATAATTATAGTCAAGGGGTCTTTTACAGTGATGTGGACTGGGGATGATGTTTGGCTATGGATGGGTGGTCAGTATCCCAGACTCAGGAGTCTATGGTGGGTAGGTCTAAGGGGAGGTCAGGGGTAGAGGACAGGGATGGTCCAGGTGCCATCTGCATGCAGAACATAGAGACTGCATCAAGATGTGTTATGATAATAGAAACCATTAATTTGGATAACAAATCTACCCCTAGGAGCACCATTGGGCACTGAGGCATTATGAAGAATGAGTGTATGAGGGTCAAGTTTTCAAGTTGACAGAGTAATAGAAGGCTGATTCTTGGACTCAGAGGGACTCCAGAAACCCCCTTGATTGTGATCTCTGAGTTCTGGGTTGGGCTAGAGTAAGAGGTTAAGAGAGAGAAGGCAGCTCCTGTGTCTACTATGAAGGAGATCTTTTCCCCAGCCACTATCCCATCAATCCTGAGTTCTGAACTCATGTCTAGGACATGGGCCAGGGGGCTGGAACCCAGGTCCCAACATTGGAACAACTCTCGTAGGGTTGGGCTGAGAGGCTGGGGAGATGTGGGGACCTCCCCAGGGGTGCCAGAGTGTCCCTGTGGACATTCCACCCTCCAAGTCTGGGAGTTAGGGACCTCCCCAGGGGCACCAAGGTGTCCCTGGGGACAATCCATCTTCCAGTGTCCCCACTGGCCACAGGTTGGGCACGCTTTTGAGGGGGGCTATGGGTTCAGGCATGCCTTCGCCTTGTGTCCCAGCTGGTTGCATCAGAAGCAAGGTCTGGGGGTGGGGGATGGAGTCTTAAGCTCAGGTCTGGGATGACTTGGGGTGGGCTGAACCTCATCCCTTAATTCAGTTCAGTTCAGTTCAGTCACTCAGTCATGTCCGAGTCTTTGCAACCCCATGAACTGCAGCACGCCAGGCCTCCCTGTCCATCACCAACTCCCGGAGTTCACTCAGATTCATGTCCATCAGGTCCGTGATGCCATCCAGCCATCTCATCCTCTGTCGTCCCCTTTTCCTCCTGCCCCCAATCCCTCCCAGCATCAGAGTCTTTTCCAATGAGTCAACTCTTCGCATGAGGTGGCCAAAGTACTGGAGTTTCAGCTTTAGCATCATTCCTTCCAAAGAAATCCCAGGGTTGATCTCCTTCAGAATGGACTGGTTGGATCTCCTTGCAGTCCAAGGGACTCTCAAGAGTCTTCTCCAACACCACAGTTCAAAAGCATTAATTCTTTGGTGCTCAGCCTTGCTGCTGCCAAAAAGGCATATTTAGCTTTTCTCTCATGGTCTTTCTCTCTTTTAGTCTCCTCTTCTCTATTTTTGAACACCTTGAAGGCTACTTCTAGGAGTTCCTTTGAGGATCGGAGGTGGGGGTGGGGGTCTAGGGGCCTTTCTACGGTTGTTGAAGCTTGCATCTAATGTCAGGGACGGACTGGCTGATGAACTGAACATGGGCAGAGTAACCCAGCAGGGGTGGTGATATCTAGGTTGATATACTTCTGGACAACCTCAGTGAGGTGTGCCAAGAATAAGGCTGGATTTTCATCCACCCCTCGGGTGACTTCCCTGACTTTATAATTGACATGGATATGAGCGTTTGCTTCCGTGGTAGCTCAGATGGTAAAGTGTCTGTTTACAATGCGGGAGACCTCAGTTTGATCCCTGGGTTGGGAAGATCCACTGGAGAAGGAAATGGCAACCCACTCCAGTATTCATGCCTGGAAAATTCCATGGACCAAGGAGCCTGGTGGTATACAGTCCATGGGGTTGCAAAGAGTCGGACATGACTGAGCGACTTCACTTCATTTCTGGAGGCAGATGATCATGTGATTGAGTTTCCTAATGCCTGGGTCACTGGGCTAGTATGTCCAGTGGGGTCCTAATTGAGGCACCACCTCATCAGCAACTGGGTTAGCATGGTCTTGTTTAGGTAAGTGATCAGCATGGGCTTTTGCCACTTGCCAGATATGGTCTTTTTTCATCTGGAGTGAAAGTGGCATTTAGAATATAATATATGTCACTCCATGTGAGGTTATAGGCCTGGGTGAGCCTCTGGAATTCTTTTCTGTATTTGGTAGGGTTTTCAGAAAATGATTCTAACTTTTCTTCCATCTGGCTCATGTCTGACAATAAAAATGGCACATGGACTCGGGTGGGGCCCTCTGGTCTTGCCACCTCTCTCAGGGGAAACATGTGCTGGGTATGTGATTACATGGCAGAGGGGAGGGAAGTGGGGAGGGGGAATTGGAGGAATGGGATAGTGGGGTTGGGGGAGACTCAGGAGATGTTTTGGAGTCAGTATGTGAGTTTGGTGAGGGGGAAGGGGGGGTTTGATGGTCTGGCTGGTAGGGAGGGGCTCGTCCATGGGGTCAAACTCCGGGGGTGCGGAAGAAGAAGAAGAGCCCTATTGCTTGGGAGGCAAGGTGTATAGAAGGACCTCATAGGTGGAGCAGGCCTTGCATAGGGAGGGCCTGCTCCAAAGGGCCCAAAAGCCTTGGGCATATGGGACCTCTGACCACTTGCCATTCTGTTTGAGGAAGTTGGTAAGATTTTAAAGGATGTAAACATCAAATGCGCCAAATTCAGGCCAGTGGTTTTGATTGCCCAATTGGTACTGAGGCCAGATCTGTATGCAGAGCCGTTTCAAGCAGCTAGCTTTGAGTGCAGTAAGAGTGGTTTGAGATTTTTGAGGACGCAGGCCAGAGGGGAATCTTTTGGGATAGATTGGCCGGACCCCATGATTGGGAGGCAAGCAGAGGCTCCTATTGTGAGTTTGGGTTGTCATCATAGTTACAATAGGAGTTATGGGAAGAGAGCTCTGTATCAAGGCGGAGCATCCCCCACTGTCTCTTACCAGCGACCTCATGCCGGGGGTCCCCAGGATCAGGAGAGGACAGTATTCTAGAGTACCTCTAGAACGCTATCCAGATCTTACCTTAATCTAGGGGCTGGAGTGAGTGGAGTGTTGGATGTAGAGTGGTTGAATGGCAAGGGTTCTCTGTTGCAGAGGTCATCAGAGAGAGAAAGAAGAGGGGGATAGAGCCGGAGGCCTGGGGGTACATGAGTCACCAATAAAACCTTAGGACAAGGTCTGCACTGCTTACAAAGGCACAGGGCGTCCCCAAAGGGAGCTTATGAGCCCTGGCAGAAAGTAAGCTTGGCAGGTAGCCATGCTCCCAGATTCTGGGATAAGGGAAAACAATGAGAGAGGGAGAAAGAGAAGCAGAGAGAGGAGAGTGCCTTGCCCTCTCCCAGGTTTCGGCACCAAAAATGTAAGGTATAGATCGAGAAGAGACAACGATGAAAGGAAGATGACCTCAATGTAGACAGGTTACCTTTATTCAGGCGAGGAGGAGCGACAGTCAGTCTAACGACCAGGCTGAGCGCGCGTGGGAGGTGCCGATACCCAGGATCGAACCAGGGACCTCCTTACACTATGAACATCAGTATTGACATCCGTCTGCTTGTCTGTTACACATTTTTTAACTTATATGTATTATTTATGGTGCTTATAGGCTTTTACCACCTTATACTTTAAAAGCAGGGCTGCCACATCTATATCTAAACTGATGCTTCCTATACTTTTTCTGCCCCAAGTGTAACATTAGCTGAAAGAAAGGACACTTTCAAACAATCTATATATAGTGTTTTCTTCACTTATTCCTTTGTTTAGCAAATATATAGAAAATATATGTTAAGTTGTAGAAATAATGCTCAACACTGACCAAGTCAGAAAGAAAGACCAGCTTCTTGGAGTTTATATTCTGATGGCCAGACACAGATGATTAAATACACAATTATTCTGTGGTGATTATGATACTGAGCTTGGTAGGTCAGTAGAATTTTAATAGACAAAGTGATGTATCAAAATTAAAACAAAGAGAATGAGTAGAATTTCACTAGAGAAAAGAACAAGTGGAGTGGTGGAATGGCTTTTTTTTTTTTTTTTTTTTTTACAACAGGTATTCATTTATATGCCATGTATCAAATTTAGCCTCTGAGGACACAGCAGTGAACCAAACATACCACATCCTTGTTCTCATGGATTTGTATTCTTTTCGAGGGGAAAAAGAAAATCAATCTAAAAACACATAAGTAAATTATTTGAGATGGCTAGAGTGACATGAAGAATGAAAATTGGGTAGTAATGCAAATTGTTTGCTTCCTCAGCATCTATTTGCTCTGATTTTTCTTTTGGGGGGGGGGCGGTGTTTGCTCTTTTCTTATATAGCTCATAAACTTCTGGGAAAGCTGACATCTCACTCATTAAAAGGTATGAACACAGTAATTCTAAAAGTAATTTCATTTCTTTGCAAGTGGTTGGTTAAGCAACTCAAACCTAATTAAAGTAGTTTTTGCATTCACCCAACTTTATGTTATTTCAGGAATAATAATATAACACAATCATAGCTGATGAAACATGAGGAGAATATTGTGCTTAACTTGTAGGGAAAAAGTTGCTTTACTCTTAAGACAAAAAAAAAAAAAAGGCTTCTTTCTCTCTATGGTTGGGATTCCTATAGCTGGTGCTGCCACTGCCATATCCCTAATGAGGCCAAGATGGAATCTTAGAGAAACCAAGCAATCGGTCTCTAGTTGAATGATGTTGATTTCTACCTTACATCAGTGACCACAGCTAAATCAATTTAACTCTTAATTTCTATTACTAATCTGAAACCACTATACATGAAACCGGAGAAATGTTTGATATATGTATTAGAAAAGAAGTCATAGGAACAGAGCAAACCCTTCCAGGAAGCACAAATAACAATTCCACAGTCACAAGATTCAACCAAGAATAAGAAGGTATGACACTAGAGATGAGCAATGTTCTGAAGATACGAGATTTGTGACTCATGCAGACATTTAATTCTAAGAGCCATTAAAGCATTTGAAGTTTAGGGATGACAAATTATTATATTTTTTCTTCTAAGTAATATTAAATCTGATGTTTTCAATGATCATTAAAATGTGTTCCATACTTTATGGTAATCATATTTCATTTTAGTGTTTATAAAATTAAAAATTAACATTTTTATTATGTGAATTCTCTTGTAGCAAAGCATCTGATGGCAGGCATTTCTTACAGAACAAATGGAAATTAGTAAAATCAGTTAAGAAGTAAAGATCAAAGAGGGTATAATTTTAATGAAAAATAAATGAAGTTTAGGAAGTTTGTTTTTTAAAATTCTTGTAGAAATTAAATACATTAAAATTGCCGGGAAGCAAAATAATATTTTTTAACCTAAAATATAGTACACACAAACACATGTATATATATGCATATATATGTGTAAGAGAAAATCATGAAAGACAGAATAAGACAATTTTGAAATAGGTATAAAAAATCAATTACAGGAAGATCACTTTTCTTATAGGATCATAAAAGGCAGGCATTTCAGAGGAATCTTCAAACAAAGATGTGGCAGAAGGAGTTCAGAGTAATTTTGATTTAAATAATGGATTTTTTTGTGGGTGTTTTATCATGACTATAGGATTACTATTGTTTGATTCACCAACTATTAATCTCAGGAAACAATTCACATTTAGGCTTGCCACAAGGAATTACAATTAACTTTATATGTGCCCTGATACACTGTATACATGAAGGTTAAATATCAGAAATATATTTCTCAATATAAAAAAGTTAGCAATATGATAAAAATCCAGAGAAGAAAAACAGAGACTTTTGTAAATAAGTGACAGGAAAGGAAATATAGAGATGATAGTGACCTGGGGTAGCCAGAGACCCTGAGGTGTATTTGAAAAGAATTCCAGTCCCAGTTGTGCCATGTAATGCCTGTGTGATCTTGTTTAAAACCCTTTGCTACCTCTACTTTTAATTTAACATTTGTAACCTGGAAATAATGCATGCATTTTTGTTCTAAGAAATGAGAAACTGTATGAAATTATTTTTTAAGCTCTAGAACGGTGCTAACATGGTAGCCACTAGACATATATGGGAATTTAAACTAAATATAATTAAATAAAATTAAAAATTAAATTTCCTGGCCGCAAAACCACATTTCAAGTACTAACAGCGAATGTGATTGTGGCTACTATATTGAAGGAATCACATGGACGTAGAACATTTCTATCATCACAGAGAACTTTGTTTGACAGCACTGCTCTGGATAGCAGTGAAACAAATGTCAACTGCTTTTCCTGCTTGTCTTCATGGTCACATAATAAGATGCTCCAGTTAATAAATGAATCCTTTTAATAAATGAATACTATCAGAAATGAAAATGGAGAAATTACAACTAGCTGTAGGACAGAGAAGGAAAAGTGGCAAAAATCTATCTTATTACTAAACAGCTATTTATACAGTGCTGTGTTAACGTTTTTCAACACCTCTATCATTTTTCTTGCAATTCCAAGGAGAAAATAATTCTATTTTATTGGCTCAGAAAATGCAATCAGGAGTAAAAATCATTCTATAGTCATAAAGAAAAAGTTGAAATCATATCATATTTTAGAAGAGGCTTCAAAAAACTATAGCATTATAAATTTTGAAAAATTTTAATGTATAGCATATTCAACACTAAAGTGTACATCTTCAAGAAATTGATAGCTGAATAAAATCCTACTTGTGAACATGTATGTATAACCACCCACTTTGAGTCCCAAGAAGGCTCCCTTGTGGTCTTCCCACTCAATAAATCCCCCTCCACAAAGATAACCACTCTTTTGACTTCAATTATTAACAGCTTAGTTTTGTTGGTTTTTGACCTCATATAAGTGTGAACTTCCAGATGTTCAAGCTGCTTTTAGAAAAGGCAGAGGAACCAGAGATCAAATTGCCAACATCCGCTGGCTCATGGAAAAAGCAAGAGAGTTCCAGAAAAACATCTATTTCTGCTTGATTGACTATGCCAAAGCCTTTGACTGTGTGGATCACAAAAAACTGTGGAAAATTCTGAGACAGATGGGAATACCAGACCACCTGACCTGCCTCTTGAGAAATTTGTATGCAGGTCAGGAAGCAACAGTTAGAACTGGACATGGAACAAGAGACTGGTTCCAAATAGGAAAAGGAGTACGTCAAGGCTGCATATTGTCACCCTGCTTATTTAACTTCTATGCAGAGTACATCATGAGAAACGCTGTGCTGGAAGAAGCACAAGCTGGAATCAAGATTGCCAGGAAAAATATCAATAACCTCAGATATGCAGATGACACCACCCTTCTGGGAGAAAGTGAAGAGGAACTAAAGAGCCTCTTGATGAAAGTGAAAGAGGAGAGTGAAAAAGTTGGCTTAAAGCTCAACATTCAGAAAACTAAGATCATGGCATCTGCTCCCATCACTTCATGGCAGATAGACGGGGAAACAGTGGAAACTGTGTCAGACTTTATTTTGGGGGCTCCCAAATCAGTGCAGATGGTGATTGCAGCCATGAAATTAAAAGACACTTACTCCTTGGAAGGAAAGTTATGACCAAACTAGACAGGATATTCAAAAGCAGAGACATTACTTTGCCAACAAAGGTCTGTCTAGTCAAGGCTATGGTTTTTCCAGTGGTCATGAGAGTTGGACTGTGAAGAAGGCTGAGCGCTGAAGAATTGATGCGTTTGAACTGTGGTGTTGGAGAAGACTCTTGAGAGTCCCTTGGAACGTAAGGAGATCCAACCAGTCCATTCTAAAGGAGATCAGTCCTGGGTGTTGATGCTAAAGCTGAAACTCCAGTACTTTGGCCACCTCATGCAAAGAGTTGACTCATTGGAAAAGACTCTGATGCTGGGAGGGATTGGGGGCAGGAGGAGAAGGGGATGACAGAGGATGAGATGGCTGGATGGCATCACTGACACGATGAACGTGAGTGAACTCTGGGAGTTGGTGATGGACAGGGAGGCCTAATGTGCTGCTATTCATGGGGTTGCAAAGAGTCAGACACGACTGAGTGACTGAACTGAACTGATTCTTTAAATAGGATTGCATCTCTGCAGTGATTTTGGAGTCCCCCAAAATAAAGTCTGACACTGTTTCCACTGTTTCCACATCTATCTGCCATGAAGTGATGGGACCACACTTAGTGGACTTCACTTAGTTTTCTGAATGTTGAGCTTTAAGCCAACTTTTTCACTCTCCTCTTTCACTTTCATCAAGAGGCTTTTTAGTTCCTCTTCACTTTCTGCCATAAGGGTGGTGTCACCTGCATATCTGAGGTTGTTGATATTTTTCCTGGCAATCTTGATTCCAGCTTGTGCTTCTTCTAGCCCAGTGTTTCTCATGATGTACTCTGCATATAAGTTAAATAAGCAGGGTGACAATATACAGCCTTGACAATATACTCCTTTTCCTATTCAGAACGAGATTATTGTTTCACGCCCAGTTCTAACTGTTGCTTCCTGACCTGCATATAGGTTTCTCAAGAGGCAGGTCAGATGGTGTTCCCATCTCTTTCAGAATTTTCCACAGTTTATTGTGATCTGAATAAACAATCACATAATTGTCCTTGAGAACATCCAACTATCTAAACGTTAGATTTGGACAGCACTTTTCCTGTGTACAATACACTTTTCCTGTGTACAATAGTGCATGCAAATAGAGTTACCACATCTTAATAGGTGCTGAGTCATTTGATACTATTTACATAATTGTTATTTTGTAAAACAAACAAACAAAAACTCTCTTTGACATTTTGCACATCTATGAGGTTTTGAGGTAAGACATTTTTTCCTCATTTATAGATGGAGAAACAATGCTCAGGGATCTTAAATAATCTTCCCCAATTAAGTCAGTTACAGCCTGGCTTTAAACTGCATCTGGCACCAAACTATGACTGCAAACGTCTATCCTTGTTTGTGTTCCTTGAGTGTGAAGATAATTTTAAGGCAATATTATAAGTTCTGTACATCTTTATATCTGTTTATATACAAAACCTTATCCTCTAAACCTCAAATCAGACCTTTTAGAAAAGAGAGAATTTATCTAATTATAAAAGCTAAAGGGTAATGCTGGCAAAATGGAAATGATCTTAAAAACAGTGTAAACAAAACACAGCAAAATAGAAAGTTTAAAATTTTTTAGATCTCAAATGATGTTTATATATTTTTATAACAGGAGCTATATTGTTATAAAATGTGAAATTGTATTCTATAAAGCTATGTACTAATGTAAATTTCCAAGTTTCTTTTTATTATTTAAAGCAAGGGTTCCCCTTATAGCGCAAAGAAAGAGCAAAGCCATAAAATAAAGACTTTGTTTTTATCCATTGAATGGTTTTGCATTGCATATTAGAGGGTAAAATTTAAGAATAACACATATAGGTATTATTACTCTCAGCATGACAATTAGACATATTCTAATGCAAATGTGAGGAAATGAGTCAATCTGTGTTGGGAAAGTAAAACTAATTAATGTAGAATATACAGAATTAGATGTTGCTAATAAGTTGACACAATTTAGCTCTCTATTTCAGGGAGGGGGGAAATCCTTTAGAAATATTATTTAAAGTTAGAGGCATAATAGGTTCTCTTTTGTCATGTCAGCTTCTCAGCAAAGTTAAGAGCTATATGATACACAATGTTGTACACGGTAACTATAAACATATGAGATAACAGCTGAGCTATTGTCTTGGTCTCCAGGAGTCACTTTAGCAAACTCTTGAGATAAAAATATAGAAGCTGTTACGCTTGGGTATTTAATACAAATATCTTTTTGTCTCTTTCTAAACTTTTAGCTGTTGTCTAAGGCTTTTTCTGTTTAGCTTCTTTTAGATATACTGATGTCTCAAGAAACAATTAGACAAAACTATTTCATAAATGTGCCATGTTATATGGGGGTGGAGAGAAGTCTGAAAAAAAAACATAGAATTGTTAATGAAGCCCATCTTCCCTGCAAAATACTCACTTTCAGTAATCTCAGAGAGCACTGAGTCAATGAATCTGATACAGAACTATGTTTTGAGTAACCTAAAAATTTGCCATGATGTTTACACGGGAACTAAACCTTTTATAAAATTCAGCATATTTCACCCAAGCACAATCATGTTCAGGTCATTCTGTACCCCATTTTGTATCCGGGACCTTGTTAAGTAGGTACTTTTAAAAATATCTGCAACAACTCGAAGAATGAAAAGTGAGTTCTCTCTAACATTTCAAGAAGAGGAAAAAAGGGGCCATAGCAATGGTTTAAGCTGAAGAATCTTTAAATAAAACCACTGTAGATAACTGCTGTGATAAATGACTGGATTTCCACGTGTAGGTCTTGCTTGGCTGGCTTGCTTAGCTGTGGAAAGGATTTTTATTTCTAAAATTCAGAAAGGCAGATTTTCACAAAAACAGTTCTTGTGATTTAACTGATCTCTCACAAGGAGTGTGTTCTAGCTCTGGCGGCTATAGTGTATTTTCTGTTGGATCGAGCTAAAGCAGACGTTTATGAGGGAATTCTTCCACTCTACTCTCAGCTGCTAGTTGGTTGGAGTTTGCTGCCAGTGAGCCAAAGGTCATGAATTTGATACTTGAACAGATCATTTGTCTTGCAGAGAGAAAGCTTTGTAAGAAAGACACAGATTACAGGCTTATTCTTTCCAGTGCCAGCTGAGTTCCAAGTGTGAGGCTCTTCCTGTAAGAGGGACCAGGCTTTCTAAAGACCTGATGGGTACCCCAGGGGACAACACACACATGCTCTTTCATATTAAAAAAAAAAATCTGCCAAAATGTAAAAACATCCATCCATAAAGAAAATAGGATATAGCCTTTTATTTTGATATATGGAAAAACAATATTAATGCAAATCAACCCTGAAAAAATAATCTCCAAAATTTTAACTACTATATGTATTTTTAAGGGTTTCCCTGGCAGCTTGGCTGGTAAAGAATCCACCTGCAATTCAGGAGACCCCAGTTCTATTCCTGGGTCAGGAAGATTCCCTGGAGAAGGGACAGGTTACCCATTCCAGTATTCTTCAGCTTCCTTTGTGGCTCTGAGGGTAAAGAATCTGACTGTGATGCAGGACACCTGGGTTTGATTCCTGAGTTGGGAAGATCCCCTGGGGAGGGCGTGGCAACCCACTCCTATATGCCTACCTGGAGAATCCTCATGGACAGAGGAGTATGACAGGCTATATAGTTCATGGGGTTGCAAAGAGCTGGGCACATCTGAGCGACTTTCACATGTTTTTTTAAAGTCGTGTTTTTAGAAAGTTGACTAGACTGTTGGGGGGTGAAAATAAGTAACCTATTTCTGGTCTAAGACATTAAAGTTAGGAAGCTTAACAAAGAATCAATCAATTGTTTTAGAAGAGTGTTTTATTTATTTATTTTCTTTTTTAGAAGAGTGTTTTAAAATTATATTCAACTGTGGTAAATTTTAGAAATGTGTGACTTATTTATGTGACAAACTTAAAACGCATGTATCCATTTCCATCTTTGAAACTATTTCCCTTAATTAAATCAGTATTTTGTCAGTTCTACATGGCAGAATGTTGTTTTTACCTTTTATTGTATATTTAAAAATTAATTTTATTTTAAAATTGGTGTTAATTACCCCTCCCATCACATAATTGATAAGTAATCCAATTAATTTTATATCTTATATATCTCTGGAAACAGATATTAGGGCAAAATCCTTCACCTGAACTTAATGTTCTCTTGTTGGTCAGTTTGCTTCTAAAATCACAGTAATCTTTCCAAAATGATCTCTCTAGAACACAGTTTCACTGTAGGGAAAACATGAGATTCTATGATCCATATTCTTTCCCATTTTTCTTGTTTGCTATGACCCTATTATGTGGAATTACAGTTTCCTAAATATGCATGCCTACTAATGGTTCCACTCATTTACACACTGTCTGAAATTTCTTTTTGTCTTCAATAGACATCCTCATCCTCTTTCCCTTGTAAAACAAAATACAAACAGCAATTGAATTATTGGCTTTCTGTATACCGTATTTACATACTAGAAATTGAGCAGGGGCCAATAGGCCCCTCCATAGCTCCTAGGGATGAATCATGATTAGTCTACGTCCACCTGTGTGCAGGTCAGGAAGCAACAGCTAGAACTGGACATGGAACCACAGACTGGTTTCAAATAGGAAAAGGAGTACGTCAAGGCTGTATATTGTCACCCTGCTTATTTAAATTATATGCAGAGGACATTATGAGAAATGCTGGTCTGGAAGAAGCACAAGCTGGAATCAAGATTGCTGGGAGAAATATCAGTCACCTCAGATATGCAGATGACACCACCCTTATGGCAAAAAGTGAAGAGGAACTAAAGAGCCTCTTGATGAAAGTGAAAGAGGAGAGTGAAAAAGTTGGCTTAAAGCTCAGCATTCAGAAAATGAAGATCATGGCATCTGGTCCCATAACTTCATGGGAAATAGATGTGGAAACAGTGGAAACAGTGTCAGACTTTATCTTTTTGGGCTCCAAAATCACTGCAGATGGTGACTACAGCCATGAAATTAAAAGACGCTTACTCCTGGGAAGGAAAGTTATGACCAACCTAGAGAGCATATTCAAAAGCAGAGACATTACTTTGCCAAGAAAGGTCCATCTAGTCAAGGCTATGGTTTTTCCAGTGGTCATGTATGGATGTGAGAGTTGGACTGTGAAGGAAGCTGAGCGCCAAAGAATTGATGCTTTTGAAGTGTGGTGTTGGAGAAGACTCTTGAGAGTCCCTTGGACTGCAAGGAGATCCAACCAGTCCATTCTAAAGGAGATCAGCCCTGGGTGTTCCTTGGAAGGACTGATGCTAAAGCTGAAACTCCAGTACTTTGGCCACCTCATGAGAAGAGTTGACTCATTGGAAAAGACTGATGCTGGGAGGGATTGGGGGCAGGAGGAAAAGGGGACGACAGAGGATAAGATGGCTGGATGGCATCACCGATTCAATGGACATGAGTTTGAGTGAACTCTGGGAGTTGGTGATGGACAGGGAGGCCTGGCGTGCTGCAATTCATGGGGTCGCAAAGAATCAGACACGACTGAGCGACTGAACTGAACTGAACTGAATCATAGTATTTCTCTTTTCTCCCTTTTTTTGCCAGTAGCCACTTTCAGCATAAGCATGTGAGTCTCTGAGCCAGAGGGACTGTGTTCTGGAGGCTCCCAGTGAAGTTCCCCTCACTCTGAAAGTAGAGACAAGATAGGATTTTCACTATGTCTCTACCAGTTAGAGTTTTGGGAGGATGTGGTAACTCTAAATACTTCTGGGGGAAAAACTCGGGGGAAAAACTAACTCTGAGAATGGCAGAGAAGAAAAGGAAAAGAAACTTAGTTCCTTAATTATGTCCTTAAGCCATTAGATTAACCCTGGACTAAACTTTCAATCTTGTTATAAGAGACGAAAATTTTCACATTATTTAAGCCACTTTTAGATAAGTCTTCTGTTGTTTGCCATCAAAAGCATCCTGATACAAATTCCCATAGCTCCTAAGACACATATCTTTGGTAATACATACCTTACCTTAGCTTATATCCATTTCCTCTGTGAAGTCTTCCTTTAATTCCCACCTCTTAGATTCACCTTCCCTTTTTGCCATTAAGGTTGCAATCTTTTGCTGAAAAACCCAAGATACTTCTTTTTGTGAAAGTGCTAGTTGTTCAGTTGTGTCTGACTCTTTGTGGTCCCATGGACTGCAACAGGCTCCTTGGTCCATGGAATTCTCCAGGCAAGAATACTGGAATGGGTTGCTATTCCCTCCTCCAGGGGATCTTCCTGACCCAGGGATCGAACTTGTGCCTCTTGCATTGCAGGCGGATTCTTTACAGTTTGAGCCACCAAGGAAACCTACTTCTTTGTGTGCTTAGCACCTGTTTTGTTCTTGCCATGTGTATGTGAACAACACATAAAAAAAATTAGTAACTACTGCAATTAATCAATTTCTTTAGGCACATAGAGTTCCAGGTCTGACCTTCATATACACAATAAGCAAATTATTTTTGTTGATGAAATAAATGACAGTTCTATATGTAAATAAGTATTATTTATCCATAAAACACCAAAGCCACAGGGGAAAAATAAATCACATTTTTAAGAGTTTTGATATTAGTAAATGATTTTGTTATAACATCTTACATTGGTTTAAAAAAAAACACTTTGCCTTTCAAAGCTCTTCATATAAATAACTGCATTTTGTTCTTTACAGTACCTTTAAATGTAGGGGAGAGTATAATTTTACATACATCTTCCGGATAAAAGCCCCTTAGTTATAGAGAGGTTAATTAACTTACCCAAAGGATTGAACTACCTAGAGCCTCTGTAATAGGAAAGAATAAATCTGACTCCATAAGGATTTTGTTTATTTTCTATTACAGAGGCTCTAGGTAGTTCAATCCTTTGGGTAAATTAATCCTTTAAACTTTGCATTTTAATACTTTTTCTACAGGTTAATCACTAAATGCATGTTGCCTATAGTTTAAAGTATACAAGTTTAAAGTATACATAATTGTCCATCTCTGGAATCCCTGGCTCTCATGCCAGTACCTTTGTTTGGCTTGCGGCAAACATCCTAACCAGGTCAACCTATGATTGGTTGTAGGAAAGAAGAAATTAGCATATCCCCTCAGACAAGGACCCTGGAGAAGGAAAGGGCAATTCACTCCAGTATTCTTGCCTGGAGAATTCCATGGACAGAGGAGCTTGGCAGGCTACAGTCCATGTACTCACAGTGTTGGATATGATGGAGCGACTAACTCTCAGACAATGAAATATCTGCAGTAACTCATCACCTTTTTTACTTTACCCCGCACCCCGCACCCCTCACTTCTATAAAAGAAACTAGCATTCAAACCCAGGCAAGATGGTTATTTGGGCCACTAATCTACCATTCTCTGCTGACTTTGCCAATAAAGTCTCTTTTTTTCTTGCCCTGATAACTTGTGTCTTGATTTATTGGCCTGTTGTGTGGTAAGCAGTATGAGCTCAGACTAGGCAACACTTCCTTTTCCAAAGCACCCTTAGGCTTACATCCTTTCTTCAGTTCAGTTCTCTTTGTATCTCATTCTATCTGGGTACATTATTGAAAGATTGCTACCAATGGATTAGACCCATAGTTCTTTTTTTTAATGTAAATTTATTTATTTTAATTTATTTTATTTTATTACAATATTGTATTGGTTTTTGCCATGCATCAACATGAATCTGCCACAGGTATACACATGTTCCCCATCCTGAACCCCACTCCCTCCTCCCTCCCCTTACACAGTGCTGATAAAATTTTGGTCCTATACCCCTGGATCAGAGTCATCTGACATTCTTGTTAAAATTGCTAGTCCCAGAGTCTCCTTCTTAATTATATTGACTGGGCTTTTTGAAGCTGAAAAAAGAATGCTTCTGCGAGTGTATCAGGTGATGGAGACGTAATTTTCAGAACCACGATTCTGTGGTTTCATTCTTACACTGTTTTACTTGTTTATAGTAGCTATCACCTATAATCCTTATTTTATAATTAACTGTAATTTAATCAATTGTAATTGATTAATTGTAATCCTTATTCTCCCAGGTCATGACTTTTGTTAAAGCAAGACTAACACCAGTCCCTTTCACTACATCTCCATAAAGACAGACTCTTTTAGAAGGGATATATATGCTCTGCAGTAATACATAAGCAGAAAATATAAATACAGATGTTCTCTGAGAGGTTAAATTCATCAGTCTGTACTGAAATACGCAGGGCAAAGTTGCTCTCCCACTGTCCATTTTCTATTTTGGCAGATGCTGTGGTGGTCACTATATTCCCACACATGGGGGCTGTATTGTGAGAATTTAATTTATGGGATTCAATTCTCCTTATTTGGTAATAAGAGAAAAATTTCTTTACCATGTTGTGCTTAGACCTATTTATTGGGGCATAGACAGTACTCAACTGCATTTAATTTTTTATAAGTACATATAAAATTACCAAAGATTTAGCAACTCAAAACAATACAAATGTATTGTCTTCTTATTTGTCATCCTAGACTCCAGAATAGCTTAACTGGGTCCTCTGCACAGAGCCTTAGAAGGTTGCAATCAACATGACATCCCAGAATCACCCTTAGAAAATAAAAGTTGCCTTCAAGGTCCTGCCACATAGACCCCCCACCCCCCACAACATACAGCTTACATCTTCAAAGCCAGTGGAATATTCTTATGATCACTAAACTCTTTTTTAAAGGGCACACTTGAATAGGTCAGACTCCCCCAGGAAATCTCACTTTACATTAACTAAAAGTCAATTGTTTCGGGACTTTATATTTACAAAAGCCTTTCACCTTTATCATAAAATGTAACCTAATTACAGAAGTGAAATCCATCATACTAATAAGCCCTGCCTATACTTGCATGGGTTGGAAATTATGCAAGTGTGTACATCAGGGGGCAGAAATCTTGGAGCCCATTTTATTTTATTTATTTTATTTTCTGCTTGTATAATTGTACCTTGACCAAATCCAATATAATCAACTGAAAAATTTATAAAACAATCAGTTAACATAAAATGTCACTAGTAATAAAATTACTAGGAACCCATTTTAGAATCCTGGCTACCACAGCAGTAAGTATTTGCTTGTTTTGAATTTCTTTGTTTTTGCACTGGTTGTTGTGTTTTATGAAAATAGCATGTCTATGTGTCTAGCTATCATCAATGACTTTTGGTCTCCTTCCCTTCATGTGGGAAATCATATTTTAAATGTTCTTATATATGCTTCTAGAATATTCTATGCATTTAGAACTAATTTTCACATTGCTTTTTTTCACCTATCTCCAAAATATATCAATAGCAGCACATATACATCCACCACATACATATGAATATATATACATGTAAAATTTCATTGCATATATGAACCACAAATTATTTAACTGCTGCTGCTGCTGCTAAGTCACTTTAGTCGTGTCTAACTCTGTGCGACCCCATAGATGGCAGCCCACCAGGCTCCGCCGTCCCTGGGATTCTTCAGGCAAGAATACTGGAGTGGGTTGCCATTTCCTTCTCCAATGCATGAAAGTGAGAAGTGAAAGTGAAGTCGCTCAGTCATGTCCGACTCTTAGCAACCCCATGGACCGCAGCCTACCAGGCTCCACCATCCATGGATTTTCCAGGCAAGAGTACTGGAGTGGGGTGCCATTGCCTTCTCCAATTATTTAACTAGTCCTGTATCAATAGAAATAAATTTAATCTTTTATCATTACACATATTTTTCTATTTAGATCTTTTTTTTTTTTACTTTACATTATTGTATTGGTTTTGCCATCAACATGAATCCTCCATGGTGTACACGTGTTCCCCATTCTGAATCCCCCCCCCACCTCCCTCCCATACCATCTTTCTATTTAGATCATTTTGCTTGTGTTCATATATTATGGGATAACTTCCCATAAGCAGAATTCAGATAGTGGTCTTAATCTTCTGATATATATAGCCAATTTTTTTTCTTTTCAACGACGTTGTATAAACTGTATATGGTTTCATTATATTATAATCAATACTGCACTGGAAAAATTTTAGCATTCCCAATCTGATAAGCAAACAATGACACTTCATTATTACTATACTTTGTGTTTTCTTAACTATGGGTGTGATTGAGTAGCATTTGATATATTTAAAAATCATCTGGTTCCATTACTCCACAGCAAATAGATGGGAAAAAATATGGAAACAGAGATAGATTTAATTTTCATGGGCTCCAAAATTACTGTGGACAGAGACTGCAGCCATGAAATTAAAAGACACTTGCAAACCTAGATAAAGTATTAAAAAGCAGTAACATCACTTTGCTGACAAAGGTTCATATAGTCAAAGCTATGGCTTTTCCAGTAGTCATGTATAGAGAGTTGGACCATAAAGAAGGCTGAGCACTGAATAATTGATGTTTTCCAACAGTGGTGCTGGAGAAAACTCTTGACAGTCTCTTGGACAGCGAGAAGATCAAAATAGTCAATCTTAAAGGAAATCAGCCCTGAATACACATTGGAAGGACTGATACTGAAGCTTCACTACTTTGGTTCCCTGATGCAAAGAGGTGACTTATTGGAAAAGACCCTGATGCTGCGAAAGACTGAGGACAGGAGCAGAACGGGGCAACAGAGGATAAGATGGTTGGATGGCATCACCAGCTCAATGGACATGAGTCTGAGCAACCCCAGGCGAGAGTGAAGGACAGGGAAGCCTGGTGTGTTGTAGTTCATGGGGCCACAAAGAGTGAGACATGACTGATCGACTAAACAACAACATATCTTTCTCGATAAAATGTTTACTTATGCCCTTCACTAATTTCTATCCTATAGCATTTCTTGTCCTCTGGAACTTAGTGCAATACTCAGGGAGTAGAACTTATCGCAGTGAGAGAAGCAGAAAGTATACTCTTCTAAAGCCTTCAAAGCATAATGTGTTATGTGAGCTTTTGCGTCATCAGGAAATCTGATTGCCACTTCAATCCATGGGATGACTGTTTTCTTCTCCCTCCCTTCTATTTCACTCAAGCACAATCATGTTCACATCATTTTGTTTCTGGGGCCTTGTAAGTAGGTAGCTTTAAAAATGCTTATGTGGAAATAAACAGGTACAAACTCAGAAAAATCTGCCTTTGAACTCATTGTGATATCAGTCCATGTATAAATCTTTTAACCAGGCTAAAGCTCAGTGGTTGTGAGGCTTAACCTATTTATGTGAGAATAAGTTAAAGTATTTCATGAAAACAAGTCCTCTCACTTTTGGATACTGGTTTACTATATGATGCCAGCATTTTCTAAAAATTCTCATTTTAATCCACAAATGTTACAAATGATGTAGCACAAATAAATCTACACAAATGTCAATCTTCTTTGTTACTTTACTCAGAAGAAAACAAACTATAAGCCCTAACCAAAAAACAATGTTTTGGGAGTTTGAAGTCTACAATGCTATAAAAATATAAAACTTTGCAAAATTTATTTTCTTAAGTTGTTAATAACATCCACCCATTTCACCAACCTGAGTTTAAAAATGCTTATTCTGAAAAGTTTCAAAATAACTAAGTACTACAAAAATGTAAAGAAAAATAACCTTATGGTCTACAACAATGTGAACAATATGAGAAATAACAGTGTTCAAATGAAATTAAACAGTGTTCAAATAAAATGAAAAGACACTTACTCACTGGAAGGAAAGTTATGACTAACCCAGACAACATATTAAAAAGCAGAGACATTATTTTGCCAACAAAGGTCTGTCTAGTCAAGGCTATGGTTTTTCCAGTAGTCATGTATGGATGTGAGATTTGGACTATAAAGAAAGCTGAGCACTGAAGAATTGATGCTTTTGAACTGTGGTATTGGAGAACTGCAAGGAGACCCAACTAGTCCAACCTAAAGGAGATCAGTCCTGAGTGTTCATTGGAAGGAATGATGTTGAAGCTGAAACTCCAATACTTTGGCCACCTGATGCAAAGAGCTGACTCATTTGAAAAGACCCTGATGCTGGGAAAGATTGAGGGCAGGAGGAGAAGGGGACAACAGAGGATGAGATGGCTGGATGGCATCGCTGACTCGATGGACATGAGTTTGAGTGAATTCCGGGAGTCGGTGATGGACAGGGAAGCCTGGTGTGCTGCAGTTCATGGGGCCGCAAAGAGTCAGAGATGACTGAGCAACTGAACTGAACTGAACTGAAATGGGGGACAACACCTGAAAAGTTACGTCAATAGATAGGAGTAAAGGTAACTCTTTGAAAAGCTTAAGAGGATAAATTTGTACTGTCATTAGACTCATGTTTTTACTAAGGCCTAAAGAAAAGTATCACCTTAAAACTTTCCTTAAATGTATTTTCTAAAACATTTTATTTAAAAATATAAATGACTATCAGCAAATAGCATTTTTTAAACTTCATATATTAATTTGGGAGGAAATCCTTAGTAGCTAAGATTTTACCTTGCAAAACTCTGAGATCATAAATATAATGACCAGTCTAGCCCCCTGCTCCACCAGCCCTTCAGCCTTCACATTAGAAGGGTGCCTGAATTCTACCTGAAGTTTTATTCCCACCTCAGATCATTCTATGCTATAAAAACAAATAAGGACAGATTCATGTTTCATAATCAAGGCAGGCTGTCTGCTGGTCCCTTCCACTGGGGTGAGGAAACGTGTGTAGGGTCGATGGACATAGAAGCTGTGTGAAGAGTTATTCCTGCTAACCCTGGGCTGGACATTCTCAGTGATGTCAATATGCTACGCATGAACCTGACTCTTTAATTATATGTCTATTTGCTCTCAGACCAGGAAGTGAGGAGAGGCTGCCATAAGAACAGTATGTAAGATGCTCACATGCACCTTATAAAAACACACTCAGAAAATATACAGAATTTAAGAACTCCACAGTATGTTTAACTTGGCCAGGATTGCTACTCCATCTGTTTCTGTAACAGTAAAACTCTAAAATGGAAGGGAGCATATATGCCTGTATAAAAGTAAAATACTCTGTTGGAAGAAAGGGGAGAAGAGGGAAGAGCTGAGGAAAATCTCTCACTGCAATTAGTGTGGGGTACCCTGTCAGAAAATCACCTATTTAAAGGCAGAAGTTGAGTCAGTCTTATTCATATTTGTAATTTGAGTGACTGCACTAATGAGCAAAGATATCAACTTTATATATAATGGAGATTCTGAAACCTGTGGTCAGGGAGTAAAGGACCAATGAGGCTATTTAGACGGAAAATTTTAAAAACGTTTAGTATAAAGGGTCTGGGGGTTTATGAAATTTCCCCCTTACTGGGTATATGTGATAACCACATCCATAATCTTATAGCTTGATACAAAATCTATTAGTTGAATTCATGTCTCCTATCTCAGGCCATTTGACTCTGCAACTCACCGTCTTCCAAAGAATCCAATTAAGTTAGAAGCAAAAGGTAATTTACTGACTACTTCAGTGCATTAAGCAAGCTGCTTGACTTGCCTGAGTCTCAGTTTCCTCATCTATAAAATGGTAATAATCATATCGACTTCACTGTTTCTCAATAATTTCAGACTGCCTTGCATATATGATAAATTGTTATTATTCTGACAGTCATGAAAGCATTTTATCTGGGTTTCTAAAACTGTTTGCTAAAGCAAACAAGTTCCTGCCTGTCACCAATGTGTGGGTCTCTTTGACAGAACAGGCTTTTCTTGTTGAATTTCCTTGTACTTGCTGCCAGTGAAACCTGTCCGGACCACCTGTATCCAACATTAGTTCCCAAAGGATCTATTAATATCCAGAACCTGGCCACTCCCAGTCTGGCTAGCTCCCTGACTCAAGGTTCCATCACTGGTTTACTTGGTGAACACATTTTTGAATTTAGCAAAACACAGTGATAAATTCAACACATATTCCAGTGAAATTCAGTATGAGTGCTTTGTTTGAAATTTCTTCACTTCAGGTATCCTCCTTTTTCTAGATAATTTATGAACTCACTTTAAGCTTCCACAATGTCAAAGTGGAAACTGTTAGATAAAGAGTCATGGATTAGCATAGCAAAAGGAATAAAAATAAGCTAATAATTTTATTAATATGACTAGTATATTCTCATGCGGTTGCTTTCAAATGTAATTTGGAGTTTATGCCGAGTTGTGTCATAGAACTGGACTTGCTCGACAGACTCAGAAAATTCAAAATCCCAATTATAGACACAATATTTTCCAAACTCAAACATACACATACATACTTCGTTAGCAAAACCTACTTCAAGTGGTATTCTGTTCATCCATTCTTTAGTAGTTTTGTTATTTAATACTATTTATTATTATTACATAATTACAGTATTACATAATATTATTACCATTAAAGTAGAGATGATGATTGATCAGCAAAGAAAATTAAAATGTACTTGTTACACCAGACTCCATGTACTTGAGTTCTGGACTTTCCTCTCTTAGGTAGAAGTTGTTTGTTTTTGTGGCTAAATCATGGAGGAGCTTCTTGAAGTCATCCTTTTCTGGTCTCTAACTTGGAATATCTAAGTAAGCTTTTGCATCCAGTCCCATCACTTCATGGCAATTAGATGGGGAAACAATGGAAACAGTGACAGATTTTCTTTTCTTGGCCTTTAAAATCACTGTGGACAGTGACTGAAGCCATGAAATGAAAAGACCCTTGCTCCTTGGAAGAAAAGCTATGAAAAACATAACCTAGAAAAACAAACCTAGACAGTATATTAATAAGCAGAGACATTACTTTGCCTACAAAGGTCAAAGCTATGGTTTTTCCAGTAGTCACATATGGATGTGAGAGTTTGACAATAAAAAAGGCTGCATGTCAAAGAATTGATGTTTTTGAACTATGGTGTTGGAGAACACACTTGAGAACCCCTTGGGCTGCAAGGAGATCAAACCAGTCCATCCTAAAGGAAATTCATTGAATATTCTGAAATACTCTGAATATTCATTGGAAGGACTGATGCTGAAGCTGAAGTTCCAGCACTTTGGTCACCTGATGCAAAGAGCTGACTCACTGAAAAGGACACTGATGCTGGGAAAGATTGAGGGAAGGAGGAGAAGGGGATGACAGAAGATGAGATGGTTGGAAGGCATCACTGACTCAATAGACATAAGTTTGAGCAAACTCTGGGAGATGGTGACGGACAGGGAAGCCTAGTGTGCTATAGTCCAGGGTGTTGGAACAAGTTGAACATGACTAAGTTGAACATGACTGAACAAGCTGTTGAAGTTGAACTATCGGATAATCCTTGCTTGAACTTCAGGGAGGGAAGAGACTCACCTGATCCTTGGTGGGTATTGAGATGGTCATGCATTAACTAAGCCACCCCTACAGGTTCCTGAGAATGCTGGAAAGGGAGTTGAGCAGGTTCATCTTTGAGAGCTCTAGCCTTGAGATCCTTGAGGCAGTCAGTAAAGAGGGACACTGTAAGCTAATCTCTGACCAGAGAACAGTGCTTGACTAAAAAAACATGAGGAGCAATTATGGTGACAGTGAGCAGCAGGAACCGATATCAGATCAGACATTTTCTCTCCCACTTTCTTTAGCCTGAGCCAAAACCATAAGATTCTCATGTACGACAAAGAATGGGTAAGAAGGCTGTACACATGAGCTGCTATTGGGCCTGAAAGGTAAGGTCACAAATTTTCCCTAACCATAAAAGATACTCACTGATATAACTTGACTTATGATTTCATTTGTTTCATGGATCCATGTCCCTGACCCATTTATGTCTTTACCCACATGTACTTTAGAAAGACTTGAGAGGTTATTCTAGAATTACTGTTTCTGCCTCCATCTGAAGCAAAACTCAGTCATGGGTTTCTATGAAGTCACTCTATAATGAGCACGTGTGAGTGCAGAATACCTACACCTGGCAGGAAATATAAAGCACAAGTCGGATATCAGCTATTCTAAGTCGACCAAGCAATTCAACACTGTTGGTTTTCTACATTCCACATAATGAATTCAGAGGAAAGTCTGTCTGACCCAGCTTGCAAAGTCTTGCTTAACTGTCCTCTGTGGCATCTCTTTCAAGGTGGATACAAGTCCACAGACACACATCTTGGTGACGGCATGGAACCTCTGTGCAAAATAGAAAATTATACCCTTTCTTTTACTATGTGGCTGTAACCTAATGGTAAAGTTTCAGGGGATTGGTAAGCAGCAGGCAAGCTGAATTTCAGCTACCAGTTTCCCCTTTTGGCTGGATACTCTTATATTCAGGAGATAAACTGCACAACACTGTTTGGTAGCCCTAATTCCTTGTTCACCTTTCTGAAACTGGTGATCCTTGGATAGGAATCAACAAACCTTTTCAATAATTTTTTAAAAAGTTCTCACTTACCTATAATTCCTCTTTTAAAGTATCAAAATACATATATAAGCAGTGGAAAATTAGTTCAATGCACTAAGAATCACTTGCATATATTTCACAGGGCATATTCATCAACACATTATGAATGGTTTTACTGTGAAAATTTAAGAGTAAAAATAGAATTCTCTTCTTGCAATTAACCTTAGGATTAGAAAAAAACAAATTTTTATAGAAAAGAAAGCAGACATTAGGAAGACAGGATGGTGGTACTGTGGAGGATGACAGAAAGGATTTGGCAACAATGCCAGGAGGATGGATCCTGGGTGCTACCCACTTAGTTTTGGGGTTTAGAACCCTGAGCTGTGACAGCACCTTCTTGTGAAAGGGCTTCAGAAAATTTAAACATGTCTCTAAACGACAGACACATCAAAAATACATCTATATGTGAAACAACTCTCACAGAACATCTACTGAACACTGGCAGAAGACCTTAGGCTTCTAACAAGGCAAGACAATCTTCACGTAACTGAACTTCAGTGCTGGATGCCTGATGCCAAACAACCAACAAGAGAGGAACACAGCAGACCAGCTGTCTGAAGTCACACCAAGTTCATTTACACCCCAAACACACCACCTGACATGACCCTGCCCGTCAGAGGAACAAGATTCAGCTAAACCCACCAGGGTTCAGGCACCAGTCCCTCCCAGCAGGAAGCCAACACAAGCCCCTGGACCAACCTCACCCACCTGGGGGCAGACACCCGAAAGAAGAATTATAATCCTGCAGCCTGCAGAAAGGAGACAAAGATCTTGGAAACAGAATGGAGACATGAGTCAAGAAAAGACAAGAAATGTTTCACAAAGAACTAGAAGAACTAAAGGAAAAATAGTGATGAACAACATAATAATTGAAATTAAAAAAAAAAAAAACAACTCTAGGAGGAATCAATAGCAGAATAACTGAGGCAGAAGAATGGATAACTGTGCTGGGAAACAGAATGGCAGAAATAACTGCCACAGAACAAAGAAAAATAAAAGGATGTAAGGAAAAGAGGACAGTCTCAGAGACCTCTGGGACAACATAAAATGCAACAACACTCAAATTACAGGGGTCCCAGAAGAATAAGTGGAAGAGAAAGGGTCAGAGAAAATATTTGAAGAGATTATAGTTGAAAACTTCCCTAACATGGGAAAGGAAATAGCCACTCAAGTCCAGGAGGTGCAGAGAGCCCCATTCAGGATAAACCCAAGAAGAAACGTGCAGAGACACATATTACTCAAACTAAAATAAATAAATACAAAGAAAAAATATTAAAAGCAGCAAGGGAAAGGCAACAAACAACATACAAGGCGGTTCCCATAAAGTTATTGTGCAATTTTCAACAAAACTCTGTAAACTAGAGGAGAGTGACAGGATACATTTAAAGTGATAAAACAGAGAAGCCTACAACCAAGATTACTCTACACGGCAGAGACTTAATTCAGATTTGAAGGAGAATAAAAAGGTTTACAGATATGCAAAAGCTAAGAGAATTTAGCACCACCAAACCAGCTTTACAACAAATGCTAAAAGAGCTTCTAAAGTTAGGAAACAAAAGAGAAGAAAAAGATATACGAAGACAAATCCAAAGCAATTAAGAAAATGGTAGTAGATACATACATATTAATACTTACCTTAAGTATAAATGGATTAAATGTTCCAACTAAAAGACACAGACTGGCTGAATAATCATGTTAGTTACTTAGAATACAAAAAGGAGTCCAAAATGGAGGTGGCTAAAAGAAGACAAACAGAGGGAAAAAGCCCCAAAAAAAGGTAACAAAGGAAAAATTTGCAGACCAGAGTAGGACCTCAGATGAAACAGAAATGCCCCCTTCCTGATTGGTGACAGGTTCTAGCCCTAATTTGCATAGTGCAGGCTTGTTGGGGGGTGGGGGTGTGGGTGGTGCTGTTGGGAGAAGGAGACAAAAAGTATGAAAAGAGGGAGCCAAGACTGGTTAAGGCCTCTCCTTTGGGATCACCCACCCTCACCTTTTGGGGTGTCCTATTATTTGTTTACTGAATAAAACTCTGAGCTGTAACTGAGGTGTCACACTGGTCCTCCATTTCAAATCTTTGTTGCGGTAGGACAGAACTGAAGAAATTATGCACTCTCCCAACATATCCAAAAGCAAGACTCATATATATGCTGTCTACAAGAGACCTACTTCATTTGTAGGGACATATACATATTGAAAGTGAAGGGATGGAAAATAATATTCCATGAAAATGGAAATCAAAAGAAAGCTGTAGTAGCGATACATATATCAGAAAAAAACCGACTTTAAAGTAAAGACTATTATAAGACACAAGGAAGGAAAATATATAATGACCAAGGGAACAATCCAAGAAGAAGATATACCAATTGTAAATATTTACATGGGGACTTCCCTTGTGGCTCATTGGTAAAGAATCTAACTGCCAGTGCAGGAGATGTGGGTTTGATCTCTGGGTCGAGAAGATCCCCTGGAGAAGGAAATGGCAACCTACTCCATACTTGCCTGGGAAATCCCATGGACAGAAGGAGCCTCACAGGCTATATAGTCCATGGGGTCACAAAAGAGTCTAACATGACTTAGTGATTAAAGAACAAAACAAAATATTTATGCACCCAGTATAGGAGCAACTCAATACATAAAGAAAATGCTAACACCCATTAAGGGGTAAATGAAGAGGAACACAATAATAGTGGGGGACTTTAACACTCCACACATACAAATGAACAGATCATCCAAACAGAAAATTAATAAGGAAATAAAAGCCTTAAGTGACACATTAGATCCAGTATAATTAATTTATGTGGCATTTCATATGAAAGCAGCAGAATACACTTTATTCTCAAGTGCAAATGGAATAGTCTCCAGGACAGATCGCATCTTGGGTACTAATCAAGCCTTGGTAAATTTAAGAAAACTAAGAATATATCAAGCTTTTTTTTTTTTTTTCCAACCACAAAGTTGAAACCATGAAGTTAGAAATCAATTACAGGGGAAAAAACCTGTAAAAATACAAACACAGAGAGGCTAAACAATATGCTACCAAATCTAACTAATGGATCACTGAGAAAATTAAAAAAATACCTAGAAAAAGTTGAGAATGAAACACAACAACTCAAAACCTAAGGATGCATCAAAAGCATTTCTAAGGGGGGAAGTTTACAACAGTACAACCCTATGTCAAGAAACAAGAAAAATCCCAAGTAAACAACCTAATCTTATACCTAAAACACCTAGAGAAAGAAAAACAAACAAAACTCAAAATTTGTAGAAGGAAATAATTCATAAAAATCGGAACATTAAAAAAAAAAGAGAAAGAAAACAATAGCAAAGATCAATGAAACTAAAAGCGTTTCTTTGAGATCTATCAACAATGTTGATAAAGCTTTAGCCAGACTCAGCAAGGAAAAACGGGAGAGGGCCCAAATCAACAAAATTAGAAATGAAGAAGGAGAAGTTACAACTGACGCTGCAGAAACACAAAGGATCATTAGAAACTACTACACTCAAATAAATATATGCCAAAGAAACTGGACAACAAACGAGAAGTGGACAATTCTTAGAAAGGTGCAACCTTTCATGACTGAACCAGGAAGAAATAGACAATATGATCAATTACCAGTACTGAAATTGAATCAGTAATTTAAAAACTCCCACAGAGAAAAGTCCAGTATCAGATGGCTTAACAGGTAAATTCTATCAAACATTTAGAGAAGAGCTAACACACATCTTTCTCAAACTCTTCCAAAAAACTGAAGAGGGAGGAATGCTCCCAAGTTCAGTCTACAAGGCCAATATCACAGATACCAAAATCAAAAATCTCACAAGAAAGAGTTACATGCCAATATCACTGATGAAGATAGACACAAAAAACCTAAACAAAATATTAGCAAACAGAATTCAACAACACATTAAAAGGATTATATATCATGATCAAGCAGTATTTATCCCAGGGATGTAACAATTTTCCCATATATGCAAATCAATCATTGTGATACACAATATTAAGAAATTCAAGAATAAAAACCATATGATCAACTCAATAAGTGAAGAAAAAACTTTTGACCAAATTTAACATCTATTTATGACTTTAAAAATAAAAACCTCTCTAAAAAGTGAGTATATAAGGAACTGCTTCAACATAATAAAGGCCGTATATGACAAAACCACTGGAGGAGGCCATGGCACCCTACTCCAGTACTCTTGCCTGGAAAATCCCATGGATGGAGGAGCCTGGTAGGCTGCAGTCCATGGGGTCGCTAAGTCGGACATGACTGAGTGACTTCACTTTCACCTTTCGCTTTCATGCATTGGAGAAGGAAATGGCAACCCACTCCAGTGTTCTTGCCTGGAGAATCCCAGGGATGGGGGAGCCTGGTGGGCTGCTGTCTATGGGGTCGCACAGAGTTGGACATGACTGAAGTGACTTAGCATAGCAATGACAAAACCACAGCAAACATCATTTTCAATGGTGAAAACTGAAATCATTTCCTCTAAGATCAAAAACAAGACAGGGATATCCAGTTTCACTGCTATTATGGAAAGATGCAATAATCAAGACAGTATAGTACTAGCACAAAAACAGAAATACAGATCAATGGAATAGGGCAGAAAGCCTGGAGATAAACCCATGCACCTATAATCACCTGGGAGAAAGGAGGCAAGAATACTCCAGTATGGAGAAAAGAGAGTCTCTTCAATAAGTGGTACTGGGAAAACTGGAGAGCTACATGTAAAAGAATGAAATTAGAACACTTTCAAACACCATACACAAGAATAAACTCAAAATGAATTCAAGAATTAAGTCTAAGCCTGGATACTATAAATCTCAGAGGAAAACATAGGCAGAACACTCTGACATAAATTGAAGCAATATCTTTCCTTTTGACCCACCTCCTAGGGTAATGAAAATAAAATAAAAAATAAACACATGTAGCTTTATAAAACTTAAAAGCTTTTGCAAGGGAAAGGAAAACATAACAAGATAAAAAAAAAAAAACCTTAGAATTGGAAAAAATGTTTACAAATGAAACAACTAACAACTGAATTAAGTTTCAAAATATACAAAGAGCTCATAAAGCTCACTATAAAAGAAAAAAAAAAAACAAACCTGCAACAAAAAAACAACCCAATCAAAAAATGGATGGAAACCTAAATGGACATTTCACCAAAGAAGACATACAGAGAGCCAAGAGGCACATGAAAAGATATTCAACATCACTAATTATTAAAGAAAACAAATCAAAACTGCAATGAGGCATTACCTCACACCAGTAAGAATGGCACTCATTAAAAAAAAAAACAAACTACAAATAATAAATGTTGGAGAGAGTGTAGAGAAAACAGGACCCTCTTACATTGTTGGCAGGACTGTAAACTGATAAAGCTACTATGGATAACAGTATGGAGACCTAAAGAAACAAAGATAGAACTACCATATGACCCAGGAATCTCATTCTTGGTCATATACTTGAATAAAGCCATAATTCAAAAAGATCCATGCTCCCCAATGTTCACTGCAGCACTATTTACAATATCAAGGTTATAGAAGTAACCTAAATGTCTATCAACAGTGGAATGGATAAAGATGCGGTATATACATACAATGAAATATCACTCAGCCATAAAAAGGAACAAAATTGTGCCATTTATAGAGACATGGATGGGCCTAGAGATTGTCACACAGAGTTAAATAAGTCAAAAGACAAAAGACAAAGACAAATATTGTACAGTATCATTTATATGTGGAATCTAGAAAAATTATAGAGATGAACTTATTTGCAAAGCAGAAATAGAGACACAGACATACAGAACAAAGGTATGGATACCAACGAGGTAAGTGGGGGTCAGATGAATTGAGAGTTTGGGGTTGATATACATACAGTGTGTGTGCTAAATCACTTCAGTGGTGTCTGACTCTTTGTGACCCGATGGACTGTAGCCTGCCAGGATCCTCTGTCCATGAAGATTCTCTGGGTAAGAATACGGGAGTGGGTTGCTGTGCCCTCTTCCAGGGGATCTTCCTTACCCAGGGATTGAATTCACATCTCTTACATCTCCAGCACTGGCTGGTAGGTTCCTCACCACTAGTACTACCATGTATAAAATAGATAACTAACGAGAATGCATCATATAGCACAGAGAAATCTACTCAAGGTTCTGTGGTGACCTAAATTGGAAAGCAATCCAAAAAAGAGAGGGTATATGGATGCAGATAGCTTCCCTGGTGGCTCAGATGGTATTGAATTCACCTGTACTGCAAGAGACCTGAGTCTGATCCCTGAGTTGGGAAGATCTGCTACCCACTATTCTTGCATGGAGAATTCCATGGACAGAGGAGCCTGGTGGACTATGGTTCTTGCGGTCACAAAGACTTGGACATGACTGAGTGATTAACATTTTAACATAGCTGATTCACTTTGTAGGAGAGGAGAAACTAACACAAAACTGTAAAGCAACTATACTGCAATAAAAATCAACTTAAAAAAGGAAGAGGCAGCATTTGAATGTGGGGAGCTGAAGAAAAACAGTAAAAACTGGACAAAAAAATTAACATGAACTAAGCTGTTGGATCATGTTCATAAATGCAAAAAATTAGTCTGTGCATTTCCAAAAGAATATTACCTTCCCAGAATATCAGAAAAATAGAACACTGTTGGAATTAGGAAACACTTAAAAAGTTGAAATTACTTGTGATAAAGAGGGGAAGACTAATGAATTTTTATTAATCCTCTTCAGGCATCTAAGTGCATACTAACCTGAGAATCTTGAATAATCATCTTCCTAGAGAACAGAAAAACAATATTTAATTATAAGAAATACCTCTCTGTAGTTAAAAGACAATAAAATAAACAACAGTAATTTAAAAATCTAAACAAAAAAGCACAAGAGTGGATAAAATATTCATCAATTCCCTATGTGCATTATCATTCACTTTTGGCTTAACAAAAAGTAACCCCAAAATATCACCAACCCCAAAATATCAATAGTTTGTCACACCATTTATTTCTGTTCACATTGTATGAGAACTAAAGGTTGGCTGCAGTTCTGCTGGGTGTGGCTAAGCTTGGCTTGACTTGATTGGGCCCTGTGCTTTACTATGCTTTGCTGGGATTGACTCTATTTATGTCTTTTTTTGGAACCTAGGCTGAAGGAGAGAATATGTTATGAAGGATGATACGAATGATATGAACTGCTTGAAGAATGAGTTTAAAATTTCTGCTTCAGCATGATGCCTATAAACATCTGATTTGTACACTAGCCAAAGAAAATTGTATGATGACATCCAAAATCAATGAGGCATAAAAATATAGTGTATGTATTAACTTCATAAGGTTGGTGTAACAAATTACCACAACTGGGTGGCTAAAAGTAACAGAAAACTATTTCTCAAAATTCTGGAGACCAAAGGCCCAAAGTCAGAGTCACTGCGTTGAAATCAAGACATTGGCCAGGTGGAACTCCCTCCAGAGGCTCTGGGGGAGAATACATTCCCTGCTTCTGAAGGCAATGGCACCCCACTCCAGTACTCTTGCCTGGAGAATCCCATGGACAGAGGAGGCTGATAGGCTGCAGACCATGGGGTTCTGAAGAGTCGGAAACGACTGAGCGACTTCACTTTCACTTTTCACTTTCATGCATTGGAGAAGGAAATGGCAACCCACTCCAGTGTTCTTGCCTGGAGAATCCCAGGGACAGGGGAGCCTGGTGGGCTGCCATCTATGGGGTCGCACAGAGTCAGACATGACTGAAGTGACTTAGCAGCAGCAACATTACTTGCAGAAATGGTATGGACCTAACAGAAGCAGAAGATATTAAGAGGTGGAAACTATACACAGAAGAACTATACAAAAAAGACCTTAATGACCCAGATAGTCACGATGGTGTGATCACTCACCTAGAGCCAGACATCTTGGAATGCAAAGTCAAGTGGGACTTAGGAAGTATCACTATGAATGAAGCTAGTGGAGGTGATGGAATTCTAGTTGAACCATATCAAATCCTAAAAGATGATGCTGTGAAAGTGCTGCACTCAATATGCCAGCAAGTTTGGAAAACTCAGCAGTGGCCACAGGACTGGAAAAGGTCAGGTTTCATTCCAATCCCAAAGAAAGGCAATGTCAAAGAATCTTCAAACTACTGCACGATTGCGCTCTTCTCACAGGCTAGCAAAGTAATGCCCAAAATTCTCCAAGCCAGGCTTTAACAGTACATGAACTGTAAACTTCCAGATGTTCAAGCTGGTTTTAGAAAAGGCAGAAGAACCAGAGATCAAATTGCCAACATCTGCTGGATCATCAGAAAAACAAGAGAGTTCCAGAAAAACATCTACTTCTGCTTTATTGACTATGCCAAAGCCTTTGACTGAGTGGATCACAACAAACTGTGGAAAATTCTTAAACAGATGGGAATACCAGACCACCTTACCAATCTCCTGAGAAGTCTGCATGCAGGTCAAGAGGCAACAGTTAGAACTGGACATGGAACAACAGACTGGTTCCAAATAGGAAAAGGAGTATGTCAAGGCTGTATATTGTCACCCTACTTAATTAACATATATGCAAAGTACATCATGAGAAATGCTGGGCTGGATGAAGCACAAGCTGGAATCATGATTTCTGGGAGAAATATCAATAACCTCAGATGTGTAGATGACACCACCCCTATGGCTGAAACTGAAGTACTAAAGAGTCTATTGATGAAAGTGAAAGAGAAGAGTGAAAAAGCTGGCTTAAAGCTCAACATTCAGAAAACTAAGATCATGGTATCTGGTCCCATCACGTCATGGCAAATAGATGGGGAAACAATGGAAACAGTGATAGACTTTATTTTGAGGGGCTCCAAAATCACTGCAGATGGTGACTGCAGCCATGAAATTCTTGCTCCTTGGAAGAAAAGTTCTGACCAACCTAGACAGCATATTAAAAAGCAAGGACATTACTTGGCCAACAAAGGTCCGCCTAGTCAAAGCTATGGTTTTTCAGAGTCCCTTGGACTTCAAGGAGATCAAACCAGTCAATCCTACAGGTAATCAGTCCTGAATATTCACTGGAAGGACTGATGCTGAAGCTGAAACTCCAATACTTTGGCCACCTGATGCAAAGAACTGACTCACTGTAAAAGACCTTGATGCTGGGAAAGATTGAGGGCAAGAGGAGAAGGGGACGACAGAGGATGAGATGGTTGGATGGCATCACCAACTCGACTGACATGAGTTTGAGTAAGCTCTGGGAGTTGGTAATGGACTTGGAAGCCTGGTGTGCTGTATGTAGTCCATGGGGTCACAAAGAGTCAGACACAACTGAGTCACTGAACTGAATATTACTTGCCTTGTAGCCATTATCATTCCAATCTCTATTTGTCTTATACATTGATGCCTCTTATGTGGGTATGAATTAAATCTATGTCCCTTTTACAAAGATATATGACATTCAGGGCACACAAAAGTCAACTCAGCATACTTGGAGGACTCAATACTACAGTGCATTAAAGGACTATCAGAATAGTCATTGTCTTGGTTGTAACTATCAGCTAATGCTTTTTAGTTTTCTTCCAGCTCTGAAATTTCCTTATTAAAATGAAACTGTCAAAAGATTAATGTTTCTAACATAATACATACCAACATTTGCTGTATTAGTTCTTGCAGTAGAGATGGATACAGTGTATCTGGAGCCCATGTTTCTATCTTAGTGTTTTAATTCCCAAGGTGCTGGGAGAAAGATGTTGTTGCTTGGCAAGGTACCATACAACATGGAAATCTGTGTATGTTTTGTGAATATACACAGTTCACAAGTGAACACAGTAGAAAAATACGTACATGCAACTTGTTCCATTTCACATCTCAACCCTTCAACTATAGAAAATAAAGATAATGTTACATATAACAACTGTGGAGAACCCATAGATATATGAAGCAGACAATGGTAAACTCAAGGGAGAGACAAACCATGACCTAATAATTCTGGATGTCTTTTCAGGTAGTGGCAGTGATTAAAATTTAAAAATGAAAGATCTTAAAGATGAAGTCCAATGGATCACTTATACATAAAAATATTTTTTCCAAATCAACAGCTCTGTAAAACCATGAATTCCTCAAAAGCAGGAATCTGACTTACTATTATATTTATCCTATTGCTTGGCATACTGGGATTAGTTATTAAAATATAAATAAACACATTACTGCTTCAATTGGATAAATTGAATTTCAAGACTGAATATAAATATTGCATGTCATATACTCAATTTATAATTGAACTAGAAAGATGTTACTTTGCAATTCCCTGGAGAGCTTCTCAGATGTAATCTGAGACCACTGCCATATCTGGAGGGCAGGGGCAAACTGAAGAATCAGACGACTCCATACTGGTAGGTGGCAAATTTAATAAGCAAGGGAACGTACATATGAAGTTTGTCTTGTGCAGCTGCAAGACCACTAGGGATCTCTGAACTCTCCCACCAGAATCTTTTGTTTTTACATTGACATCATGACTGATTTAAATATTATATTAGTTTAAGGTTTATAACATATTGATTCAATATTTTTATCAGTTATATTGTACTCCTTTTAAAGATATTATAAAATATCCCTATGCTGTAGAGTATAACCTTATACTTATTTATTTTATACATAGTAGTTTATACCACTTAATCTTCAGCCTTTATCTCCCACCTCTCTTTCCTCTCCCCACTGGTAACAACTAGTTTGTTCTCTATATATGTGAGTCTGTTTCTATTCTGCTATGTTCATTTGTTTCATTTTCTAGATTTGACATATAAGTTATAACATATAGTACTTGCCTTTGTCTGACATATTTCACTTAGCCTAATACCCTCCAGGTCCATCCACATTGTCACAAATGTCAAAATTTGTGACAACAATGTCAAATGTCAAAAATATATAAACAACTTATATAACCAAGTAACAAAAACCAAACAAACAACTCAATTAAAAAATGGACAGAAGAACTCAAAAGACATTCCCCCCCCCAAAAAAAAATAGACATACTGATGGCTATCAGGCATATAAAATGTTGCTCAGTGTCACTAATCATAAGAGAAATGTATTCAAAACCACAATAAGATATCCCCTCACACCTGTCAGAATGACTGTCATCAAAAAGACCAAAAATAACACACATTGGTGAGCATGTGGAGAAAAGGAAACCCTTCTACACTGTTAATGGGAATGTAAATTGGTGCAACTACTAGAAATCAGTGAACTAAAATGGACTGGAATGGGTAAATTTAACTCAGATGACCATTATATCTACTACTATGGGCAAGAATCCCTTAGATGAAATGGAGTAGCCATTATAGTCAACAAAAGAGTCTGAAATGCAGTACTTGGATGCAATCTCAAAAATGACAGAATGATCTCTGTTCGTTTCCAAGGAAAATCATTCAATATAATGGTAATTCAAGTCTATGCCTGGCCAGTAATGCTGAAGAACCTGAAGTAGAATGGTTCTATGAAGACCTACAAGACCTTTTAGAAGTAACACCCAAAAGGATGTCCTTTTCATTATAGGGGACTGGAATGCAAAAGTAGGAAGTCAAGATGTTGTAACAGGCAAATTTGGCCTGGAGTACAGAATGAATCAAGGCAAAGGCTAATAAAAGTTTTGCCAAGAGAATGCACTGGTCATAGCAAACATCCTCTTCCAACAACACAAGTGAAGATTCTACACATGGACATCACCAGATAGCCAATACCAAAATCAGATGGATTATATTCTTTGCAGCCAAAGATGGAGAAGCTCTATACAGTCAGCAAAGACAAGACCAGCAGCTGACTGTAGCTCAGATCATGAACTCCTTATTGCCAAATTCAGACTAAAATTGAAGAGAGTAGGGAAAACCACTAGATCATTCAGGTGTGACCAAAATCGAATCCCTTACAATTATACAGTGGAAGTGAGAAATAGATTTAATGGAATAGATCTGATAGACAGAGTGCCTGATGAACCATGGACACAGGTTCATGACACTGTATAGGAGACAGGGAGCAAGACCATCCCCAAGAAAAACAAATGCTAAAAAGCAAAATGGCTGTCTGAGGAGGCCTTACAAATAGCTGTGAAAAGAAGAGAAGCAAAAAGCAAAGGAGAAAAGGAAAGATATAAGCATCTAAATGCAGAGTTCCAGAGAATAGCAACGAGAGATAAGAAAGCCTTCCTCAGTGATCAGTGCAAAGAAATAGAGGAAAACAATAGAATGTGAATGACTAGAGATCTCTTCAAGAAAATTAGAGATATCAGAGACCATTTCATGCAAAGATGGACTCAATAAAGGACAGAAATGGTATGGACCTAACAGAAGCAGAAGATATTAAGAAGAGGTGGCAAGAATACACAGAAGAACTGTACAAAAAAGATCTTCATGACCCAGATAATACGATGGTGTGATCACTCACCTAGAGCCAGACATCCTAGAATGTGAAGTCAAGTGGGCCTTGGGAAGCTTCACTATGAACAAAGCTAGTGGAGATGATGGAATTCCAGCTGAGCTCTTTCAAATCCTAAAAGATGATGCTATGAAAGTGCTGCACTCAATATGCCAGCAAATATGGAAAACTCAGCAGTGGCCACAGGACTGGAAAAGGTCAGTTTTCATTCCAATCCCAAAGAAAGGCAATAGCTCAACATTCAGAAAACTAAGATCATGGCATCTGGTCCCTATACTTCATGGCAAATAGATGGGGAAACAGTGGCAGACTATTTTTTGGGGGGGCGGGGTCCAAAATCACTGCAGATGGTTCTGTAGCCATGAAATTAAAAGATACTTACTCCTTTGAAGAAAAGTTCTAACCAACCTAGACAACATATTAAAAATCAGAGACATTTCTTTGCCAACAAAAGTCCATCTAGTCAAGGCTATTGTTTTTCCAGTAGTCATGTATGCATGTGAGAATTGGATTATAAAGAAAGCTGAGGCTGAAGAATTGATGCTTTTGAACTGTGGTGTTGGAGAAGATTCTTGAGAGTCCCTTGGAGTGAAAAGAGATTCAACCAGTCTATCCTAAAGGAGATCAGTCCTGAGTGTTCATTGGAAGGACTGATGCTGGAGCTGAAACTCCAATACTTTGGCCACTTTATGCAAAGAACTGACTCATTGGAACAGAACTGATGCTGGGAAAGATTGAAGGTAGGAGAAGGGGATTACAGAATTATGGAGGATGAGATGTTTGGATGGCATCAACGACTCAATGGTCATGAGTTTGGGTAAACCCTGGGAGTTGGTGATGGACAGGGAGGCCTGGCATGCTGCAGTCCATGGGGTCGCAAAGAGTCCCACATGACTGAGTGACTGAACTGAAGTGAACTATGGAAAACAATATGGAAGTTCCTCAACAAAACTAAAATCAACTATGATATGACTCACCTATTCCACTCCTGGGTATACATCCAAAAAAATGAAAACATTAAATGAAAAGATATGTGCATCCCAATGTTCATAATACTATTATTAAAACAGCTAAGATATGGGAGCAACCTAAGTGTCCACCAATAGAATGTTAAAAATTTATTAGGAGCCTTAACCAGGCTTAGTTGTATATACTGTTCAGATGGCTTCAACACCACATTACTCTCTCACAGCTTTGTTCCTGGGCAGCTTTTAGTGTAGGGAAGGCAACCAGAGTTCATATCTCAAGGACAAGCAAGGGGGTGATGGGCCTCTGATTGCCCCAGAAGTCTAATTCATATGTCAACCAGTTGTAATGTCCTTTCAAAGACCTTCCCCACAAAAAATTAATCTTCCAGATTATTTTGGTATAAATGCTTAATATGAATTTCAAAACTGGTGAAATATTATAAATGACATTAAAAGTACAACTTTAAAGATGATTTGATCCCACTTTATTAGCAAAACTGATCCTTAATAAAATAATTCAAATAGAATTGAACTGTAATAAAAAATTGAAGTTTTATTTCAATATGGGTTAATATCAGCCAAAAAATTAGCTTAGGATATATTCACTTTAGTTTACAGTTGCTAATCTGAAAAAGTGGTTTGACATCATGAAAATAAACCTCAAATTCTATTCTGACAGTCTAAATGAGAAAGAGTTTTGAAATGAGATGGTATTTCAGGCTGAAAACTCACAAATAAGTCCAAAATCACGTTTGTAGACTACCCAGATACTTAATTATATAGAATTTTAAAAAATTTATTTTTCCTGTCCTTGATAGTAAAATCCTAGAAGCTAGGTTTTTTTCCCAGAAACTATAAAGTTTTATTTTTAAAATATCTTTTTAAATATTAGATCAATCTTATTCTTCACTGTGTTTTAGAAATAGAGCCAAGAGAATATATCTGCTGTGAATATGATATATGAATCCATTTAAAGTTGAATATTTAATACAAACATAAGAATTTAGGGATCTCAGATCTGCAACACTGTTAAGATTTTGTAAAATGATTAATAGTAAAATTAAAAGTCATTTTCTATATTATTTACAACACATAAAATGTCACAGTATCTTAACACATATGTATCATGATATATACCTATATATTCATACCTACATATTGTATTATGTAATATGTTTATACTTAATGAATTTGTATTTAAGTGAACTTTAGGTTTGAGCATGATTTTTAAAGTCAACTTCTATTTAGTAAAGAGATTCCCTGAAAGAGGTCTTATGATGTTTTTTGAATGGGACAGGGACTTTAGTTCTTTCAAGAAATTTCATTTATTGTTGAACAACTGACTTGCTGAATTTATCAAATATTCTGTCCTCGCATGTAGTTGTTTCCCAGCAAATGTATAATGAATTTACAAATTGAAAGCCACATAATTCTTTTTTTAATATAAATTTATTTATCTTAATTGGAGGTTAATTACTTTACAGTATTGTAGTGGTTTTGCCACACATTGACATCAGTCCACCACGGGTGTAGGTGATTTCCCCATCCTGAACCCCCCTCCCTCTTCCCTCTCCATCCCACCCCTCTGGGTCATCCCAGTGCACCAGCCCCGAGCACCCTGTATCATGCATAGAACCTGGACTGGCGATTCATTTCACATATGATAATATACATGTTTCAATGCCATTCTCCCAAATCATGCCACCCTTGCCCTCTCCCACAGAGAACCAAAAGACTGTTCTATACATCTGTGTCTCTTTTGCTGTCTTGCATATAGGGTTACTGTCACCATCTTTCTAAACCCCATATATATGTGTTAGTATACTGTATTGGTGTTTTTCTTTCTGGCTTACTTCACTCTGTATAATAGGCTCCAGTTTCATCCACCTCATTAGAACTGATTCAAATATATTCTTTTCAATGGCTTAGTAATACTCCATTGTGTATATGTACCACAGCTTTCTTATCCATTCATCTGCTGATGGGCATCTAGGTTGCTTCCATGTCCTGGCTATTACAAACAGTGCTGCAATGAACACCGGGGTACACGTGTCTCTTTGAATTCTGGTTTCCTCAGTGTATACGCCCTGTAGTGGGATTGCTGGGTCATAAGGCAGTTCTGGTTCCAGTTTTTTAAGGGATCTCCACACTGTTCTCCATAGTGTGAAAGCCACATAATTCTTGCTGCTAAGTCACTTCAGTCGTGCCCGACTCTATGCGGCCCCATAGATGGCAGCCCACCAGGCTCCCCAGTCCCTGGGATTCTCCAGGCAAAAACACTGGAGTGGGTTGCCATTTCCTTCTCCAATGCATGAAAGTGAAAAGTGAAAGTGAAGTCGCTCAGTCGTGTCGACTCTTAGCAACCCCATGGACTGCAGCCTACCAGGCTCCTCCGTCCATGGGATTTTTCAGGCAAGAGTACTGGAGTGGGGTGCCATTGCCTTCTCTGACATAATTCTTAACTTTCATCAATTAATCCTAGTTCTCCTTCTGTAACTACATAAAATCAGTCTCTACCTCTACTCTATAATAGTTGAATGTAGCTGTTTTGAGCTTCCAAGTCTACTTTTTCAGCATAAACATATCAACAAATAATTTTCCCCAGGGCAAAAACTATTTCACAAAGGATATTCATTACATTCAGATTTTTATTTTCTTCAAATATAAAGCACACAATGAAACAGCCTAAATTCAAATGAAACAACTGAAATACACTCTGGGGTTATGTTTCTATTAATGAAAGTCAAGATTTTATTTAGTGAGTCTCAGCAGACTGTTAAGATTCACTATTCTTGTGGTTAAAATAATTTCTATTGTTGTAGTTGTTCTTACTTGTATGTTTGGCTTTCAGTTTTGTTTTGCTTTTAAACTATTAAGCTAATTTTTGCACATCCTGTACATTTAAAATCAGGAAGGGTGAAAACATAGCCCCTATAAAAGACACTGGCCATTTTCCTTGCAAGCTTGAGATGCCAGCTCAGAATTTTTCTCACATTTTGGTGTTGACTTATATTACTATACTCATTTGTCTATACTTCTAATCTTGATTTCAGGATGTACATTTATATATACAGCTAAACTTTAAACAATGTAAGGGTTAGGGTTTCCAACCCTCCTAGCATTTGAAAATCTGTGTAACTTTACTGTGGGCCCTCTGTTTCCATAGTTCCCCATCTGCACATTCAACCAACTGCAGATCATGTGGTACTGTAGTATGTATTAACTGAGAGAAATCCACATACACGCAGACCTGGACAGTTCAAACATGCTGTTCCAGGGTAAACTGTATTACATTTAACTAAGTTAGTCTGTATTGCTATGTTATTTGATATGTTTTTGATTATCAGTTCTGCCAATTAACTTATAAGCTACTGTCCCTAATTTGCTCTCTGAAAATAAGATTTTTTTTTGGTCTTTTTCCAGATTGTCCCAATCTGATATCAGTCCACTCTTCTATTGTTTTTGAAATATAGAGTTGGCAGGCAATTACTTATTTTATACTCTTAATATTTTTATACTAATAGACCTCATTGTGGGCATATTAGTTATTGGCCCTATTTTCAACTACTCCTTCCTCATAAACTTTTTTTCCCCTGAAAATTGCTTCCTTCCCTTTCATTTGATCATAACTATAGAGACAGAAATGTCAACATTCATAAAGAGGGAAATGGTTGCATTAGGAGATGATCATTTTTTTCCTTTTCTTGGTTAAGAATTTAGTCTATGTAAACTTATAGTCCTTAAAATAATTATGAAGATTCTAACTTTGATCTTAAGTTAGTTAGCACAGTTTGTTCCATTCTTTATCTCTGAAGATTATTAATCATAACTGAGGAAACAAAAGTAAAAAAAAAAAAAACTGTAATAGAAATAAATTTATTGGATGTCAATACTTTAGAGGATTGAAAAGAAACTATCCAGGGTATTAAATTTAATTATGATGGATATTGATTCACTGTTTACAGATTTAAAATATCCTAGAATGATGAATTTTAAATATTGTCTATGATACACAATGTATTTTTATAATGAGAGCACATTTAGATGACTGTTTATGATGTGTAAGCTACACATCATAATTTATCTAAATATTCTTTCTGTTTAATGCCAATCATTGTAGGGTTAACATTTTAAATAAAAAATTCAAGATCTATGTTCCTGTATGTGTATCCAGATCTTGACAAAGTCTATTTCAAAGTATTAAATCATTAAATAATCGGTCATAAGTTGGAAGTCATCCAACATTGATGAGAAACTCTGGGTCTCAAAATGATTTTTTTCTATCCTCTTCCAGTGTATGGAAATGGCTATTAATTAATTCATTCCTTCTATTATGACTTTTCAGTTTTCAATAAAAACAGAAAAATCACTAAATGGTAAAACACTATTCTAATACCTATTCCCCAACTCTGACTGTTCCAGCTTACTTTAATTCAAGGGACTTTCTTGCTTGTTTATTTTCTTCAATATTCATGACTGGTTGGGCTTCCCTGATAGCTCAGTTGGTAAAGAATCCACCTGTAATGCAGGAGACCCTGGTTCGATTCCAGGGTCAGGAAGACCCCTTGGAGAAGGGATAGTCTACCCTCTCCAGTATTCTTGGGCTTCCCTGATGGCTCAGACAGTAAAGATTCCCCTGACAAGGTGGGAGTCCTGGGTTCGATCCTTGGGTTGGGAAGATTCCTTGGAGGAGAACATGGCAACCCACTCCAGTATTCTTGCCTGGAGCATATCCATGGACAGAGGAGCCTGGTGAGCTGCAGTCCATGGGGTCACAAAAGCTGGACACGACTGAGTGACTAAGCACACAGGTCTCTGTTTGGCCCCTCTGACATTCCACAGACTGACTTTTTAACTTATTTGTTGGTGTTAAATATCTGAGTGATAGAAAAAAACCCATATCTCTGATAATGAATGGAACTTTTAGAATAGGTTCTTTAAGAGGCATCCTGGACATTCTTAGAAGCAAAATGCCTGAACAAAGGTTGAGAGTGGGAAGAACAACCATTAGCTGCTAGAGCCAGAGCCAGGGATGCTTAAAATCTTTCAGTGGGTAAAAAAGGATATCCAATGCAGTAGGACAGTAACTGTAAACTCAGAATAATCTACAGCAAATGTATAACAGGGGAGACCTGAAGCAACTTTCATCAGACTTAGGGAAAATATTATTATTAAACCAAATAGTACACTAAATTCAGTGATCTCATCTACTTTTGCCAATAAGTATCATTTAAAAATATTTTGTAAAGAAAGCGTATTGGAGTTTCAGTGTCACCATCAGTCCTTCCAATGAATATTCAGGACTGAACTGAGCGACTGAACTGAACTGAAAAATATTTTGTAGTATTGCATAAAATATTTCTGTAACAATGATTATAGCTGTATCAAAAAATATTTATATTGAAAATAAATTTATCATTGGATTATTTGTAATTTTTCAGCATTCTGATATGTGAAACTAGTCCTAGAGGTATACTATACATATCCTAAATTCAGTTCAGTTTAGTTCAGTCCAGTTGCTCAGTTGTGTCCGACTCTTTGTGACCCCATCGACTGCAGCATGCCAGGCCTCCCTATCCATCACCAACTCCCGAAGCTTGCTCAAACTCATATCCATCCAGTCGGGGACGCCATCCAGTCATCTCATCCTTTGTCATCCATTTCTCCTCCTGCCCTCAATCTTTCCCAGCATCAGTGTCTTTTCCAGTGAGTCAGTTCTTTGCATCAGGTGGCCAAAGTATTGAAGTTTCTGCTTCAGCATCAGTCCTTCCAATGAACACTCAGGACTGATTTCCTTTAGGATTGACTGGTTATATGTCTTTGCAGTCCAAGGGAATCTCAAGAGTCTGCTCCAACAACACAGTTCAAAACAATCAATTCTTCAGTGCTCAGTTTTCCTTATAGTCCAACTCTCACATCCGTACATGACTACTGGAAAATGCATAGCTTTCACTAGATGGACCTTTGTTGGCAAAGTAAAGTCCCTGCTTTTTAATGTGCTGTCTAGGCTGGTCATAGCTTTTCTTCCAAGGAGTAAGTATCTTTAAATTTCATGGCTGCAGTCACTGTCTGCAGTGATTTTGGAGCCTCCCAAAATAAAGTCTGTCACTGTTTCCATTGTTTCCCCTTCTATTTGCCATGAATTGATGGGGCCGGCTGCCATGATCTTAGTTTTCTGAATGTTGAGCTTTAAGCCTGCTTTTTCATGCTCCTCTTTCACTTTCATCAAGAGGCTTTTTAGTTCCTCTTCACTTTCTGCCATAAGGGTGGTGTCATCTGCATATATGAGGTTATTGATATTTCTTATGGCAATCTTGATTCCAGCTTGTACTTCATCCAGCCCGGCATTTCTCATGATGCACTCTGCATATAAGTTAAATAAGCAGGGTGACAAAATGCAGCCTTGATGTACTCCTTTTCCTATTTGGAACCAGTCGGTTCTTCCGTGTCCAGTTCTAACTGTTGCCTCTTGACCTGCATACAGATTTCTCAGAAGGCAGGTCAGGTGCTTTATTGTTATCCACACAGTCAAAGGCTTTGGTGTAGTCAATAAAGCAGAAGTAGATGTTTTTTCAGGAACTCTCTTGCTTTTTCAATGATCCAACGGATGTTGGCAATCTGATTTCTGGTTCCTCTGCCTTTTCTAAATCTAGCTCCAACATTGAAAGTTTACAGTTCATGTACTGCTGATGCCTGGCTTGGAGAATTTTGAACATTACTTTGCTAGCATGTAAGATGAGTGCAATTGTGCTACAGTAGTTTGAAGATTCTTTGGCATTGCCTTTCTTTGGGATTGGAATGAAAACTGACCTTTTCCAGTCCTGTGGCCACTGCTGAGTCTTCCAAATGTGCTGGCATATTGAGTGCAGCACTTTAACATTTGTAACTTTAACATCATGGGTATGCATGTGCCAGAGACCTCACTGTACCATGCCTCGAAAGTGTCTATTCACTATGAAGACATAAAAATCTTAAATGTATGTTCATCAAGCAACAGAGATTCAAAATACCCTATAATACTATTTCTTTCTTCAATCCATTCCCTATTCCAACTTATCTATGAAATATAAGCTATTCAATTTAGTTATGGACACTAGTGATAAAATATATATTTTGGCATGGGGCATATATAAGAATATATACTTAATATAGGATAGTCCATCCTATCAAATGTTATAAGATAGGGGATTATTTTGACACTATATTTCTAAGCTAGATTTTGATTGTGATGATACTTTATTGTCTCATTTGAACTGCTAGCAATTTATTGATGTGATATCTCTGTTTCAACTAAGATAATTTTTATCTTCTATGTGTAAATAAGTCTCATTTTAACTTATCACTTGTTTTTACTCTAGTGTTCCTCCACTTATTACACAGCCCTCTTGACCATCAATATCTTTACTATGGAATGGCTTTCTCTTTCTTATAAGCCTAAGTATATGCTTATACTCCTTAAACTTACTTAAAAGGAGTATAAGCATATGATTAATTTATTATATATTCTAATATACTTATAAACATGCATTTATGTATTTAAATACATAAATTATAAATTGTGTTTTTTTCATTTTTCATTTTATTTTAGTGACACATCATGTTAATTATTTCTAAACTTTGTACATACAGTATAAAATCATTTTTATCTATAATTTCTTTTATGAGTAGTAAAGAGAATATACTTGTCACATGGAAAGTATATTGAGTTTCATAGGTTTGAAAACCACTGTCTTTTAGTATATAAAAATGTTTGAGTACATGAACACATGTGCACACAGCTGGCTTCATGGGCATGAGACGTATATAATTATATAGAACCCTATGCTTAGAAGGTCCTCACAGTTAATTTAATGATCTTTGTCAGCACAGTACAACTTTTAATATATTTCATTTTATTCTGGATCTTGTGAATTAATAAATACATTAGATAATTTGAAGATGGCTCACAGAAAATGCTGATATTGCTTTCTCTGAATGAGCATATTTCTATAGCTACTTTCTAGATAATTTCATCAAATATCAATTACCAAATTCAAAAATTAGATAATAATTTTCCCAATAATAAATTCTTATTCTTGATTCATTCTTTCTAGAGCTCCATACTCTGGAGAAGGCAATGGCACCTCACTCCAGTACTCTTGCCTGGAAAATCCCATGGATGGAGGAGCCTAGTGGGCTGCAGTCCATGGGGTCGCTGAGAGTTGGACACGACTCAGTGACTTCACTTTCAGTTTTCACTTTCATGTATTGGAGAAGGAAATGGAAACCCACTCCAGTGTTCTTGCCTGGAGAATCCCAGGGACAGCGGAGCCTGGTGGGCTGCTATCTATGGGGTCGCACAGAGTCGGACACGACTGAAGCGACTTAGCAGCAGCAGCAGCAGAGCTCCATACTCATGTTTTGGAGTGCCCAATAAACATCTCCCCACACATCAAGTCAGCTTTTCCCCAAACTTCCAAGGTTTAGTGACCGATAACATTACACATCAATTCACCGTGTTATACAACTGGGACCGCTAATTCATTATTTCTCCCCATACCACATCACCTTCCTCTTCTGTGACCTAATTGAACCTCATCATATTGGTAACTTTCTCAACTATTTTGTTTGCAGACAATGTCTTAGATCCATGCATCTACATTACTATATCCTCCTTATAAACCTGCTTATGATTTCTTGTTTCAAAGAACCATCAGTTTCTCTGGTGGCTCAGATGGTAAAGAATCTGCCAGCAATGCAGGAGACCTGGGTTCAATCCCTGGGTTGGGAAGATCCCCTGGAGAAGGAAATAACAACCCACTCCAGTATTTTTGCTTTACAGAATTCCATGGACAGAGGAGCCTGGCAGGCTACAGTCCATGGGGTTGCAAAGAATTGGACATGACTAAGCCACTGATGCTTTCATTTGACTAATTATAAATAGGCTTTCAATGTACACAAACTACTGTATGACTATTACAAATTGCAAACAAAATGGGAAGGTTTTTGGTAGTTTTGTTCACATTCTGCCGGATGACTATTACCCTTCGCAGGGGTGCTGCTTAATCACTTTGAAAGCAAAATAAATTTCCCATAAATTTCCAAAACATTCTCTGAGGTCTGAACTTCCCGCTTTGAGAACTACTATTCTAGGCAGCATGTATACAGATAATGCAGATTCATCCACAAGACAGCCACACTAAAATTTCCTCTGCAATCCTGGAGTATTGATGAGGAATTTTCTTTAGCATCTGCATTCTTGGAAAATAAAAACACACTTCTCACAACAAAAATGTGTCTTTATAATGAAATAAAAGTTAAACTCATGAAAGGGTGCCAGGAAAGTGCTAGTAGAGAGATGGAACAAAAATTTATATAGGTCCTAGAATTAATCCAGTGCAAGGAATGGTGTTAGTTCTAGAGGATGGTAGAAGGATGGAGAGAGAATGGGAGACACTTTGAAAGCCATTTTACCTAATTTTACTAAGAGCAATGAGAGCCATTAAAAGGAATGATAAAATCAGATCTGAATTTTGTAATCTTGAGGTAACTTGGAGTGGGGAACAACAAGCTTGGAGCAGGTGGTGCAATTAATTTTCTGATGGCCTCAAGTAAGAAATGTTACTGCCCTGGACAGGATAGGTCCTGCATATGGAGTCGAATAGAGGACAGAAGAGCTGTTTAGAAGGCAGAATTTCCCTGACCTGGTGACGGGGTATACAAAGTGAGAGTGACAGAGAGAGAGGTAAGTCTGGGATTTTTCCTAGGTATTTGGATCTTGAAATTGGGTTAAAGTATTCCACTCACAGTTCATTTTTCTTAAGAATGGGAACAAGACATTTAGTTGAAGGGCAATAAGGACACAAGTTGGAAGAAGGTATAAAGTGAGATTAAAGAATATTGAAGGAAAAAGGACCCGCCCACAGTTAGGTATCTACATTTCTTTCTTTCTTTCTCCCTCTCTGTTTCTACTCCATTCCCCAAACTGGCCACATTAACTTTTAAAAGAACACATTATATATTTGTTGCCAAAAATATTTTATTTTTATATACCCCAAGTGGATTTTAAAGTCATGACAAATTCACAGATAATAAGATCACATCTGTGCACTTAGTAACAACAAAGTAAACACAAATCAGAGTAGCATAATTTATTGGCAGTATTATTTTGTACACCATTTAGACTCACTAGCCTAAAAACAGCAGACTTTAGATAAGACAATTTATATATGAGATAAACAAGAGAAAGCAAGAAGTATTGCTTTGTATAGTCTTTTATTTGCTAGAGAACAAAATTTGATGTCTAACATTGCAGGGCAGGGTGATACCAAAAAAGCTAAAAGCAAGTTTCAGATTTTAAAATTCTCGTACCAGATAGGCAGTTAAAGTGTTCAATTGGCTGCAAACAATAAATGATAAAGGAATCTTTTAAAAAGATTTTTAAAGACTTTAACTTCTTTACAAAAAACTCCAAATTAAATGATCTAAAGAATCTAAATGAAAACATGCCTCTGAAATATTACAAACAGAATAATAACATCTCCAGGAAAACTTTTATGGAGTTAAGACTAATTGGGATAATATAAACACATGCATTTATTTTATGTTATAAGGCAGTCAAAGAGGACTTATAAAGAAAATACAAAGAATGATATTTATTTGTTACTTTATTTAAGCTCTGATGCTGATGAAAGCAATTTTAAGCCAATATTGTTTTGCTGTCTTCTGAGCTCCTGAGGCATTCTGTTAGCACTTTTATTTTACAGCCTGTTAGATTTAATCAGTTTTCACTTTTCATAAATCTGTGAACCTCTAAAGATCTGAAGCTCTTTAAGGAAGAAAACATCTTATTTTTTTATACTCCAGAAGACTAGCAGAGAGTCTCCAGAAGACTAAAAGTAAACACTAAAAGAAAGATATATATTAAATCAGTTTGTGTACTGAAGACTGTAAAATGAATGAAAACATTAATATCATTCTAACTTAACCCTGACACTTCACAGTTAGCATTTTTACTAGATGTGTTAGATACAGGAACAAAGCATTTATTGTTGAAATACTATTAACTGATTCATGGAATAGTTTCAAGGTAAAGAACATGTCAGAGGAACTGGTAAAGTAATTTTTTCTTTTCCTTTGAGATTCAAGATTAAGAGATTTCCAATAGCACATCAATAGTAACATTCTAGATTCTTATGTTCTGTATTTTAGGTCCCCTGAAGACATATAATATGTTCTTTAGGTGAAACGAAGTTTAAGTAAATAAGATTTGTTTACTCAAACAATCTTTGCTTAGTAACTTGAGTTTCCATATCCAATATACACTTGCCAGGCTGTAGACAATAAAATTCAATAAATGGGATGAAGACATTTCTCATTTTAAAAGTTTGTTTTCATTTTAAACTTATTTCTAAGAAAGTCTTTTGTTAAGTTGTAGTCAGCAGTTGGCCTAGTTTGACTCTTCTTCAGTTTGAGAAATGAGGATAAAACTGAAAATTTTAAACTTGACTTACTGAAAGGATGGAAATATGAGTACAACTTAATCCTCATACTCAATAATTTTACAGTCCAGCAAAAGAGGAAAAAAATAATAAATAAACACAAATAAACACTACAAATATTGAAAAGTAAAATCAGAACAAAGAAAGAAGCAATCTTTGGGTGAATTTCCCAGTGAAAATTGTATCCCTCTCCTTGAAAAAAATACAATAAAATAGTATAGTTATATAGCTATATTACTTATTATTTGTTTATAGTGATCTCAAGCTTATATACCTAAGCTACCTGGTGTGTATTATCACATATGTTATCTCTACCCCTTACCTTCCAATTTAACATATCCTAACATCTGAAAGATTTTGCTTCTATTTGTGGAATCACTCTTCTTACCACCTCATTTCATAAATGTGTCCATACAAGTACTAGTCCTGTGTTTTAAATCACACTGAGAAGGGTTACTTGAAAATAAAGGTTCCTAACAATGTCTGCTGAGGTAACCAAATTTTACACAGGAACCTACCTATTGGACTATTTACAAAGTCTGTGTGCATCTTTTTCATTTAATTTACTTTTTTATTGAAGGATAATTCAGTTCAGTTCAGTTCAGTTCAGTCACTCAGTCGTGTCTGACTCTTTGCGACCCCATGAATCGCAGCACGCCAGGCCTCCCTGTCCATCACCATCTCCAGGAGTTCACTCAGACTCACGTCCATCGAGTCCGTGATGCCATCCAGCCATCTCATCCTCGGTCGTCCCATTTGCTTTACAGAATTTTGTTGTTTTCGGTCAAACCTCAACATGAATCAGCAATAGGAATGCATACATCTCCTCCCCTTTGAAACTCCTTCCCATCTCCCTCCCCATCCCATCCCTCTAGATTCTTGCAAAGTCCTTGTTTGAGTTCCCTGAGCCATATAGAAAATTCCTGTTGGCTATCTATTTTACATATGGTAATATAAGTTTCCATGTTACTCTTTCCATACATCTCATCCTCTCCTGCCCTCTCCTCATGTCCGTAAGTCTGTTCTCTAGGTCAGTTTCTCCATTACTGCTCTGTAAATAAATTCTTCAGTAATATTTTTATAGACTCTGTATATATGCATTAAAATATGATATTTATCTTTCTCTTTCTGACTCACTTAACTCTGTTTAATAGGTTCTAGGTTAATGCGCCTAATCAGAACCGACTAAAATGTGTTCATTTTTATGGCTGAGTAATATTCCACTGTGTATAGGTACAACAACTTCTTAATCCATTCATCTCTACATGGACATCTAGGTTGCTGCCATGTTCTAGTGATTGTAAACTGTGCTGGACTGAACAATGGGATACATGTGTCTCTTTCAATTTTGGTTTCCTCAGAGTATATGACTAGGAGTGGGATTGCTGGGTCATATGATAGCTTTATTACTAGTTTTTTTAAAGAATCTCCATACCATCTTCCATAGTGGCTGTATCCATTTACATTCCCACCAACAGTGCAAAAGCGTTCCCTTTTCTCCACACCCTTTCCAGCATTTATTGTTTGTAGACTTTTTGATGATAGCCATTCTGACTGGTGTGAGGTGATGTCTTGTTGTAGTTTTGATTTGCATTTCTCTAATAATGAGCAGTGTTGAGCATCTCTTCATGTGCTTGTTACCCACTTGTATGTCTTCTTTGGAGAAATATCTGTTTACGTCTTTTTCCCACTTTTTGAATGGGTGGTTTGTTTTCTGGTATTGAGTTGTATGAGCTGCTTGTATATTTTGGAAATTAATCCTTTGTCAGTTGTTTCATTTGTTATTATTTTATCCCATTCTGAGAGTTGTCTTTTCACCTTGCTTCTAGTTTCTTTTGCTGTGAAAAAGCTTTTAAGTTTAATCAGGTCCCACTTGTTTACTTTTGTTATTATTTCCATTTCTCTAGGAGGTGGGTCACAGAGGATCTTGCTTTATTTATGTCAGTGAGTGTTCTGCCTATGGTTTCCTCTAAGAGTTTTATAGTTTCTGGTCTTACATTTAGGTCTTTAATCCATTTTGAGTTTATCTTTGTGTATGGTGTTAGGAATTGTTCTCAATTAATTATTTTACATGTAGGTGTCCAGTTTTCCCAGCACCATTAATTGAAGAGGCTGTCTTCAATATCCCCATTGTATATTCTTGCCTCCTTTGTCAAAAAAGAGGTACCTGAAGGTGCATGGGTTTATTTCTGGGCTTCCTATCTTTTTTCCATTGGTCTAAATTCTGTTTTTGTGCCAGTACCATACTGTCTTCAGGACTATAGCTTTGTAGTATAATCTGAATTCAGGAAGGTTGGTTCCTCCAGCTCCATTATTCTTAAGACTACTTTGGCTAATCAAGGTCTTTTGTGTTTCCTTATGAATTGTGATATTTTTTTGTTCTAGTTCTGTGAAAAATGCCATTGGTATTTTGATGGAAATTGCATTGAATCTGAGATTGCATTTGGTATATAGTCATATTCACAATATTGATTCTTTCTACCAAGGAACATGGAATTTCTCTCCATCTGTTAGTGTCATCTTTGATTTCTTTCATTACTGTCTTATACTTTTCTGTGTACAGTTCTTTTGTCTCCTTCAGTTCAGTTCAGTTCAGTTGCTCAGTCGTGTCTCTTTGTGACCCCATGAATCACAGCACTCCAGGCCTCCCTGTCTATCACCAACTCCCGGAGTTCACTCAGACTCACGTCCATCGAGTCAGTGATGCCATCCAGCCATCTCATCCTCTGTCGTCCCCTTCTCCTCCTGCCTCCAATCCCTCCTAGCATCAGAGTCTTTTCCAATGAGTCAACTCTTCGCATGAGGTGGCCAAAGTACTGGAGTTTCAGCTTTAGCATCATTCCCTCCAAAGAAATCCCAGGGCTGATCTCCTTCAGAATGGATTGGCTGGATCTCCTTGCAGTCCAAGGGACTCTCAAGAGTCTTCTCCAACACCACAGTTCAAAAGCAGCAATTCTTCGGCGCTCAGCCTTCTTCACAGTCCAACTCTCACATCCATACATGACCTGCATACAGATTTCTCAAAGGGCAGGTCAGGTGGTCTGGTATTCCCATCTCTCTCAGAATTTTTCAGTGATCCACACAGTCAAAGGCTTTGGCATAGTCAATAAAGCAGAAATAGATGTTTTTCTGGAACTCTCTTGCTTTTTCCATGATCCAGCGGATGTTGGCAATTTGATCTCTGGTTCCTCTGCCTTTTCTAAAACCAGCTTGAACATCAGGAAGTTCACGGTTCACGTACTGCTGAAGCCTGTCTTGGAGAATTTTGAGCATTACTTTACTAGCATGTGAGATGAGTACAATTTTGCAGTAGTTTGAGCATTCTTTGGCATTGCCTTTCTTTGGGATTGGAACGAAAACTGACCTTTTCCAGTCCTGTGGCCATTGCTGAGTTTCCCAAATTTGCTGGCTGTGTGGATCACATTAAACTGGCAAGAATCCTGGAGTAGGTTTCCGCTTCCTTCTCCGGGTGATCTTCCCAAGTATTGAGCGCAGGTCTTCTACGTGTGCGGCTTTGGCAGGTGGATTCTTTCCCACTGAGCCACCTGGGAAGCCCCACATATATCCTAGTAACATGCAAAGACAGAGAAGGCAATGGCAACCCATTCCAGTACTCTTTTTTTTTTTTAATAATTCAAGTATTTGAATTTAATTAGTCACATTTTCTTTTTTTCCCCATGTGCAAATACATTTTTTAGTATAAATTTATTTATTTTAATTGGAGTTTAATTGCTTTACAATATTGTATTGATTTTGCCGTACATCAACATGAATCCACTGCGGGTGTACACGTGTTCACCATCCTGAACCCCCCTCCCTCCTCCCTCCCTGTACTATCCTTCTGGGTCATCCCAGTGCACCAGCCCCAAGCATCCAGTATCATGCATTGAACCTGGACTAATGAATTGTCTCATACATGATATTATACATGTTTCAATACCATTCTCCCAAATCATCCCACCCTCTCCCTCTCCCACAGAGTCCAAAAGACTGTTCTATACATCTGTGTCTCTTTTGCTATCTAGCATACAGGGTTATCATTACCATCTTTCTAAATTCCATATATATGCATTAGTATACTGTATTGGTGTTTTTCTTTCTGGCTTACTTCACTCTGTATAATAGGCTCCAGTTTCATCCACCTCATTAGAACTGATTCAAATATATTCTTTTTAATGGCTGAGTAATACTCCATTGTGTATATGTACCACAGCTTTCTTATCCATTCATCTGCTGATGGACATCTAGGTTGCTTCCATGTCCTGGCTATTATAAGCAGTGCTGCGATGAACACTGGGGTACATGTACCCCACTCCAGTACTCTTGCCTGGAAACTCCCATGGATGGAGGAGCCTAGTAGGCTGCAGTCCATGGGGTCGCTAAGAGTCGGACATGACTGAGCAACTTCACTTTCACGCATTGGAGAAAGAAATGGCAACCCACTCCAGTATTCTTGGCGTGGAGAATTCCAGGGATGGGGAGCCTGTGGGCTGCCATCTATGGGGTCGCACAGAGTTGGACTGAAGCGACTTAGCAGCAGCAACATACAAAGAAGCATATACTTTTTTGTTGCATTGCTCTTTAAGATCAAAGTAAAGCTTTAACAGTTTTCTAAATGCTCCCTTAAACTACCTAATGGTTTCTCGCCTGCCCTGAGCAAGGGCTATATATATCCTTCAGGATTAAAAGGGAATAATAAGAATGAAAGGAAAGAAAAAAAATAAACTGTTGACTAGGAAAGACTGATGAAGGTTACAATTTGATCCAGAGTTGGACATGAATGTTTGACATCAAAACCTTCAATAATTCTTTCAGGATGGAAATACCTAGAGGCTGAATTATTTAACTGAATTCAACTTTGTTGTATTATACTAACTAAAAAATGTTTATTTTTCTTTACTTTACTAAAATAATCAATATCACAAACCATTGGTTCATATATTTCAAGAAGTCAAGAATTTCCTGTGGTTTGTAAAATAAGCTTGAATAATTTTTCCTTAATGATGTATAACTTGAAGATAGATCTAACTCCTTCAAGTTAGGTACAATAAGCAAGCATAGCTATACTTTGAAATAAGCTTGGTCTTAGAGATATAGAATTTGATATGCTTAGAAACTCCATAACCAAGGGCTATGATAGAAAAAGAGTAACAAAAATGTTATATTGATAAAATAAGATAGCTAAGAGATATATTGAGTACAATATTTTCACTGGTTTTCCTCAAGGTGTAAATTTTATATATAGCTTTATATTTTATCCTTGTTATTCAGTTATTAAATCATTTCTGACTCTTTGCAACCCCATGGACTGTAGCATGCCAGGCTTCCCTATCCTTCACCATATTCTGGAGTTTGCTGAAACTCATGTCCACTGAGTCTGGGATGTCATCCAACCATCTCCTCTTCCTTAATCAGCCGTATTTCCCATACAAAGGAAAGTGTTTTCTAAATTATTTTTATCTTTTATAATAATTTTTAACTAATGTTAACAGTTACCTATCTCTATATATATGTATATATAAATACTTTACATACAATAGTTTTCATTTTCCCCGTGAAGTTATAACATAGATATGTGTCACTTATTAAAAGTCCAACTTTTTGCAATCACATGGACTGTAGACCTCCAGGCCTCTGTCCATGGGATTTCCCAGGCAAGATTACCGGAGTGGGTTGCCATTTCCTACTCCAGGGGATCTTCCCAACCCAGGGGTCAAACCTAGGTCTCTTAAGTCTCCTGTATTGGCAGGCAGATTCTTTCCTACTGTGCCACCTGGGAAGGCCACAACATAGATATTTTTTATTGCTTATAAGATAAGAAAACATTAGAGAGTATAAAGATAATATAATAACATAGATACTATTATTTAAAGATAAGAAAACTGAGACTCAGAGAGTATAAATCGAAAGGGAAGTCCCTGACTAGTGAGAGAGTAAACTGTCTAATCTTAACAGCTAATAAAAAGCCATTTATGCCATGCTGTCTTTCAAGAATACATGTTTCAGTGAATGGGCTTATGAAATTAATACATTAATCAACAAGGATGGAGTCTGAACAAAAGAAAGAAATAGAAGCGGGAAGGAAGGAAAGTAGGGATAAAGGCAGAGAGAGGAAGGAAAGAAAGAAATATATTTCTATAGGAAAATAATAAATTCCTATTAGTTTGAGATAGAAAGGTTATATAGATAAGGAGGTGGGTAACCACCCCAACAGTATAAGCAAATCAAATATTCATATTTTTACTAGAGGAAAGAGTAATAATACAATAAATAAAAAGGGATACAATAAATATACATTAAACTTGTTTTAAAATCTAACTACTGGTGTTTGTTCCATATGTTGGTATCATCTTTTTTTAATGATATTTCTATTTTTAACTCTTCCAACTTTCTGGATTAAGACTAAAAGCCAAACTAGTGTTTGCTTCCAGAAACAGCAATGGAATGGACAATTGCAAAATTTTGGTGCTATCAGCAGAGAATATACCCCAAATCACATGGGTTAAAATCAAAGTTGTTTGGAAGAGTTTTTGTCCAATGTGGAAAGTGAAGGATGCTAAAATATAGCTGAGAATCATTTTACTTTTTTAAATGGGAAGTAGAATGGTACATTTTTAATAAAATATTTCTTCATACTCTTAATTATTCATAATAATCCTAAACGTTCAAAATAAAGGATGAATGTACCATGTTGTCTTATCAATCAGCTTTAATGCATATTTTAACACAATGAAAAACAACTTCTTTTATGATATTTTTTAATATAAAGTAATATCATTTTGAATGATATGCTTTTTGATAGACCCAAATACTTTAAAGAGTTAATGGGTATTCTTTTCATTTAAAATTTGGAACTAAAATTTCCTGCATGTAATGTAACAAAAATTAAAGACATTTACTTCTAAACTATTAAAATGTTTTGAGTACCAAATGTATTTGAAGAAACTTTAGAAAGTATTAAATGCTGTTTTTTTAAATGTTAGGTAATGTAGTTTTCCTTATTTTTCCAATTGATAAACAAGTATCAGATCAGGCAGCTACTTATTTTCCATAATAAATTGTGTACGATTTAAGTTAGCTTTCCTGTGTCATTCATATCCTTAACATCTGTTTCTTTCCTTCTGCCATCTAAGTCATTTTTTGACTTTTATGACCTATATGCATATGTGTGTACATACATGTGTGTGCTTATGCTTTACAGGTATAGCACAGTTTATGTTTGGAAAAGTATATTTAGAATAATTTTCAAACTATAACAAAATAATCTCAACATCATTTTTGACACTTTCTGGATATACTTTTCAGAAGCATTTTGTAAAATGGCAGGAAGCCAGCAGCAATATATCAAGATTTATGATAGAAATGCTAAAATTAATCATTTTAGATTTCATTATCTCAGATCTTAGATATTTAGAAATAAACACATTATTGATTTAATTTTACTCTCTTCACAGTTATTTACTTAGTATGAGTATAGTCTCTTTTTACTCCTATATAATATATTAAAGTTGTAAAAATAAGTGTTTTTACTTAAATTATAGTAACCTTTTGGGAGAAGTTGATGTTGAAAAAAAACTCTAAATATATGTCATAAGTGTGACCTTCTCCACATTTGTTGAGTAAATGTACCAAGTGTTATGTCATGATTTTTTTTATAAGAATGATGTTTTAAATGATTAATACAATTCTATTCAAAATCACACAATTGCCTTTATCAAAAATTACTAACAGACATGGAATAACTTTTCTATTGTTTTTTACAATTTGGTTTCATTAGTAGGTGTGGACAAACTTGGAAAGAAATTATCTGCAGACAAGTGCTAATAGTCTCTATCAACATGATAAAAGATTGAAGATATATGGAATGATATATTTGATAGGAACAAAGGTAAAAGAAATATACATATTATAATAAAATCTTTGCATTTCTAAGTACTTTTTAAGCTATTTAAAAAATCAGGATACAGCATAATTCCAAGAGCAGACCAGTTGCTTCCATTTATTTTTATATGTAACCCATATGTGTGACTTGAAGTCACTTAATTTTTAGAATTTACTGGGTATATTTTAAATTCCTGGCTACCTTGCCATATTTAATCATTATTTAGTTTTTAATTATCATACAGCATGCAAAAAATGACAATCATCTTATACAGATGTGGTTGATCTTTTTAATTTTCTTTGAGATAAGCAAAGAATTCTCAATTTTTATTGTTTGACTTGCTTTATCTATTTATCCTTTAATTCATTCATCAAACTACAGTAAATATTTATTGAATGGATAAGTCAAGTGCTGAAAATAATTTCAATTAGAATTAGCTTTTTGTTTTCTTAAACTGATTTTTAACTTTAATCTGCTAAATCACTAATTTTTGACTATGTAAACTCTCGGTAATTTACATACTTAAACAGGATGAATCATGGAGCTTGCTAAGAAGTGACTGTCACGTTTATATTTACAGATATGATTTGGTTTTCTTCTTTTTAAAAAGCTATTGCTATTTTAGTTACTTTGAAAACTGAGAAGACTGCTAAACCAGTCTTTAAACTTTGGTTGCTTGTTTGATCTATTTCCTCACTTAGATATTACACTAACTCTGTACTATAGTTTTTATAAGCCAGGATATACTTATGAAAAATATATATTAAAATTTCATTTTACAATTCCCATTCTCAACAGAATTTTCATTTAAATCCCTCTGTGTAGAAGTCTAAGGGCAGACAGAACACAGACCAAGCTCATGCACTGAGAAATTAGATTTCCTTATTAATATGTGAGCTTTTTTTTATGTTGAATGATCTAACAATCTATGAAGTCACTTGCATTCTTTGTGATTTTAATTTGCTAGTGTCACCCAAAATTAGGAAAATAATTTTGTTTTTACTTTGGAATCTAATTTCTTGATATTTTCTTTGTATGAAATGTCAAGGAAAAAAGTACTGCAAGTTGTAACAGGTCATGCTCTCACATAAAGTAACAGGTTAAGTAGAATGAAATCCTCTTATTACCAAATGTAGGAGCGAATGTACTTGAGGCTAAGATAAACACTGTAGGAGAGTCAAAAGCATACTTTAACTTCCTCTTATTTTTTCCTTTCATCACTGCCCAAGATAATATTAGAAGTAAGCACTATATGAACAATAACTTGACACCTTAATGCCTCATAGATTTAGTAGCATTCTTTCATCTTACTCCAAAACATTTCCATATAATTTATTTGCTAACAACTTATTTATTTATTTGTCTTAAACAGCCACTCTGTTAAGGAAAACCTGCCTGTCTTATGAAAGAAGATTTCTCAAAAGCCTGTGGCAAATATATTTTTTTTTTTAAATTTATTTATTTATTTATTTTTAGTTTTTACTTTACAATTCTGTATTGGTTTTGGCATAGATTGACATGAATCCACCAAATATCTTTTTTATAATTTGGGCATTGGCTCTGATTTCTTCCATGACAAGTCAAGTTTGTTTTAGCCTTTAAAAATAAATAAAGCAAACCAAAAACAGAGGTAAAAAAGAAGGGGGAGATGAGGAGGAAAGAAGTTCAAAGTTTATACCATCTTAGTCTACTACCATGATTAACTTCTTATTTCAAAAAGGGCTTACCTGTAATACTAGATAAGTCTAGTAGCATCCACACATGTATATATACATACATATGTAAATAAATAAATGGTTTGAAAACAAACATTTCCTAATACGAAACAAATAGGAAGAACAGTGTTTAGAATCACAGTAAATTCTTGTGAAATAAGTAAAAACTTTTTATCTTCCAGTCAAATCAACTTGAAAGTTAGAAAAATGATTGGCCAAAATCACTCAAAGTTGTGAGAATTTTGTCACTGTTTTCTTCAGAAGCTAAAACATGTAGTTTTCACCCAAATATAAAATTACAATAATAGCCTCCTCCATTTTAAAGTGAATTTTAAAAATTGCATTAATTTGGGACTAATTATATTAATTACTACTATTATGGTAAAGGCTACACAATTTAAAGAACTGTCTCATTTTTATTCTTTCAGCTTCAGATTGATCTTGACATTCTACACATCTTATTTGGAAAAGTGTGAACTTTTCATTGCAGTGTGTATTTTGCCTCATTCTGTACTGTGCTTTTTTTTTTTAAACTTTTCTCTTTATAGATGTATCTTGCCATTGCCTGTTGCTTAGCAATTGGCATGACTAATTCAGCGCTCAGAAAGAGTCATGTGCATGGTACCAATGAATATAAATAATATATAAGAATAATTGATTCTATTTAAAAGGTGCTTCTACTAAAGCAATTTACTCTAAAGGTTTTACAATGAATGAATGATGGCACCTGAAATGCTGATTCAAAGAATTTCTTCAGGTGGATCCACTACAAACCCCACAGTGAAATAAATGTAAAATAAAACCAATGCCTTACACTTAGGTTAAACACAGCATTCAAAATGGATTAGATAAAAACTGTATTACTTAAAATAATTTAAAAGACAGCAAAATAATGACTCAGAGTTTCAAGTGACTTTCCAAAGTAAGATAAAGATATGTCTGAAATCCACGAAGTTTTTTCATTTCACTCAACAGTTACAAAATAATTGAGGTCAATTTTTAAAGCCGCAAATTTCTTATTTTTTGAAAAGAGTGAGTAAGGAGTTAACTCCCATTTTTACCTTGTACAAATGCAAATTGCAGCAATGTTTATTTAATTCACCATTCCTGAGAAAACTCACTGTATTTAGTGCAATTATCTCCTATAAGAACATAAATCAAAATTTTCCAGTAGTGGTGATAGATTCATTTCAATCATTTTACTCTGAGGCAGACATCCTGATTGATCAATATAGCATTTGACCCAATTCTTTGCCCAAACACATACAATCACAGAATGATATCATTTGGGAATTTGCTCTTAAGGATTTATCATTTGATGAAGGGCCAATCTTTTACTTCTTGACTTTGCTATTTCCCGTCTAGACAACTACACAATGGCATTTTTGAGAATAACGATGCTTTTCTTTCAATTTTGTCTTCAAATTTTATAAAATGATGCAGTTGATTTTTAGCATCATTAACTTTCCAGAGTAAAAGTTTTCTCTGCTGCTGCTAAGTCGCATCAGTCGCATCCGACTCTGTGTGACCCCATAGACGGCAGCCCACCAGGCGCCCCCGTCCCTGGGATTCTCCAGGCAAAAACACTGGAGTGGGTTGCCATTTCCTTCTCCAATGCATGAAAGTGAAAAGTGAAAGTGAAGTTGCTCAGTCATGTCCAACTCTTAGCAACCCCATGGACTGCAGCCTACCAGGTTCCTCCCTCCATGGGACTTTCCAGGCAAGAGTACTGGAGTGGGTGCCATTGCCTTCTCCGGAAAGTTTTCTCTAATGATTACAAATGTCCATGAGGCAGTCTTGTTCGTCCTTTTCCTTGAATCCTATTCCTAGCTCCCTAATCCTTCTCTCTCACTATACAGTTCATACTCTTTCCACAATTTATAAGCAGTTTTTGGTGATATTTGTATTAAGGAGTAGCCAGACTAGTATTAACTATCTGAAACCAGCATATTTGAAGGGGGTGTATCATATTTTCTCCAGTGATATAAAAATTGTCACATCCTCTATTTCTATTAAATACTACATTACATTAGATGTTTGTGCTCCCTTTTAAAAAGCTTTAGAAGTCTGGTAGTAAATTCCTATGAAAGAACATTTCAGAAAATTAAATTAGGTAACCTAAAAAAAAAAAAAAAACTTTATTGTACTAAAAAGTCAGGAATGGTCTGATACTATTATAAGAATCAGTACCATGGACCAGGAAGAGTAGTTTCCTACATTTGAGTGGTGTCAGGTGTAACTCTAGATAGAAGCTGGTTATCTACTTATAAACTACTTCCTTTTAGCACTGTATAAATTTAGGTTTGTTAGGAAGGGGTGATGATGTTTAACTATATGGCTGGTTTCGAATATATGGGTCGTTTCTTTGATATCAACCATACTCCTCACAGAGATATTTAAGTTTTATTTTATTCGGTTCTACTTATTGCTGAATGATACATATATTTCTGATGCAGACTGCTTAATAAACATTCTTCTTTTATAGTTAAACTTCATTTTAGGCCTATAGTACCTAAGTAGCTTCAGTTGTATCTGACTCTTTGCAACCCTATGGACAAGAGCCCTCCAGGCTCCTCTGTCCATGGGATTCTCCAGGCAGGAATGCTCGATTGGGTTGCCACGCTTTCGACCCAGGGACTGAACCCACGTCTGTTATGTTTCCTGCATTGTCAGGCGAGTTCTTTATCACTTGTGCTTCCTGGGAAGTCCAAGCCTATAGTAAGGGAATTTAATATCTCTTATGAGAAATCTCTCATGTGTACAGTTTTTTTCTCTCAAGGTCTTATGATGAAAAAAGAAAAAACAAGTAAGATTTTAATAAAACTTTACATAAAATGTTGGTTGTTTTAGCTTAAATGTTATCTACTGAAAAAACAACAGTACTCCATTTCTCAGGTCTGAAAATAGATTAAAATGCAATTAAAAGATAACTGTGAGATTTAGAAAAACAACAACAAAACACTCAAATTTGTATGCAAACACAGAAGACCCCAAATAGCCAAAGCAATGACAAAGAAAAATGGAGCTGGAGGAATCAAGCTCCCTAACTTCAGATTATCCTATAAGCTACAGTCATCAATACAGTACTGTACTGGCACAAATATAGAAATATAGATCAATGGAACAGGATAGAAAGCCCAGAAATAAACTCATGTTCCAATAGTCTAATCTAAAACAAGGGAGGCAAGACTATACAATGTTTGAAGACAGTCTCTTCAACAAATGGTGCTCAGAAAACTAGACAGCTACAAGTGAAAAAAAATGAAATTAGATCATTCTTTAACACTATAAAAAAATAAGCTCAAAATAGATTAAAGATCTATATATGAGACTGCACACTATAAAACTCCCAGAGGAAAACAGAAGCATAAATAAATCATAGCAGTATCTTTTTCACTTCATCTCCCAGAAGCATGAAAATAAAAACAAAAATAAACAAATGTGACCTACTTAAACTCAAAAGCTTTTCCACAGCAAAGAAAACAGTGGAAAAAAAAAAAAACCCTTGAAAAGACAACCACATATTGAGAAAAAATAATTGCGACTGATGAGACTTATAAGGGAATAGTCTTCAAAATTTGCAAACAGTTTATGAGGCTTAATCTCATCAAAACTAACAAATCAATACAAAAATGGGCAGAAGACCTAAATAGACACTTCTCCAAAGAAGATAAATAGATGGCCAAGAAGTACATGAAAAGATGCTCAACATCACTAATTATTAGAGAAATGCAAATAAAAACTACAATGAGATATCACTTCACACCTGTCAAAAATAGCTATCATCAAAAAATCCACAAACAATAAATGCTGAAGAGGCTATGGATAGAAGGGAACCCTCCTACATTGTTGGTGGCAATGTAAATTGATAAAGCCACTACGGAGAACATTATAAAGTTTCCTTAAAAACTAAAAGCAGAGCTACAATATGACCCTGAAATCCTACCCCTGGGCATATACCAGAGAAAAACATGATCCAAAAGGATACATGCACCCCAATGTTCATTGCAGCACTGTTTAAGAGCCATGACATGAAAACAACCTAAATGTCTATAGACAGAGGACTGGACACAGAAGAAATGGTGCATATATGAAATAGAATGTTACTCAGCCATTAAAAAGAATGAAACAATGCCATTTGCACCAACACAGATAGAGATTCTAGAGATTATCACATTAAATGAAGTAAGTCAGACAGAGAAGGAGAAATATCGTATGACATCCCTTTTTGTTGCTGTTTAGTCATTATGTCCAACTCTTTGCAACCCCATGCAATCACCAGGCTCCTCTGTCCATATTTTCCAGGCAAGAATACTGGAGTGGGTTGTCACTTCCTTCTTCAGGGGTTCTTTCCAACCCAGGGATGGGACCTGAATCTCCTGAGTTTTCTGCATTGGCAGGTGGGGATTCTTTACTGCTGAGCCACCAGGGAAGCCTGATGTTCCTTATATGTGGAATCTACAAAGACATGATATAAATGAACTTATTTGCAAGAGAGAAACATGCTCACAGACTTACAGAATGACCCTAGGGTTACTGAGGGGTAAAAATGGGAGGAAGAGATAGTTAGGGAGTTTGGGATCAACATGTACATACTGCTATATTTAAAATGGACAATCAACAAGGTCCTACTGCATAGCACAGGGAACTCTGCTCATCCAGTTATGTGGCAGCCTGGATGGGAGGTGAGTTTGGGGGAGAATGCATGCATGTATAAGTATAGCTGAGTCCCTTTGTTGTCCACCTCAAACTGTCACAACATTGATAATCAGCTATATGCTAATATAAAATAAAAAGTTAAAAAAAATGAAACTCTTACAAAAGATAAAAATTTAAAAAAAAAATGAAAGAAACTGTGAACTACTTTTTCTTTTTTTTGGAAGGGGAACTGTCCCACAGTTATTTATTGTGACATTTGTTAAAGCCAGTACTTTGGATGGTATTACTCAGGTTATCAATGGAATGCTAATTGTTTCAAAAAAGAAATCAGTTAAATGTAGCTTATACATCATTATTCTCATTTTGTATTTTATTTAAAAAATTAAGATATATATAATTTACAAAAAAACTATAAAACCTACCTATAAAAACATATTGTGATAATTTCTATTAACCAAATTTATTTTCAATTGAAATAACATAGATTACAAATGATATATATGTATGTATGTGTGCATAAATAAATCTCTTGGATCACAGCCTTGTCATGGCTAAGGAGTTTGCATAACTTAATGAAGCTATGAGCAATGCTGTGCAGGGTCACCCAAGATGGATGGGTCATAGTGAAGAATTCTGACAAAATGTGGACCTCTGGAAAAGAGAATGGCAAGCCACTCCAGTGTTCTTGCTGCAAGAACCCTGAGTGGTATGAAAAGGCAAAAAGATATTAAACCAGATGAAAAGCACACTAGGTACCGGGGAAGAGCAGAGGGCAACTACTAACAGATTCAGAAAGAAAGAAGTGGTGGGGCCAAAGTGGAAACAAAATTAAAAGATGCTTGCTCCTTTGAAGAAAAGCTATGACAAACCTAGACAGTGTTTTAAAAAGCAGAGATACCACTTTGCCAACAAAGGTCCACATAGTCAAAGCTATGCTTTTCCAGTAATCATGTATGGATGTCAGAGGTGGACCAAAAAGAAGGCTGAGTGCTAAAGAATTGATGCTTTCGAGTTGTGGTGCTGCAGAAGACTCTTTAGAGTCCCTTGAACTGCAGGGAAATTGAATCAGTCAATCCTAAAGGAAATCAACCCTGAGTACTCACTGAAAGGACTGATGCTGAAGTTGAAGCCCCAATACCTTGTTGGCCACCTGATGTGAAAGCCAACTCATTGGAAAAGACCCTGATGCTGAGAAAACTTAAAGGCAAAAAGGGATGTGGGTGGCACTGGGTGAGATGGTTAGATAGCATCACTGACTCAATGGTCCTAAGTTTGAGCAACTCCGGGAGACAGTGAACAACACAGAATCCTGGCATGCTGCAGTCCATGGGGTCTCAGTCAGACAAGACTTAGAGACTTAACAACAACAGCAATATATATAAATGTATAGATATAAAAACTTATTACTTTTTAAAACATTACCTCATAAGGCTCTAGTTAATTTAATAGACAAAGTATATATTTGTATTGGATTATACAGAAAAGTGTTAAGCCCAAATTTCTAGGACATTAAAAAACAAACCATTATATAGTGAATTTTCATGGTGTAGATTAAAATATTTGGCAATTTTTCAAAACAGAATTTTAAAATGAAGAGACATAGTTCTTATTTTCAGATAGCTGTGTTAATATTTCCATTTTTAATAAAATATATTTGATTGAGTATCCTTTTGTAAATTTTATATATATATATATATATATATATATATATATATATACACATATTTTTAATGAAGAAGTAAGGGCCTCTTCATTATAAGTAGTGATTCTAATTACATCCAAGTTCAGTTCAGTCGCTCAGTCGTGCCCGACTCTTTGCGACCCCATGAATCGCAGCACGCCAGGTCTCCCTCTCCATCACCCACTCCCGGAGTTCACTCAGACTCATGTCCATCAGGTCCGTGATGCCATCCAGCCATCTCATCCTCAGTCGTCCCCTTCTCCTCCTGCCCCCAATCCCTCCTAGCATCAGAGTTTTTTCGAATGAGTCAGCTCTTCTCATGAGGTGGCCAAAGTACTGGAGTTTCAGCTTTAGCATCATTCCTTCCAAAGAAATCCCAGGGTTGATCTCCTTTAGAATGGACTGGTTGGATCTCCTTGCAGTCCAAGGGACTCTCAAGAGTCTTCTCCAACACCACAGTTCAAAAGCATCAATTCTTCAGCGCTCAACCTTCTTCACAGTCCAACTCTCAGATCCATACATGACCACAGGAAAAACCATAGCCTTGACTAGACGGACCTTAGTCGGCAAAGTAATGTCTCTGCTTTTGAATATGCTATCTAGGTTGGTCATAACTTTTCTTCCAAGGAGTAAGCGTCTTTTAATTTCACGGCTGCAGTCACCATCTGCAGTGATTCTGGAGCCCAAAAAAGTAACATCCAAGCTGGACTTACTAAATTAGCAAACACAATTCACCCATGTCTGTAATATATAAAAGAAGACTAGAAACTTGAACAGAAAATTCACAGAAGTAGTGTGTAATCAGCTTAGGCAAAGTGCTGTGATGTTTCCCTTTCTTCCTGTATCTACAATCTCAATACAAACAAGAAGTGCTCCAGAAGGGTTTCATGCTACTGACTCCGCTCCTGGAAGCTTTCTAAACAGCAGAAACTCATTAGGCTATCTCTGGGGCTACTAGGCCAGAGTATATTGAAATAATTTTGAGCAAGTCTGGCATGCACTGTCATAGCTTTGAGAATATTTATGAACAAAACATCTGGTGTTGAGTATCATCTGGGTCCACAGGGCAAGGTGAGAAAGTCATGCAGCAAAAGCACCCTGCAACCTCGTAAGCAACATTTGGCAAGGATATAGACTACCCTTTGGGCTAACAAAAATGCTGTACAAATAGCCAGGCTTGAACTATCCTGACAGCACCCTATGCAAGAGAGAGCTGTGTTGGGGAAAAGGAGTCCAGAAATGTAACTCAATGGAGAGTACTTCCAGGAGGTGGGAAACTGAATGGAACCATGACATGTGTAGAGGTCCATGGGAGTCTCAGAACTACCCATTAATACAACCAATAAAAGAATTCACATTTAGGGCCTGACACACAGAATGCTCAGATGATAATAAAACCAATCAGAAAAGATAAGTTTTAATCTTCTCTCAAAATACACTGGAAAAGGAAATGAGACACAGAAATAAAGGGTAAGAAGTCGAGAGGAAAGAGTGAAAAATACCATGTTTGCCTCCCCACTATCAGTCCCCAAGCCAAGTGAGATCACAGCTGCATTGGTAAGTGGGGAGAGGCTTTGCATTATGAGTTTTAAGTTTTAAATTAAAGTGAACTGGACTTTTTAATACCACGAGGAGTCAGTTTCTAAAATGAGACTTGTTCTTACAACTGAAATTTATATCAAAAGATTCTATGCAAGGCCAGGAAGGAAGTATCAGAAATGTTTTAAAGCAGTAGTTAGGAGGAAAAGGAAAAAAAGCCATTTCCTTTTCTGTTACTTCACTGGCTTCAATTCTTTTATTAAAAGGGTTAAATGTATGTCACTTCTCCAGAAGTTCATGGTCCAATGAGGAATTAGTTGTGTAAGTTGTTTTATAAGGGGAGACGTGAAAAGCAGCATATGCATTCACTAACAGGAGAGGAACCCTATCTAGTGACCTTATGAGAGATTCTGATGTCTAAACTGGAACCTTAAGTGTGAATTTCTTAGTAATTTAACACATGGCAAAAATGGAGTGATGGGTTGTAATGAGTGTATTAGCCACAGGGAGTTCTTTTCAGGAAGATTGCTATTAAGGAAAAATAGGACATTCTTAGGAACTCAGTCCAGTGTGAATATTTCTCTCTGGAGGAACATCTTTCTCCTCCTCAAAATATTTTGTGGAGAGATGTGTGAGAAACCTAATGGGTAAGAAGGACCAGCACAAACAGTAATTTAAAAGCCCTGTTTTGTTCTGGTTGTCTTAATCTCTGCAGAAACATTTGCTAATCATGGGTTGGAAAAGCAATTAATGGATCTCAAGCCCTTCACCAGCAACCAGCCAAAACTCAGTAACAAGGTACAAATCTCAAATGAAAAGAAATTTGAAGTACAGCTAAGTAAGAAGTTCACTTACCAGATCCAGTGGAAGGAAACACCACATCCCCATAGGAACCATAATGGAGGTCAAACTACGTTGGCCATGACAGCTCTTCCTTCTCAGGCTCCCCGCCTACATCTTGTCTCTCTGCTTCAGGTGTCGCTCCACCTCAGAGGTGCCATTTTCTTAGTCCCATGCGGCGGCGGGCACTGAGGCGACGTCCTGCCCCTTGCGCAGTTTCCTCTTCTTCATCGTCAGGGCTCCTCCACCTAGCTGACGCAGAGTTCGTTGTTTCTGCTTCATCCTTGAGGTGTTCAAGAGGTTAAGTACTACCTAAAAGTCTCCTGAGTCTGACTGACTTTTGGACTAGGTATATCAGCGAGAATCCACAGAGCTCGTCAGAGGTCTCGGAGAGCTGAGGCACCTGCCAGCTCTGCGGGGCTTGGCTTCCACCTGTGAAGCATGCTTGTCTCCTCCCTGCCTCACACCTGCCGGGGCTCCTCGCTCTGCCCTTGTTAAAAAAAGTTTAGACTATAACTGCTTTACTTTTGAAGGGGAAGTTATTTTGCATGGAAATTATGTTCTTGATAGAAATTATGTTCTTCTCCCTTAGAACACTCCTCAAAATATCATGCAATGTGGTATACTTGTTCCAATGAATCTTCAAGCTTCACTACCTTTCCAACCAGATATGTGTCCCTGAGCTTGTCTCTGAGAGAAATTCCAAGCCACTGTGTATATATTATCAACCTTCAAATTGTATATACATTATAGATTAGAGAATACTAATACAGCTTTCATTTCATTGACTCATACTATTTTAGCTTTTGGGGGAAGATTATGGGTTAGTTTCCTGTTTTGTTTTAATGGAAATATAAGTGCAAAGAAAACAACTTGCTAAAGGTGTAGAATGATTTAGATTAATTATAGCCTACTATATATTTTCTAAGAGACCGAAGCACTAGATGTTTGGCCTTCCTATTTCTATGTAAGATGTTGATTAATAGTAGCTACTACTTTTGCATCTATCCCAAAGCTTATGAATAACAAACTTTACCTCATTTTGTTAGGCATAAAATACATGACTTTTGGTTCTTGTCTGAAGACTTATTTGACTCACATTATACAAGTTTTAGAAATATTACTGAAGATTTAGACCGAATGAATACCCAAGGGCCTAGGTAAACCGGTATCTAGATTGAGTCATTAAGTACTATTTAACAAAATTACACTTGTATCACCTGGGAATATTTTGAGGCGGCAGCTTGATATAGACTCTATATTATACAGGACAGCTACTGTAGTTTTACTCACTTTAATTTATTCAAAAGGGAATCAAGTCATAGAAGAGGGGGAAAAAAATCTCTTTTTTCAGGTAACTGTCACTGCTAACTGATGATACAATGGACATTTTTTTCCTAGGCGGGGTTATCGATTTGGAAAGGACAATTCTTTAGCTGCTGTATAAGTAAACAAAACTGTCAGGACTATGCATGTGCTTTTTTTTTTTTTTTTAACCAATTTGTAAATTCTACAATAAAGGATTGGGCCATTGCATTTTATTTAGAGGTAAAAAGAGAAAGTAAATGTTTCTGCAGAATATACATGTTTTATCCCAAATTATAGCTTTAAAATATTACAAATTTTTAGATACTGACTGTGACTAGGGCATTATATAATTACTATCAATTTTAATTTTTTTAAATATAATTACGTCTTTTAATGGTTACAATATTAATTTTTTATATTCCTTTTTTAAATATAAATTTATTTATTTTAATTGGAGGTTAATTGCTTTACAATATTGTATTGGTTTTGCCACACATCAACATGAATCTGCCACAGGTATACACGTGTTCCCCATCCTGAACCCCTCTCCCTCCTCCCTGCCCATACCATCCCTCTGGGTCGTCCCAGTGCACCAGCCCCAAGCATCCAGTATCATGCATCGAACCTGGACTGGTGATTCATTTCAAATATGATATTATACATGTTTCAATGCCATTCTCTCAAATCATCCCACCCTCTCCCTCTCCCACAGAGTCCAAAAGACTGTTCTATACATCTGTGTCTCTTTTGCTGTCTAGCATACAGGGTTATTGTTACCATCTTTCTAAATTCCATATATATGCATTAGTATACTGTATTGGTGTTTTTCTTTCTGGCTTACTTCACTCTGTATAATAGGCTCCAGTTTCATCCACCTCATTAGAACTGATTCAAGTGTATTCTTTTCATTGGCTGAGTAATACTCCATTGCGTACATGTACCACAGATTTCTTATCCATTCATCTGCTGATGGACATCTAGGTTGCTTCCATGTCCTGGCTATTATAAACAGTGCTGCGATGAACATTGGGGTACACGTGTGTCTTTCCATTCTGGTTTCCTCGGTGTGTATGCCCAGCAGTGGGATTGCTGGGCCATAAGGCAGTTCTATTTCCAGTTTTTAAAGGAATCTCCACACTGTTCTCCATAGTGGCTGTACTAGTTTGCATTCCCACCAACAGTGTAAGAGGGTTCCTTTTCCTCCACATCCTCTCCAGTATTTATTGCTTGTAGACTTTTGGATCACAGCCATTCTGACTGGCATGAAATGGTACCTCATTGTGGTTTTGATTTGCATTTCTCTGATAATGAGTGATGTTGAACATCTTTTCATGTGTTTGTTAGCCATCTGTATGTCTTCTTTGGAGAAATGTCTGTTTAGTTCTTTGGCCCATTTTTTTGATTGGGTCATATATTTTTCTGGAATTGAGCTGCAGGAGTTGCTTGTATATTTTTGAGATTAGTTGTTTATCAGTTGCTTCATGTGCTATTATTTTCTCCCACTCTGAAGGCTGTCTTTTCACCTTGCTTATAGTTTCCTTTGTTCTGCAGAAGCTTTTAATTTTAATTAGGTTCCATTTGTTTATTTTTGCTTTTATTTCCAATATTCTAGGAGGTAGATCATAGAGGATCCTGCTGTGATTTATGTCAGAGTGTTTTGCCTATGTTCTCCTCTAGGAGTTTTATAGTTTCTGGTCTTATGTTTAGGTCTTTAATCCATTTTGAGTTTATTTTTGTGTATGGTGTTAGAAAGTGGTCTAGTTTCATTCTTTTACAAATGGTTGACCAGTTTTCCCAGCACCACTTGTTAAAGAGATTGTCTTTAATCCATTGTATATTCTTGCCTCCTTTGTCAAAGTTCATTTAAGGGGTCACATAATGGGGAAATGCTGAATAGAATGTGTTTTCCTGATGGAACATTCTGGAAATGATCGCTTATCCCCTTTTATAACTGTACTTTTGCAAAGGCTGATTATAATTTTAAAACTGCATATTTTACCTGCCAAAAAAAAAATGACTATACTAGTCACATTTAAATATTCAGTTCAGTTCAGTCGCTCAGTCGTGTCTGACTCTTTGTGACCCCATGAATCACAGCATGCCAGGCCTCCCTGTCCATCACCAACTCCTGGAGTTTCATCAGGCACAGAAGTCAGTTCTCTGATAATAATAATTTGTTTGCCTGTCATGTTTTTTTCTTTCAAAGTACATATTCCTTAATATTTATTATTAATTCTTCATAAGATATTTGAACATTTGGCTCAAATGCTTTACTTTTTCCTCCATCCTCATCATCTTTCTCCTTGACACTGGAATTGATACTCAAAACAAGTAGAGTCTGAATTCCCTCACATCTGACAGTAGACCTTTACTCTGAAGATCAAATTGGTAACAGCTCATTTATAAATAAATCAGTAATTCATGAGGCTTTTGTCTGAGAATTTCTCCTGAGAACAGCATGAAAGATCAAAACAAACATTCAGACACAAAAATAAGTTAACATAGAAGGTACCAGTTTGAGCTCAAAGATGCTGTCATTCATTGCCATCTGCATTATATCAACAATTGCCAAAATGTTAATTGGTTTCTTTGTGGGCCAAGTATAGACAGTTCAGTTCAGTTCAGTCACTCAGTCGTGTCCAACTCTTAACGACCCCATGAATCACAGCACGCCAGGCCTCCCTGTCTATCACCAACTCCCGGAGTTCACCTAAACTCATGTGCATCGAGTCGGTGATGCCATTCAGCCATCTCATCCTCTGTTGTTCCCTTCTCCTCCTGCCCCCAATTTTTCCCTGCATCAGGGTCTTTTCAAATGAGTCAGCTCTTTGCATCAGGTGGCCAAAGTATTGGGGTTTCAGCTTCAACATCAGTCCTTCCAATCAACACCAAGGACTGATCTCCTTTAGGATGAACTGGTTGGATCTCCTTGCAGTCCAAGGGACTCTCAAGAGTCTTCTCCAACACCACAGTTCAAAAGCATCAGTTCTTCTGTGCTCAGCTTTCTTCACAGTCCAACTCTCACATCCATACATGACTACTGGAAAAACCATAGCCTTGACTAGATGGACCTTTGTTGGGAACGTAATGTCTCTGCTTTTTCATATATATTTACCATTAAAAGAAAGCATTTTGTAATTTCTAAACTATGAGAAAAATGTTTAGATAAATTTATAAAAATTTACATTTAAAAGAGACTTAATTCCCAAAATGTCATTCATGAATTCTTTAGTAGAAAGCTGATGGCTTTATCATAAATACATTAATAATCTGCCCAGTAACTACCTGTGATAAATATTAGACATTCTAATAGAAAACAGGAATAATGTGAAACATTGATTTCTAGTTTCCCAAAGGTCTAAGAATAAATAGTGTTAGTCTTTGGGATTTTTCAAAAATAAGTTAGAGTTCAAATAAGTTCTTCTCTGGCTGCAAACATCAAAAATATTATATATAAGACTATATAAAATAATATGATTAAAATATATAGTTTTAATATAAAAATATAAAGTATCTGATATATAGTTTTCCTACTCTAAAAAATGTTCATAATTTTCTTAATTGCCAGTTCTGCTTAGTGTAGGTTATTTTTAAATGTGACTATCTTAGGTAGAATTAATATAACATCTTAGGCTTATTATCTAAGATATATTTTCCCCTAGGGGTATAATACAAACAATTTTTAAAAATAAGTAAAATACATGCATTTATAATAGAATGTACTTCAAGTTGCAGCTTCTTGTACTGGGAAAAAGAGTGCATTTTTCATAATGATTGTATCTGTTTATATCCCCACTGATTGTCAAGAAGTGTTCCCAGTTCTCCACACTTTAGGTACGGAGACTTCTGATCTTAATTTTCTTGTATCTTCTAGTATCTATCCTATTTTTATGCCCCTACATAATTTTATGTTTTCACTCTCTCTTTAAATTGTATTTTTCCAGTGAACTTTGTAATCCTTGCATTTATTCCCATCCTTTTCCCACATATCATAGATTTTCACTTCCCTTGTTTGGAATTAATTATTTACATTTTTTCTCTATTTAATAATTATACTGCTTGTGGTTCCAGTTTTTTTTTTCAACAAAAGTGTTAAAGTGAATATAAAAATCTGTGTGTTCTATTTATTCTTATTTTAGTCTCAATGGATTTGAGGAATTTTTTCTTAGCAGCAAATCCATAATTTTTATAATCAAACATGACATTTCTAATTAATGAGGTGTCTAAAATGAGCAATTTGTTTAAATGAGTTTGTCCTATGCCTATTTTTTCCCTAGTTTATCTTATTGAAGTATAGTTGATTTACAATGTCCTGTGCCTATTTTGATAAGAGGAATGTATTACTAACTTTTAAAATCTGTTTATACAGATATAACAGGAATAGAACTACCATAAATTAATGATAACATTCTGTATCATGAATATCTGACCAATTTTTTGCATATATTTTCTGGATCAATTTAAGGACATCCTGAGATTGTTTAAAGAAATACTTTTATATGTAAAAATGAACAGATCAAATAACCTTTCTTATTTTACTAGTATAGTATTACTTTGATTTCTATTTTATGTAAATATAGTAGTATCTTAATTCATTTGTTCAATCTCTGATTTCCTTTTAGTGTTGGTGAAAGGAGCCATGATCCACTGAGTCAATAATATATATAAGTTTAGTAGAAGTATGTACCTTTAGAAGTTATGCATGACAAGATATACTAAATAACTTGACTAGGGTGGCCACTGACCTTAGAGTTTAGATCTAGAAAGCCTATCTCTTTAGGATGATAAAAGAGCTAACCAAAAAGAGAGGCTATGAAAGAAGTTTAGGAGGAATTTAGAGCAATAGTATAGATTGAGCATCTTCTCTGTGTAAAGGATTACTTAGGTGTTGTGGAGGAGGGCACCAAAAAAATAAATAAATAAATAAAAGAATAAGATTGCTTCTCACATCTTGAAAGGAATCTAGGGATTCATGGAAATAAAGAGCAATAATAAAAGGAAAAACATCAACAGCATAAATTACACTTTTCTCAAGTGCTGTGCTCTTTTCAGGTACAATTCCTACAGCATCAACAAATGACTTGCCAATGATACTGTGAAAGAAAAGTCAAAGGTTACTCTACTAACTGTTCAACCTCAGTCTCCTTTTACATAAACAGAGGACTGCTCTTCTATAGGATCTAGGGTTTAAAACTATGTCTCTAAATTTGACTATTGCCAGATATATTCATTTTGTTTTTTCCTTCAACAATATAGACAATTGAAATGTATTTCTGGAGAAAGCTGGTTAGGGATTCATAGAGATGTACTTTGAGAAAAAGTACTGTTTTGGAGACCACTAAAGGTGTGAACCAGCAATGGAGATATCAAAAGTTGGAATTATTTTAAATGTGATAAATTAGTTTTAGATGTTCTTTAGGCATTTTGGTGAAATTTTACTTACACAATTACAGGATGAAGGGTCAAGAAAGGGTTGATATATCAACATAAATAATACACAGTGTTTGCACTTAAGTAGCAAAGAGTCTGGTCAGAAACACACTGTCATTACTAAATATAATGTGCATGTGATGTATTTAGTTAGCGTGATCAAGCCATTAAGTCCAGTGGATTGCAGAAGAAGGATTCCTAGTGGATGGCACATTAATCTTAGAGTTACCTGAATTTCATATGGGGTATGTGGTGTATGTGTAGCATTACGAAAGATAACCAAAAACTCAAGATAAGATAGTAAGAATAGATTCAAAGAGTGATAGCCCATAGTCAAGATGTCTCCTTTAAAGGATACTGCAAATTAAAATAATGCGTTCAATTGCTGGGTCTTCAAATTAATAGAACAAGGTCCTTTTAAGATACTCAGGGAAAATGGAAATCTTAACTTTTGAGAATCTCAGTGCAGCATGCTCTCCTCCATTCGGTATTCCCCAGACACATGTGATTTCACAGATCTTAGAGGCAAATGTCACAGCTATTTTGTTCTCATTGATGTAAACTATGTTAACCACACTGCAATGCATATTTATACTAGTCTGTTTCTGGACACACAAATCTGCTCTGTTCTCTTTCCTCTACCCCTACTGCTGATATACAGATGCACGTGACTGCACACAGGAACGTATGCTAAAGAAAGATTTATGTTTCTGCTTGATGACTGTTAAACACAGCCCTTGGCTATGTGAAGATCACTAAAACATACACAGGTAGAACATATTTATAGAAAGAGAAGCAGCATCAAGTTCAGGAAGTAAATTCTAGAAACTAGCTATCAAATAGAATTAGCTTAGCTTCACTAGAGACTTTTCCTTCACATATTATGCTTTCTTTTCTTCTGTGAAGATTATTATTTTGCACGTCAAACATCCAGAGCTAACTGAACAAAATAACTTCCTTGTCTAGACATTGCCTAATAGACCATGGTGAAGAGGGCGGGAGGATGTGGAAGGTTTACAACAGAAGTAATATCTGTACAATCAGTTAAATGTCTACATGAGCAGATGTTTTCATAATAAAACTATTGCTTTGACTTGACATGTACTTCTTGTGGAGGAGAATTAATTAACCAGAAAGAATATATTCAGAATAGAGTACAGGACACTTCAAAAATTTTATTTAGGAAAAAATCCACTTTTAATTTTGGAGAGATGAGTAACTTAGTATAATTAAGTAAGCAGTAGGAACATAATATAGTGGATTTACAGAAAAGAAAAGCAAAAGAAAGCAGGTACTACCTTGCTCTGTTATTGTATGTGCACACCAAGAGTGGACCTCTGTTCACTAAAACTAACAATTTTTCTGTTGATGTTGTTTGAAACCTCCTACTGTGATCAAAAAGATTTTGAGCAGGCCTTGTATGTACCTCATTGGATTTTAAATTCCCATAACATGCCCTTTTGTTTTCTCTGATAGTGTCCCTGCCCTTGACAGTGTGACGTAAAACTAAAGCTACTTTCATATTCTATGCATTTCCAAAAAGTTTTTGTCAACTATATGACAGAAATGGGTATAATAATTAATGTGTGGATAAGCATAGCATCCCTTCTTTAATTTCAACACAAGAGAATTGTCTACTAGATTAACTGCAGAAATTGTGGAAAATCATGGTTAAAAAGTGAGAAACAAAGATCCAAGTTTAAAATAAATAGCAAAGTACAGATAAGAGACTATAACCTAAAAGGAGACAAAAGACTGAGACAAGAAAGAGTGGATGAAGAGAGGAGAGTTTGGAGAGTGGATGAAGAATTAATTGGAAGGTGATGACAATTGTTTCTCTCTTTCCTACTGTATATGTTTGTGTATATGACTGTAAGAAACATAAAGTAGATTTTTAAGAAATTTTGCTATGCTGAGTATTATTGCCTTTGGCATTTTTAAGAAAATTCATAAGGGTAACTGACTACATCTATAAATATTAGATTTGTTTCTTATCAGTTTTGCAAAATAAAATCAATGCTCTCATTCAAATAGGAAATGAACATATGCCAAATATTTGATTTAACTCATTTGTTAATAAGAGACACGGTTAAATGTTACAAAGAATGGTTCAGGGAGAATTCAAAGTACCACACGTAGGTAAATCAAGAATACCAAAATGGGAGAACAAGATGGCTGAGGAGTAGATGGACGTGGAGTACATCTCTCTCCATGGATACACCAGGAATACACCTTAAGTCATAGAAGTGCATGCAAAACACCAGCTGAGAGCTGACAGGAGAACCTGACCAGTGGAAAAGAATATATAGAACCACCCAAAACTCGGTAGGACAAAGGGATTAGGGGGAGAAACAGGAGTGTTAGTAGGACTGGAACTGCCCTCGGCAGGTGGGGGAACTGAAGCAAGGGTCTGATCCCTACACTGGGGCAATTGTCTGAGTCAGAGGAGAAGCATTTAAGGCTGAGAGTGAAACAGCTGATCTGTGGCAGCCTAAATGGAATGAGAATCAGGCAGCCCTTGCTGCATAAATTCATACCCCCGACAGGGATGGAGGTACCCTGGAAGGTGTAGCAGCTGAGAGCTGGAGTTTAAGGATTGTGGAGCAATCCCAGAGCGAGGACTGCTGTTGATTGCTGAGAGATGGATTGAGGGGTTATAAGGGAGGAGACTGTGGTTACAAATAACTGTGGAGGAAAGTTGGGCAGCCATGGAAGAAAGGCGATACTGCTGAGTCACACTTAAGGGGTAGAGCCATCACCATAGCCTCTCATTCTCCACACACCAGGGTTGGCAGCTGAACAATAGAGAGGTTGGCCCATCAAACTCCTGAAGCACTGAACTACAGAGCAGGACCCCACCCAAGGTGCCCCTTTAAGAGCCTGATGTGCCAATCTACAGAGTAGGACCCCTGACAGCAGGGGAGGTGGGGGGGCTGGGCCCGGGGGCTGGGTCCGGGTCCCTTTATGTGCCTAGCACGCCAAACAACAGAGAAGGACCCCAGGCAAGGGAGCTCTCTATGTGCCTGAAGGGGCGGAGCTAAGGAGAAACACTGGTCAAAGAGGCCTTCTGAGCATCAGCTAGGAGAGGCTCAAAAAAAGACTCTGATAGGTCTGTAACTCCTGTGGTGGAGGCAGTCCATGTCCCTGCACATGCCACAGGCAAAAAGGCTTGTGTCTATGTGCACAGGGTCACTTTGATAGTGTCTGACTCTGCAACCCTGTATATTGTGGCCTGCCAGGCTTCTCTGTCAGGGAGGGGGATTCTCCAGGCAAGAATACTGGAGGATATTGGCCAATACTGGCTGCCATACCCTTCTAGAGCACTATGTTTCTGGCTGCCCTAGCCACCTACTCTCCAGAGTATCTGGTGCTGCCAAAACCCTATGACCCAAGCAGCTGCACCACCTCCACACCTGGCCCTCACAGGGGCAAACCCAAGTTCTCCAGGGCAGCCTCAGGAGCAAGCCCCAGTGGATGACCCACATATAGAGGTGGAAATAAAACCACAACTGAAACACAGGGGCAATGTGGCTAAGGAAGAAGACCCGAGCCTTCCCACCAGCTGTACAAGTTGCACGTTAAATCCACAAGATCAACTAGGCAGATTCTGTCTCTATGGAATATATAAATGGTCATTGAGAGCGCCCACTAAAGAAAATGCACTAGTTCTGATAGATGTGAACATTGGAGGCAAGAACACACAGAAGTAGTACCAGATTAGAATATGAGCTGCCCCCACAGCAGGTTCACAGATCAGCACAATGTTGGAGGGCATCCTAGAGAGGTGAGGTGGACTGTGACGTCCAGCAAGAGAAAGGAGTCTGGCAGCAGTGAGTCAAGAAAAACATTTATACTTCTTATGTTTTGACTTCTTCGGTAGATTCTTTTGGATTTTTTTTTTCTTTTTCTTTCCTTCTTTTCCACCTCTGTTGTCAATTTTATTGGAACTATGAAATCTAATTAAGCTTTTGAACATTTATTTTTCCTCAGTCACATTTTTATTGTTGTTATAAACCCCTGTCTCTACATTGGGATTTTGCTGTTCTGGGGAGTATTCCAGTTTTTTTAATCTCTTATTAATTTTAACTTTTAAACTTGTCATTATTTTTATACATTTATTCCTTTGTTTCCTTTTCCTGCTGTTCTTTTCCCCTTGAAGTTAATCTTTAATGTATATAAATTTTCTTTATCTACCACTGTTTAACTCTGCATATCTGTTCTTTCTTTTCTCCATTTCCTTTCCTCTCAACATATTTGTTAGCTTTACTTTCATTGCTCTATTTGCCAATTGGCAGCTTGATTTAGTTTTTTTTCCAGTTTATGCTTTAGTTAGTCCTGTTGTGGTAGACATAAGTTTTGGTTTCCTTTGTTCACCTGGTCAATCCATTGTCTGTTATTTTTGTTGGATGGTTTTGATTTTGGTTAGGGTTGAATATGTATATGTGTACATTCAGTCACACTTTTATTGTTATAAATCTCTGCATCTACATAAGGATTTTGCAGTTCTGCGGAGTTATCCTTTTTTGTTTTGTTTTGTTTACTTTCTTCTGTTTTTTTTTTTCTCTTTTTTATACTTTTAACTTTCAATTTTTAAAAATCTAGTATATTTTTCTACATTTCTTCCTTTGTTTTCATTTCCTACTGTTCTTTTCCCCTTGCAGTTAATCTTTATGTATATAAATCTTCTTCATCTACCTCTGTTTAACTTTGCCTATCTATTTTTCTTTCTTTTCTTTCTTTCCTTTCCTCTCAGCATACTTGTTAGTTTTGTTTTCATTGCTTTATTCCCCACTTGGCATCTTGCTTCAGTTTTATTTTCCGTTTTGTGTTTTAGTTAGGTGTGTTCTTAACTTGTAAATATTATTTTGGATTTCCTTTGCTTGCTGAATCAATCTATCATACTTTATTTTTGTTGGACTCTTTTAACTTTGTTCATGGATATATACATATATGTTTATATTCCATTATTTTAATTATTATTTGCCTAATTTTGTAACTGCCATTTGTGTGGGGTTCATCTTTTTTTTCTCATTTTTGGATATTTGTTTTAATCTCACATAATATCATTAAAAACCACTTGTAGAATCTTAGTTCCTGACCAGATATCAAGCCCCAAGCCTTTGGAGTGGGAGCACTGACTCCAAGACCCTAGAGTATCAGAGAACTAACCCTAAGGAGTATCAAATAGTGAGAACTCACACAAAGAAAACCACTTGAATATAAGACCTGGCATCACACAACCACCAGTAGCACCCTATGCAGGACACCTCATCTAAACAACAAACAAAACAAAAATGCAAATCCAGTCATCAGCAGACAGGATTACCATCTCACTCAGCCTTTTCCATCAGAGGAAAACAAAACAAATAAACAAACAAGAACTCAGCATAAATCTCACCCTATACGAAGCTTACAGAAACCACTGGACCAGACTTAGGAGTGCAGAAACCAAAAGGAAGAACAAATTCAACCTTTAAGCCTGGGGAAAGGAGACCTCAAACACAATAAGTTATAAAAAATAATGAAAAGGCATAGAAATACTAAAAAAATGAAGGAACAGACAAGAAACACAGAAGTTCAAATAAATGAAGAGGAAATAGGCAAACTACCTGAAAAAGAATACAGAATAATGTTAGTAAAGATGATCAAAAACTTTGAAAACAAAATGGAGAAAATGCAAGAATCAATTAACAAAAACCTAAGTGAATTAAAGAATAAGCATACAGAGACAAACAGCACAATTACTGAAATTAAAAATACTCTGGAAGGAATCAACAGCAGAATATCTGAAGCAGAAGAATGAATCAGTGAGCTGGAAGATAAAATAGTGGAAACAACTTCTGAAGAGCAGTATAAAGTAAAAAGAATGAAAAGAACTGAGTATAATCTCAGACCTTGGGACAATATCAAATGCAACAACATTCGAATTATAGGGGTCCCAAATGAAGAAGAGAAAAAGAAGGGGTATGAGAAAAATTTGGAAGAGATTATAGTTGAAACTTCCCCAACATGGAAAAGAATAGTCAATCAAGTGCAAGAGGCACAAAGAGTCCCATGCAGGATAAACCCAAGGAGAAACATGCCAAGACACATACTAATCAAACTAACAAAGACCAAACACAAAGAAAGAATATTAAAAGCAATAAGGGAGAAGCAACAAGTAACATACAAGGGAAAGCCCATTTGCTTAATAGCTGTTCTTTCAACAGAAACTCTGCAGGTCAGAAGGGAATGGCAGGATATATTTAAAGTACTTGAAGTTAATCTTTAATGTATATAAATTTTCTTTATATACGTCTATTTATCTTTGCATATCTATTCTTTCCTTTTGTGTCAACATATTTGTTAGTTTTACTTTCATTGCTTTATCCCCTAATTGGCACCTTGCTTTAGTTTTGTTTTCCAGTTTGTGCTTTAGCTTTAGAAAGGGAAAAATCTACAACCAAGATTACTATGCCAAGCAAGGATCTCATTCAAAATTGATAGAGAAATAAAATCTTTTTGGACAAGCAAAAGTTAAGAGAATTCAGTACCACAAAACCAGCTTTACAACAAATGTTAAAGGGACTTATATAGTCAAGAAATACAAGAGAAGAAAAAAAGATCTACAAAATTAACCCCAAACAAGAAAATGGCAATAGGAACATATATATCAATAGTTGCTTTAAATGTAAATGGATTAAATGTTCCAACTGAAAGACACAGAGTGGCTGGATGGATACAAAAACAAGACCCATATATATGCTGTCTACAAGAAACCCACTTCAGACTTAAAGACACATATAGACTGAAAGTGAGTGGATGGAAATATATATTCCATGCAAATGGGAAGAAAAAGAAAGCTGGAATAGCAGTCCTCATATCATACAAAATAGATGTTAAAATAAAGAAGATTGCAAGGGATAAGGAGGGACACTACATAATGATCAAGGGATCAATCCAAGAGGAAGATGTAACAATTGTAAATATCTATGCACCCAACATAGAAGCACCTCAATACATAAGACAAACTCTAACATACATAAAAGGAGAAATTGACAGTAACACAATAGAAGTAGGAGGCATTAACGCCTGACCCACACCAATGGACAGATCATCAAAACAGAAAATTAATAAGGAAACACAGGTCTTAAATGATACTTTAGAAGATATGGATCTCATAGATAGCTTCAGGACATTCCATCCAAATGCAAAAGAGTACTCTTTCTTCTCAAGTGCACATGGAACATTCTCCAGGATCGACCTCATCTTGAGTCACAAATCAAACCTCAATGAATTGAAGAAAATTGAAATGATATCAAGTGTCCTCTCCAACAACACTATGAAACTAGATATCAATTACAAGAAAAAAAGCTGTAATAAATACAAACACATGGAGATTAAACAACACGTTTCTAAATAACCAACAGCTTAATGAAGAAATCAAAAGGGAAAACAAAAAATTCATGGAAGCCAATGACAATGAAAACATGACAACTCAAAACCTATGGGATGCAGCAAAAGCAGTTCTAAGAGGGAAGTGTATAGAAATACAATCCTACCGCAAGAAACAAGAAAAACATCAAATAGAGAACCTAACTTTGCAACTAAATCACATACAAAGAAGAAGAAAAAAAAAATAGTAGAAGGAAAGAAATCATAAAGATCTGAGCAGAAATAAATGAAAAAGAAATGAAACAATAGTATAGATTAATAAAACCAAAAGCTGGTTCTTTGAGAATATAAACAAAATTCGCAAACCTTTAGCCATATTCATCAAGAAAAATAGAATCAAATCAACAAAATTGGAAATGAAAAAGGAGAGTTTACAACAGACAATGCAGAAATACAAAGTATTATAAGAGACTATTATGAACAACTATATGGCAATAAAATGAGTAACCTGGATGAAATGGACAGGTTCTTAGAAAAGTTCAATCTTCCACAACTGAACCAGGAAGAAATAGAAATTATGAACAACTGAATTACAAGCAATGAAATTGAAGCTGTGATCAAAAATCTCTGAAAAAAACAAAAGCCCAGGACCAGATGGCTTCACAAGAGAATTCTACCAAACATTTAGAGAAGAGCTAATGCCTGTCCTAAAACTCTTTCAATAAATTGCAAAGGAAGGAACCCTTCCAAACTCATTCTACAAGGCCACCATCACTCTGATTTCAAAACCAGACAAAAGCAGCACAGAAAAGAAAACTACAGGCCAATATCACTGATGAACATAGATGGAAAATTCCTCAACAGAATTTTAGCGAACAGAATTCAGCAACCCATCAAAAAGCTCATACACCATGATCAAGTTGGGTTTATTCCAGGAATGCAAAGATTCTTCAATATATGAAAATCAGTCAATCTCACCATATTAACAAATTGAAAGATAAAAACCATATGATCATCTCAACAGATGCAGAAAAAGCCTTTGACAAAATTCAGCATCTATTTATGATTAAAATTCTTCATAAATGGGCACAGAAGGAACCTGCCTCAATATAGTAAAGGCCATATATGATAAGCCTACATTCTCAAAATCATTCTCAATGGTGAAAAACTGAAAGCATTCCCCCTAAGATCAGGAACAAGACAAGGGTGTCCACTACACCAGTCTTATTCAGCATAGTTCTGGAAGTCCTAGTTCTTTTTCTGGAAGAAAAAGAAATAAAAGGAATGCAGATTAGAAAGGAAGAAGTAAAGCTCTCACTGTTTGCAGATGACATGTTACTGTACACAGAAAACCATAAAGATAGTGTCAGAAAATTACTAGAGCTAATAAAATTTAGCAATATTTCAGGATAGAAAATCAATACACAAAAATCACTTGAATTTCTATATGCTAACAATGAAAAAACAGAAAGAGCAATTAAGGAATCAATCCCATTCACCATTTCAACAAAAGCAATTAAATATCTAGGAATAAACTTACCTAAGGAGACAAAAGAACTGTATACAGAAAATTATAAGACACTGATGAAAGAAATCAAAGATGACATAAACAGATAGAGATATATTCCATATTCCCGTATAGGAAGAATCAATATTGTGAAAATGATTATACTACCACATGCAATCTACAGATTCAATGCGATCCCTAACAAATTACCAATGGCATTTTTCACAGAACTGGAACAGAAAATTCATATGGAAACACAAAAGACTCCAAATAACCAAAGCAGTCTTGAGAAAGAAAATTGGAGCTGGAGGAATCAAGCTTCGTGACTTCAGGTTATACTACAAAGCTGCAGTCATCAAGACAGTATGGTACTGGCACACACACACACACACACACAAAAAAAAAAAAAAAAAAAAAAAAACAAAACCAGAAATATAGACCTATGGAACAAGATAGAAAGCCCAGAAATAAACCTATGCACCTACGGGTACCTCTTTTTTGACAAAGGAGGCAAGAATATACAATGGGGTATTGAAGACAGCCTCTTCAATAAATGGTGCTTGGAAAACTGGAGAGCTACGTGTAAAAGAATGAAAGTAGAATACTTCCTAACACCATACACAAGGATAAACTCAATGTGGATTAAAGACCTATCTGTAAGACCAGAAACTATAAAATGCTTAGAGGAAAACATAGGCAGAACATTCAATAACATATATCAAAACAAGATCCTCTATGACCCACCTCCTCGAGTAATGGAAATAAAAAACAAAAGTAAACAAGTTTGAACTAATTAAACTTAAAAGCTTTTGCACAGCAAAGGAAACTCTAAGCACGGTGAAAACACAACCCTCAGAATGGGAGAAAATAATAGCAAATGAAACAACTGATAAAAGATTAATTTCCAAAATACACAAGCAGCTCATGAAACTCAATACCAGAAAAACATACCACCCAATCAAAAAGTGGGAAAAAGATATAAACAGACATTTCTCCAAAGAAGACATACAAGTCACTAACAAACACATGAAAAGATGCTCAACATCACTCATTATTAGAGAAATGCAAATAAAAACTACAGTGAGATATCACCTCACACCAGTCATTATGGCCATCATCTAAAAGTCTACAAACAATAAATGCTGGAAAGGGTGTAGAGAAAAGGGATCACTCTTGCACTGTTGGTGGGAATGTAAATGGATACAACCACTGTGGAAGATGGTATGGAGATTCCTTAAAAAACTAGGAATAAAACCAGCATGTGACACAGCAATCCCACTCCTAGGCATATACCCTGAGGAAACCAAAATTGAAAAAGACACATGTATCTGATTGTTCCTCACAGCACTATTTACAATAGCTTGAACATGGAAGCAACCTTGATGTTCACTGACAGATGAATAGATAAAGAAGTTGTGGTATACATACACAATGGAATATTACTCAGCCATTAAAAAATATATATATTTGAGTCCATTCTGATGAGGTGGATGAACCTAGAGCCTATTACACAGAGTGAAGTGAGTCAGAAAGAGAAAGATAAATATTGTATTCTAATACACATTTATGGAATCTTGAAAAATGGTAATGAGGAATTTTTACAGGGCAGCAATGGAGAAACAGACATAAAGAATAGACTTATGGGCATGGGGAGAAGGGAGGAGAGGATGAGATGTATGGAAAGAGTAACATGGAAACTTATATACCTTGTGTAAAATAGAGAGCAAATGGGAATTTGCTGTATGGCTCAGGAAACCCAAACGGGGGGATGATCAACCTAGAGGGATAGGATGGGGAGGAAGATGGAAGGAGGTTCAAAAGGGAGGGAGGTTTAAGAGAGAGGGGATATATGTATACCTCAGATCATGAGCTCCTTATTGCCAAATTCAGACTTAAATTGAAGAAAGTAGGGAAAACCACTAGACCATTCAGGTATGACCTAAATCAAGTCTCTTACAATTATACAGTGGAAGTGAACAAATATATTCAAATAGACAGAGTGCCTGAAGAACTATGGACGGAGGTTCGTGATACTGTATAGGAGGCAGTGATCAAGACCATCCCAATGGAAAGAAATGCAAAAAACCAAACGGCTGTCTGAGGAGGCCTTACAAATAGCTGTGAAAAGAAAAGAAGTGTAGAGAAAAAGAGAAAAAGAGAAAAAGAAAAATATTCCCATTTGAATGCAGAGTTCCAAAGAATAGCAAGGAGAGATTAAAAAGCCTTCCTCAGCAATCAATGCAAAGAAATAGAGAAAAAGAATGGAATGGGAACCACTAGAGATCTCTTTAAAAAATTAGAGATACTAAGGGAATATTTCATGTCAAGATGGGCACAATAAAGGACAGAAATGGTATGGACCTAACAGAAGCAGAAGATACTAAGGAGATGTGGCAAGAAACACAAAAAAAACTATATAAAAAAAGATCTTCATGACCCAAATAACTATGATGGTATGATCACTCACCTAGAGCCTGATATCCCTGGAATGCAAAGTCAAGTGGGCCTTAGGAAACATCACTAGGAACAAAGCTAGTGGAGGTGATGGAATTCCAGTTAAGCTATTTCAAATCCTAAAAGATGATGCTATGAAAATGCTGCACGAATATGCCAGCAAATTTGGAAAACTCAGCAGTGGCCACAGGACTGGAAAAGGTCAGTTTTCATTCCAATCCCAAAGAACGGCAATGCCAAAGAATGCTCAAACTATCTCACAGTTGCACTCATCTCACATGCTAGTAAAGTAATGCTCAAAATTCTCCAAGCCAGGCTTCAACAGTACGTGAATCATGAACTTCCAGATGTTCAAGCTGGATTTAGAAAAAACATAGGAACCAGAGATCAAGTTGCCAGCATCTGGTGGATCATCAAAAAAACAATAGAGTTCCAGAAAAAACCTACTTCTGCCTTTTTTACTATGCCAAAGCCATTGATTGTATGTATCACAACAAACTGTGGAAAATTCTGAAAGAAATGGGAATACAAGTCCAGCTGATCTGCCTCCTAAAAAATCTTTAGGCAGGTCAGGAAGCAACGTCAGAATTGGACATGGTAGAACAGACTGGTTCCAACTAGGAAAAGGAGTATGTCAATGCTGTATATTGTCACTGTGCTTATTTAACTTACATGCAGGGTACATCATGAGAAACGCTGGGCTAGAAGATGCACAAGCTGGAATCCAGATTGCCAGAAGAAATATCAGTCACCTCAGATATGCAGATGACACTACCCTTATGGCAGAAAGTGAAGAACTAAAGAGCCTCTTGATGAAAGTGAATGAAGAGAGTGAAAAAGTAGGCTTAAAGCTCAACATTCAGAAAACGAAGATCATGGCATCCAGTCCCATCACTTCATGGGAAATAGATGGAGAAACAGTGGAAACAGTGGCTGACTTTTCATTTTGGGGCTCCAAAATCACTGCAGATGGTGACTGCAGCCATGAAATTAAAAGAGGCTTCTCCTTGGAAGGAAAGTTATGACCAACCTAGACAGCATATTAAAAAGCAGGGACATTTGTTTGTCAACAAAAGTCCGTCTACTCAAAGCTATGGTTTTTCCAGTAGTCATGTATGGATGCGAGAGTTGGAATATAAAGAAGGCTGAGTGCTGAAGAATTGATGCTTTTGAACTGTGGTGTTGGAGAAGACTCTTGAGAGTCCCTTGGACTTCAAGGAGATCCAGCCAGTTCATCCTAAAGGAGATCAATCCTGGGTGTTCATTGGAAGGACTGATGTTGAAACTGAAACTCCAATACTTTGGCCACCTGATGCGAAGGGCTGACTCATTTGAAAAGACCCTGATGCTGGGAATGATTGAGGGCAGGAGGAGAAGGGGACGACAGAGGATGAGATGGTTGGATAGCATCACCGACTCAATGGACATGAGTTCTGGTAAACTCTGGGAGTTGGTGATGGATAGGGAGGCCTGAGCGACTTCACTTTCACTTTTCACTTTCATGCATTGGAGAAGGAAATGGCAACCCACTCCAGTGTTCTTGCCTGCCGAATCCCAGGGACTGGGCAGTCTGGTGAGCTTCCATCTATGGGGTCGCACAGAGTCGGACACGACTGAAGTGACTTAGCAGCAGCAGCAGCAGCAGCAGCAGCATGGATGCCTGGTGTTCTGCAGTTCATGGGGTCGCAAAGAGTTAGACATGATTGAGGGACAAACTGAACTGAAGAGTTAATTTGTTTTAAAATGCACTTCCAGGTTCTCTGCTTCAAAGAATTAGAAAAGCTACAGTAATTTGCCTAATGAATGGATGTCGAGCACAAATTGCTGAATAAAGATGTAAGTAATCATAGTACTTGGATGGGCACTAATTTGAACCTATAGAACTGATTTTCTACTTTTCTGGGAGGTCCTTACAGAAATAAAATTAATCATTAATTTGAAAAATAGGTGATAGGTAACAGTGTTTTACACATTCACAGGTATCATACTATAAATGTATTTGTGGTGCTATGCCAGTATCTACTGATTTTCAATTTTTATGCATGGGACTTAAGATTTAAAACCATTTAGCATTTCAATTAAAGCAAAATTGTTGTTATACCTAAGAAAATCAAAACAGTGTTTTTCTTTAACATTGATTAAAGGCTTAGTCTTCTAACATAAAAACCGATCTAAATATGTACAGCACCACATCATGAGAATGAGTTACCAAACTGCTTCTGGTTTGCTTCATCTATGTTAATAACACTTTCAAGTATGATGTATATCCCTATTAAAGTGATGTAAATATAGGAAGTTTAGTCTGAGAATTGCTTGTGTAATTTTTCTTGTTTTGTATTCTGCTAGTACCTTGAAAATGAGATTAGTCACTTTAGAAAAGTTTTGTCATTTCCTAGATGACTTACTGTGTATAGATTTTAAGCTTTAGTTTAGGGTTTGTACCAAATAAATCACTAAGTCAGTAGGAACAAATTTCAGAAATTAGTACATTTAACAACAACAAAACACAAAAATAATTTGAATTGTTAATTTTAATTAGATTTTTGGATAAAGCTTACATTATTCACCAATCTTGCCTCTAATTGGCCTTGGAGAACATAAATTTAATGACTTAAGAACAAATTACTACTATGATTTTCCAAGCAAATAGCAAGCATAGCATCGTTATATGGGAAACACACATTTAGTAGCTTGTTAACAGAAAATACAAAACTGAAGGTTTTTATACTTTGTCCTATATTGAGGGGTAAAAAGAAAGCAATAAAATGGTACAAGTAATAAAATAGCTGCTGCTAAACATTAAATTAGGCTCAAAGAAACAGTACACTTATTAATCATCATTAAAGTTATTATCAGGCATACACTGTGAAAAGGTTTTAGTTTAAACTCCTTTCTTTCATATGAGGTACCAATTGAGATTATAGGTACCATATAATGCTTGTGGTTCTGACCAAGATTCTCTCTTTAACCAAACATTAGTCTGACTCCTTTGAATCCCTTTTCAGACTATGCTTTTTCTTTGGGCCTTGTCCCCAGGCCCTCCTACCCTGTTTTAGCAAGAATCCTGCTTAGTCATTTTAGACAGACTTTCTACCCTATCAAAAACAACAACAGAGAAAAAACCTGCTCTACCTTTGATGTCTTCTGTTAGTTTCCATCCACTGATATCACCTTCCCCAACCTCTATTCAATAAGTTGTAAATATCCAGATGTCCTTGCTGTACTTAGAGTTGAGCTTAAATTCTCTTCCTCTTAACAGTAATCTTGACACCTATAGCAGTAATCTTGAATAAAGTCTTCCTTATCATTTAAAAAAAAGTCAGAATATTTTTTTCTGTAACAGATCAAAGGATATATTTAAGTCAGTTCAGTACTTTGTATGTCTTTGATCAATAATTGACAAAATAATGATGATTGGGTTTATTCCAGATACCTATTGCCCTACCCACTATATCATGTCTCTATAAAAGGTTCTTCACTTTGTGATAATAGGATTGAAATGAGTTAATTGGCTTTCTTTCTAGTCATTTGAAAGCCTGAATGAAGATATCATGCCATTTCCTTCCCAGCACTACTTTTGAACCAGAGTACCAATATAAAAGTCCCAAAAGTACTTTTGGTACCAGAGTACCAAAAATAAAACTCTCCCTTTTATTTTTTATTTGGATGCTATACATTTTGAGTCTATATCACTGTTAGCATTCAATACCACATAATTTACTTCTGTCTCTGTGAATAACTTCAGTTGATTGTTCATCTATGTATCTTCCAACCAACTTCTACTAACCTCATTCTCATGATTTCCAAGTTGACATTGGCTATCAATACAGCTCTTCAAGTTCACATCATCTGAATCTCCTAATAACCTTGACCTTTACTTATCTTTTGGAGAAGGAAATGGCAACCCACTCCAGTATTCTTGCCTGGAGAATCCCATGGACGGAGGAGCTTGGTGGGCTACAGTCCATGGGTCGCAAAGAGTCGGACACGCCTGAGTGACTTCACTTTCACTTCACTTTGCTTATCTTTAGATTGACCACCCAGTAATACAGCCCTGTTCTGAACCACATTAGCATATTCACATTCAGCAACTCAGACTCTGTAGTATAGATAACCAAAACTTCCTGTCTTGTTTTCTTTCCCTTTCCCATTTCTGAAGACCCACTACATCTATTCTCTAACTTGACTAAGAATACTAGTTTCCCAAGTTCTGTTTAATTATCTTCTTTAAATATATACTTGTGGATTTTTTGCATCTTTTCTCAGAAAACTTTTTCTTAAAATCATTTTTTCTTGGTTCTTTGGACCAGTCTAATTATTTGTACCAACTGAATTAATGGTAGTTTTTGTGGGTGAGCCATCCAGAATTGCCTTGTTAATGCCTGCAATCTAAGTCTCATTCTTCAGCCTTCTTTAGATATATGAACACAACTATCTATTGGATAATTTTGCTGTTATGCTTAAACTATAAAAAAATATCTTTAGTACCATGAATTCTTATAAACATAGCCTATAAAACTCCAGGGCCCACAATAAGCAGTTTAACTTGACTAGAGGGCAGGGCATATTTGCACCAGTGAGGAAGATAAGACTTGAAAAGAGGTTTGAGAGCTCTCTAAACTAACCTTTTTATCTTTTTTAGTGATTCTAAAATTGGAATTCAAAATTACTCAAGGGATCTGTGGATAGAAATCTATTTAAGAAAATTGATTTTCTTAGGGAACAATCAAAGGCAATACTGAGTTTATAAATGCATTTCAGAGTCCAGAATCTATAGTTGATAAGCAGCAATGACTCCATTGGGATTCTGTGTGGCTTCTTTTGGCCTTGAGACTTAAAACTAAGAAGACAGGTTATCTATCCCATATACACCCAATGAATGATGGTAAAGTAGGGCCACAAAACCACACCCATGCAAAATTAGTCCCACTTGAAAGAGAATAGGAGTCAAAAAAACATTTAATAGTCTATCTCCTGTCTGAGCTTACTGTGAAGGCCTCATACTCTGGAGGTCAGAAATTTCTTTAAGGAGGCTATGCTTCTCCCAGAGAGCTATTTTGTTCCTCTCCTTTATATTTTCATTATTTATAAAAATAAATATCATTCTCCTTTATATTTCATTATTCAAAGAGAAACTTCATTTCTCTTTGACCAGGCCTAAACTAAAGCAGAATAACTTTCTTAAGCTCACTTCCTGCTCCTTACATTTGAGGATACACAGTTCAGTTCAGTCGCTCAGTTGTGTCTGACTCTTTGCGACCTATGGACTGTAGCATGCCAGGCTTCCCTGTCCATCACCAACTGCCAGAGTTTGCTCAAACTCATGTCCATCCAGTTGGTGATGCCATCCAACCATCTCATCCTCTGCCGTCCCCTTTTCCTCCTGCCTTCAATCTTTTCCAGCACTGGGGTCTTTTCCAGTGAGTCAGTTCTTCACATTAGGTGGCCAAAGTACTGGAGGGAGGAAACACAGTTAACTGTAATTCCCAAAGAGTCCCATGCATTTCTAAGTTCAGATTCATGACTTCATGGGCAGTTACTACCCTCTCACTCTGTTTGGTTCAGGTCTATTCTTGTGTTGGGATCATCTGCCTCTTATTAAAAATGCAGATTCCTGTGCTTTACTCAGTCACAATCTCAAGAGGTGAGGTATGAAGCAGAGTCTGAGAATATGCATTTTACAGACTTGTTAAATAATTTTGTTCCTGTGTAACTTTAGGAATTATTAGGTTAATTTGAATGTTAGTCTTTGAAATAGGTGATGTTTTTGAGTTATTTAGAGGTAAAAAGGTGGGGCCTGGGAGCCTAAAGTAAGGTAATTTCAGAGCAGCTTCATATAAATAGATTCCAGAAATATCTTGGAGGTAGAATCCACAAAAGCTGGAAACATTATAGGTAGGGAATATTTACAAAATCAAGGATTCAGGATTAAATTCCAAGTTTTGCATGGGAAAAAGCTGGCTTAAAACAACATTCAAAAAATTAAGATCATGGCATCCAGTCCCATCACTTCATGGCAAATAGATGGGGAAAAATGGAAACAGTGACAGACTTTATTTTCTTGGGCTTCAAAATCACTGCAGACATTGACTGCAGCCATGAAATTAAAAGGTGCTTGCTGCTTGGAAGAAAAGCCATGACAAACCTAGACAGCATATTAAAAATCAGCAATATCATTTTGCCAACAAAGGTCTGTCTAGTCAAAGCTATGGTTTTTCCAATAGTCATGTATGGATGTGAGAGCTGGACCATAAAGAAGGCTGAGCACAGAAGAACTGATGCTTTCTAACTATGGTGCCAGAGAAGACTCTTGAGAGTCCCTTGGGCAGCAAGGAGATCCAATCCTAAAGGAAATGAACTCTGAATATTCATTGTATGGACTAATGCTGAAGCTGAAGTTCTAATACTTTGGTCACCTGGTATGAAGAGCTGACTCATTGGAAAAGACCCTGATGCTGGGAAAGTTTGAAGGCAGGAGGAGAAGGGGATGACAGAGGATGAGACGGTTGGATGGCATCATTGATTCAATGGACATGAGTTTGAGCAAACTCCAGGAGACAATGAAGGACAGAGAAGCCTTATGTCCTGCAGTCCACAGGGTCCCAATGAGTTGGATACGACTGATGACTGAGCAACAACACAGAGTGCATAAGAGGGTTCTTCATCAAGGTAAAAATACAAAAGAAAGTTTCTCTTGTTGATTCACATGTGCTGTGAAGCACGGGCAGGGAGCAACTGTTAATTGAGTAATGAAAAGGTAAAAGAAGAAGGTAGAGTTTGCAGTCTCTGAAGACAGAGTATTTTGAATGATTCTCTTCCAGTGATTTTCATCTGAGGTTTGATTAGCATATACTTTCCCCAGGTCCTTATGCTAAAAAAGAACCAACTCATTGTATAGTCTTTTATACACTGGAAAGAAATTGTAGTTCTTTTAAAGTTTTGAGATTTCCTTGAAAGGATGATGTTCTATGATGTATTTGAAGGGGAAAAAAAGTGACTTTTGCTTGGCAAATTATTTTTGAGCCTTAGCAAGTTCAGTTCTCTTCCATTAACTATGAACCAGAATTTGGTTGACATTCAAAAGAATGTGTTATCCTCTCTCCTACCTTTTTTAAGACCTTGAAAGCATTACCTCTTTTCAGAAGTAGGTGTTAACAAACATAAATTAAAACTAGCAGTTCTTCCACAATTTCGATACAAAAATCCCCTTGCCTGGAAATTGTACAAACTCTCAATCTCCCAGATCCCTGGTTAGATGAAAGGAGAGAGAAAATGTGTGGCTGCAGCCATTTATGTAAAGTATTTGCTGCTCATGCTTTTATTTATCAGAGGTATAGATAGATTCACTCAATTCGCTCTGACATAAGTGAATCTTTCCATTCGCTCTGACTTTCCACAGCACTTCGCCATTTAATACAGATAAAAAAGAAGAGAAGATTCAGAAAATGTGTCCATGCCATACGAAAATAAAGCAAAAATGTCCCTGGAGGCTCTCTCAAATGATTCTGACAACTATAGCAGGGTACTATGGGGACATACCAATATATCATTGTCTCTCCCAGAAGCACAGATCAGCTTTCCCCTCCCAAGTGGGATCATTTTGCCTGACCCAAGTACTCTGACCTTTATACTACCCCACTGACTTGTCATCCTTTCTGCCACCGTTCCACTTACCCTGGCTGTGTTTTGAGACAACCTGCAGATTCTATAAGACAACTGTACTCTCATTCTAGAAAAAGTTAAATAATTAATGAAAATATGTAGTGTTAAAAATATGTGTATATATTTACTGTTTTTTATCTGCTGAAGATGTATGTATCTGGATACATTTTCAATGATACTCTAACTTATCTTTGTATTTTTTAAAATGTTGTATCCATTTCAATTATATGTTAAGCGATTATGAGCATTTCATTTATTCCACACAAAATTTTGTGTGTGTTAAATAGAAAAGAAAAAATATGTAGGTATTTTTTTGGCTTAGTATAAATCATTTATAACGTTTCTAAGGACAAAACAAGATTTGCTTAGTTTGTTGGTGGTGGTTTATATTTTTGTTTTCTTATGATTGTATAATAGTAGAATGAAATATCTTCACAAATGAGAGGTAAGTATTTATTTACTTTAAAAAAAAAAAAAAACCCTTAAGATCGATTTAAATCTGTCCTTTATCTGAGATACCTTGAAACCTGACCTGGAGGTTGAGGTTTGCAAAACCACTCTCAATGTCTGGTTCTGACATTCCTCACATGGAATAGAGAGAATATTCTGTTTTTAGAATACATTAAGAACAAATAGTTTGAAGCTATGTTGAATTATCTGTAATCAGTAGAACACTGATGTGATTTATTTATTTATTTATTTTTATTTATTTTTTTAAATTTTTATTTTTACTTTATTTTACTTTACAATACTGTATTGGTTAAATGATAGATCAGTGAAAAAATTCTTCCAGAGGAGAAAAACTAATGTCTTATTGGGAACGATTTTATCTGATAATCTCAATTCACCAGTATTCAAAATACTTTCTTAAACACAGACCTCGTTAATCTCCTGGAAATAAAATACTAAATTTTGAGTCAATAAAGTATTCTTTGTTGGTGTAACACATATATACCTTTAATATCCAACTAAAGTTCAAAACATTTGAAAACTGTTCAGAGAGAAAAAAAAAACTGTTTGAAATAATAGAAGTGGTTGGAAATACTTTATTCAACAAAGTAATGCAGTAAAAAAATCCATAATAACAGAGTTCATTGATTTAAAAGTTTTGATCATTATGAGGAATTTTACAAATATTTGTTAAGAGACTGTTTAGATGGTAATTTTGAAGGTATTTTGGACTGTGGTTTTTTTTTTTATCATTTTCTATTATTGATTATATTTACTAGAGACATAAGTCAATAAGATGATGTGCTGCTAATATACAGTTTTAGCAGTCTACAAATTTCAGAGGGGTTAAAAAATAGCTATAGATCACTTGAAATTATGGAAAATAATTTCTTCTGAAACACACTTCACTGCACTTTTTTGTTTACAGCCAGACATGTCATTATTTTTATGCAATTTGTATTTGAGGTTATGCTTTTGTTTAGCTAAGTCATATGTTCATATCTCATGTGTTTGAACTTGAGTTTTATAAAACATTTTTTTAGAAAAAAAAGAAATAGTTCCAAATAGTTATCTTAAAAAGTTGATTATTGTTTTCTTAATTTTTCTGAGGTCTAAATGCTAATTTATGGCTATTGTACTTTTTGATGTTAATACTCATTTGAATCAATTTCTGATGAAAGAGGCAGACAAGGTACTTTGCCTAACCATAATCTTTAACAGTGAACAAAGAAAATAAAGTAGTCCTTTCCACATATTTTTAGCAAATAATTTCTCAAAATAATTTATTTTGCCTCCCTCACATTACAGCTACTGTATGAGGGAAGATGCTTTGAATACTGACACCACTTGTTACTCAAAAGACTGTTCAACCTAGCAGCATTGATTACATATTTTTTCATGCATTTACTTTTTTCTTCTTTATCTCATTCTGTAAAGATAAATATATTGAGCACCTACTATGGGTCAGGCACTAGCACATAGATTACTCATGTAATTTTTATAATAACACTATTAATTTGATGCTATACTTACACTATAGATGAGGAATGTAAGAGTTAGTTCAGTGACTGATCTGAGATCCAAATTTTCCTCAGTTCTTGAAAGTGAAGAACAAACAGTTTTATGGACTCTTGAGCACAACTATTTGTCAATAAATAATGGATTAATTGATTTAGTCTTTATTGTTGCTATAATTACTCCCTTATAATGTATTCCCCAATATTATTGCCTTGATTTTACATATATAACATTTATAAATAACTTAACTGAATTTCGTACTCAGCATTTGTTTCAGAAGTTCTCAACCAGGGACAACAACAGAGCACTGCTTCTTTCTAAACCTTAGAAATGTGTAGGAGTGGTTTTGGTTGTTAGGAGTTGATGGACTTCCCAGGTGGCTCAGTGGTAAAGGAACTGCCTACAATGCAGGAGACACTGGTTTTAAAGATCCCCTGGAGAAAGAAATGGCAACCAACTCTTTCCTGGGAAATTCCATGGACAGAGAAGGCTGGCAGGCTACAGTCTGGGTCACAAAGAGTTGGACATGACTTAGTGAATGCCTCACTCACTCAGTTGATGGGTACTTCTAGTATTTATTATCTCAGGATGCAAAGGAGACTTCCATATAATAAAGGACTATCTTTCCCAAAATGCCAACAATAATACTTTGGAATAACACTAAAAGAAAAATCTAGAAAGATGATAACAATAATATTTTGGAATAACACTAAAAGAAAAATCTAGAAAGATGATAACAATAACCCTGGGATTTCTTTTGTATGTGAGACAGCAAAAGAGAAACAGATGTATAGAACAGTCTTTTGGACTCTGGGAGAAGGCGAGGGTGGGATGATTTGGGAGAATGGCACGGAAACGTGTATAATATCGTATGTGAAATGAAAAAAAGAAAAATCAGCACAAAACTCAAACTGATGTATTTTGCACTGATGCTGCCATAATGATCTGACAGACTGAGAACTAGTTCATGCAATGGTTTTAAATTTGGGGTCTGATAAATCCATTAGTGAGTCATGAAATCAATGCAAATTTTTTGATTGAGATTTTTAAAAATAAACAAAATAGCATCAAATTGTACTGCATATAGTTAGGGTAAATATTATTATAAACACCTTTTATTCCAGTTATATAGTTTTTCTAGTTTTACTGAGAAATAATTGCCATACAGCCCTGTGTAAATTTACGGTATATGGCAATGTAATTTTGTTTTCATACACCATGAAATTTTAACCACAATAAATTTAGTGAACATCTATCATCTCATATAGATACAAAATTAAATAAATAGAAAAAAATTGCCTGTGATGAGAACTCTTAGGATTTACTTACCAACGTTTGTATATAATACAGAACGTGTTAATTATAATCATGTTGAAACAGTGGAAACAGTGTCAGACTTTATTTTTTTGGGCTCCAGAATCACTGCAGATGGTGACTGCAGCCATGAAATTAAAAGACGCTTACTCTTGGAAGAAAAGTTATGACCAACCTAGATAGCATATTCAAAAGCAGAGACATTACTTTGCCGACTAAGGTCCGTCTAGTCAAGGCTATGGTTTTTCCAGTGGTCATGTATGGATGTGAGAGTTGGACTGTGAAGAAGGCTGAGCGCTGAAGAATTGATGCTTTTGAACTGTGGTGTTGGAGAAGACTCTTGAGAGTCCCTTGGACTGCAAGGAGATCCAGCCAGTCCATTCTGAAGGAGATCAACCCTGGGATTTCTTTGGAAGGAATGATGCTAAAGCTGAAACTCCAGTACTTTGGCCACCTGATGCGAAGAGTTGACTCATTGGAAAAGACTTTGATGCTAGGAGGGATTGGGGGCAGGAGGAGAAGGGGACGACCGAGGATGAGATGGCTGGATGGCATCACTGACTACATGGACGCAAGTCTGAGTGAACTCCGGGAGTTGGTGATGGACAGGGAGGCCTGGCATGCTGCGATTCATGGGGTCGCAAAGAGTCAGACACGACTGAGCAACTGGACTGAACTGAACTGTACAGTACATACCTAGTACTTATTTATCTCACAACTGGAATATTGTACCTTTTGAGTGCCTTCATCCAATTGCCACTCCCTCCAATCCCTGCCTTTAGTAACCTCAACTCTGATTTCTTTTTCTGTAATTTTATTTGCTTGTTTTTAAAGTATAGTTGACCTACAAAATTATATTAGTTCCTGGAAAACAACACAGCTATTCAGTATTTCTATACATTTCAAAATGATCACAAATGGTAAATAGATCAAAATAAGTCTATTTACCATCTGCCACCAAAGATATTACATAACTATTGACTATATTCTCCACAATATAGTCAATGAATAGATGAATGAAGAATATGTACTTTTCATAACTTTGACTCATTTATTTTGTAACTGGAAATTTGTACCTCCTAATCTCCATCACCTATTCTCTCTCTCCCTTGACCTTCCCTCTGGCAACCATAGTTTGTTCTCTGTATGTTTGACTCTGTTTTCTGTTTAGTTATGATAGTTCATATGATAGTTCATGTTTAGTTATGATTCCTCATATAAAGGAAATCATACAGTGTTTGTCTTTATCTCACTTATTTCACTTAACATAATTACCTCTAGACTCATTCATTTTTTCACAAACTGGCAAGATTTTGTTACTTTTCATGGCTGAGTAGTATTCCTCTGTGTGTGTGTGTGTGTGTGTGTGCCTGTGTGTGTGAATCACATATTCTTCATTCATCTGTTGATGGATACTTAGGTTGACTCATATCTTGACTGATAATATAGTTATATATTTAATATTTTTAATTTTTTAATATTTTAAAAATAATTTTGAGGAATCACCATACTGTTTTCCATAGTGACTACACAAATTTACATTCCCATTAATATTTATGTGTAAACGTCTGTGTATACAGGGTGAAGAGTCGGACACGACTGAGTGACTTCACTTTCGTGCATTGGAGAAGGAAATGGCAATCCATTCCAATGTTCTTGCCTGGAGAATCCCAGGGATGGGGGAGCCTGATGGGCTGCCGTCTGTGGGGTTGCACAGAGTCGGACACGACTGAAGCGACTTAGCAGCAGCAGCAGCAGGAACGTTTATTGCTTTCTTAGAGTTGGCAAAAAGAAACAGACCTTAAAAACCACTTACATAAGCTAAAGTTGGCTTTATGTTATTACATATGATCTCACTTGGGGACATTAGACAATTAAGTCACTCCCAGCTCATTAAATCAGACACCAGTTAAACTTGAAATAATTATATGTAAGTCAAAGCAACAACTTAATGTTATTGAGAAGATTTTAATGAAGGAAATGACTACAGTAACAAAGGAAAATGAAGTAAAATATGTAAATATATTTCAACACAACTGATCTAAGAATTCTGAAAAATAAAGATCAATATAGACTTGAATAGTCAGGGTGTTGAATGAACTATATTTTGAAGGAATAGCGGAATTTTACTTGAGCAAGAAGAGTAAAAAGAAAGAAATTTCTCCTTTGTTGAGACTAGAAGAATGTAAGTATATAACTCATTTAGTTCCCAGACTCATTTATTTATTTGAAAGTAACCTGAAAAATTTAACTTGCTTATCTTGTTTTTTAAATTTTTGATACTCTTTAAATTTTTGATACTTGCAAGTTCATAACATATAATTTAAAAATAATTGGAAGCTAACTCAAATGACTTTCTCCGAATGGCAGTAGACTCTGATGTAAGTCTCCAAAATAACGTAACAAACAGAAAGTGACCTAGTATGTATGCTAAACATGAGCTTTGTGTTTCCATAATCTTTTCATCACGTGCTCAGTGAACTATGTAGCATTAGCGTAATATTTGGTGTCAGTATAGTGCCAACCATTACTTGTGGAGTAGATGAATGAATGAAATTCATTCATAGAAATTAATTTTTCAGTGTACTAAAACATTATATGTTTAAACATAAACTCTTCAGAACTCTATAGTGAAAGTGACAGTCACTCAGTCGTGTCCAACTCTTTGTAACCCCACGGGCCATACAGTCCATGAAATTCTCCAGACCAGAATACTGGAGTGGGTAGCCATTCTCTTCTCCAGGGGATCTTCCCAACCCAGAGATTGAACTCAGGTCTCCTGCATTTCAGGTGGATTCTTTACCAACTGAGTCACAAGGGAAGCCCAAGAGCCCAGAACTCTATAAATATAACAAAAATGGAAAGTAGATTACTTTTTTCTTTTTTATCTTAAATTTTCAGAACTTTATTAGTCAGTGATCATTTCCTCTATTTAAATAACTCAATGTGATGTTTTCTGAAACAAGTTCATTTTCATGAGTGAAGTGAAGCCATAAATTATTTTCATTATAAATATTTCACAAAGTATTAACTTTTGAGTATATAGCTCCAATAATAGTTTATATGCATTTTAATTCGTGAACTATTATTTGGAAAGAATATATATGTACAAATATATTTTAACACAAATGATCTAGGAATTCTGAAGCAAAATTCTGACACAGCTGTCAGAATTCCTACATTATGAGACAGTCAAAATTATACCATGGATTATTCCCTTCAAAACTCTTGCTTACATAATCCACATGCAGTCACTTTAGAGCCAACAGCTGAATCGCATTCTAGTTTTTGTGGTAAAAACTTTTACAGAAAACAAAAATGAACTTAATTCTTAAAGTTTGTGCTGCCTCTGTGGAACTGAAGAAATTATGGTGGTGTTTGTAATGATTAATGAAAAACTGATCAAAATGACAGCTATTTTTCATATTTAATTTGTAGCTTTGGAAAATTATTGCTACATACAGATAAGAAATAATTGTTACACACAGATTTATCCTTAATTATATTTATTCTAGCTAGGTTTATATTAGGATAGTTTTTTCCAAATAAAATAAAATATATTACAAAGATGCCTCAAAGAAAAACTGATATCTTAGAATTTTATAGCATTCATGTGATTTTATACAACTGTTATGTCTTTTTACATAAGCAAACAAATTTATAAAACTCTTATTCTGATTTTTAGATTGAATTTTCACCATTTTTATTTTTGCAGAATCTGTTGCAGGAATTCTGTCTCTGGAATTGTATTTTAACTAAGTATAAAACACTCCACATTCATTCATAGAAGCTTGATATGTATGGTTATTCACCTTTCAGATGTTCAGTGGCTGATGAATAAGGAGTCCATGCCCACTGTAGCATGTATGTTCTTTTCATTACCACCCAGAGTAAGTCTGGGTGGTTAGATTTGTAGCACAGTTTTTCTTGGCTGTAGCTCCTTGGTCTGTGGCTGAGCACCTGGCTCAAAGAAACTCTTCAAACTACAGGTGAAACTTGTCCAAGAATTTTAAATACATTGATGGTGGATTCTGAAGTTGAATGGTGATGAATATTGTTAGTTTGGTGTTTTGACAAAGGAAAATAAGTTGTGAGTTGAATTATAGGGATGAGAAAATATTCATTGGGCAGGAGGACCTTAGTGTTAAGTGAATGGTATTAACTAGCTGAGAGTGTGAGAAAAGGAAAATTGCTATAGCCCTAAAGAGAGAAGGTGGAAATGAGTTATTTTTTCTGCATAAGAATGACTGTACCTCCTGTATTTTGACTTCAAGTTAATATGTTTTAACATTTTTCTATTATTGTTCTGTGTGGGTTTCCATTCTTTATAAGAAAAGAGCTTTGACATAGTATTGCTGTAAATTGACTCACTACAAAATCCTTTTACTTTATGCAGCAAAGGAGCAAATAACACATATATAAATAATATAATATATTAATATAATAATTTATATTATAATATAATATATATTATACAATATGCATTATATTATATTATAATATAATGATATATATAAAATAATACCAGTGTAAAGATTACTATAGGATAGTTGCATTGTTTTAATTGCAGTGGCATTTAATAGCTTCCAATTAGCAAGGAATTATATTCCCAGGATTCAAATCTGGATATAAAATACCCTGATGTGCAGAACCCTTAGAATAAATTAGCTGGAATTTGTTCAATTAGAATAAATTAGCCAGCTCTTTTTTGAATAATGCCATGATCTGAACTTGTGTGCCCTGCAACCATCTCCCCATTCATATGTTAAAAAACCTAATGCCCAAGGTGAGGTTAATTCAGTTCAGTTCAGTTCAGTTCAGTTCAGTTGAGTCGCTCAGTCGTGTCCGACTCTTTGCGACCCCGTGGATCGCAGCACGCCAGGCCTCCCTGTCCATCACCAACTCCCAGAGTTCACTCAGACTCACGTCCATCGAGTCCGTGATGCCATCCAGCCATCTCATCCTCTGTCGTCCCCTTCTCCTCCTGCCCCCAATCCCTCCCAGCATCAGAGTCTTTTCCAGTGAGTCATTTCTTCACTTCAGGTGGCCAAAGTACTGGAGTTTTAGCTTCAACATCAGTCCTTCCAATGAATATTCAGGACTGATTTCCTTTAGGATTGACTGGTTTGATCTTGCAGTCCAATGGACTCTCAAGAATCTTCTTCAACACCACAGTTCAAAAGCATCGATTCTTCAATGCTCAACTTTCTTTATAGTCCGACTCTCACATACATACATAACTCCTGGAAAAACCATAGCTTTGACTAGATGGACATTGTCGGCAAATATTTTCAGTTTTTTAATATGCTGTCTAGGTTGGTCATAGCTTTTCTTCCAAGGAGCAAGTGTCTTAATTTCATGGCTGCAGTCACCATCTACAATGATTTTGGAGCCCCCAAAAAGAAAGTCTGTCACTGTTTCCCCATCTCTTTACCAAGAACTGATGGCACCGGATCTTAGTCTTTTGAATGTTGATTTTAAGTTGGCTTTTTAATTTTCCTCTTTCACTTTCAGGAGACTCTTTAGTTCTTCGCTTTCTGCCTAAGGGTAGTATCATCTGTATATCTGAGGTTATTGATATTTTTCCTGGCAATCTTGATTCCAGCTTGTCCTTCATCCAGCCCAGCATTTTGCATGATGTACTCTGTAAATAAGTTAAATAAGAAGGGTGACAATATACAGCCTGGACATACTCCTTTCCTGATTTGGAACCAGTCAGTTGTTCTATGTCCAGTTCTGTCACTTCTTGACCTGTGTACAGATTTCTCAGGAGACAGAGAAGGTGGTCTGGTATTCCCATATCATTAAGAATTTTCCACAGTTACTTGTGATTTATACAATCAACGGCTTTGGTATAGTTAATATGCAGAAGCGGATGTTTTTCTAGAAGTCTCTTTGTTTTTCTATGATCCAATGGATGTTGACAATTTGATCTCTGATTCCTCTCCATTTTCTAAATCCAGCTTGAACATCAAGAAGTTCTCTGTTCACGTACTGTTGAAGCCTGGCTTGAAGAATTTTGAGCAGTAATTTGCTAGTGTGTGAGACAAGTGCAATTGTGTGGTAGTTTGAGCATTCTTTGGCATTGCTTTTCTTTTGGATTTGAATGAAAACTGACTTTTTCCAGTCCTGTGGCCACTGCTGAGTTTTCCAAATTTGCTGGCATATTGAGTGCAGCAGTTTCACAGCATCATCTTTCAGGATTTGAAATACCTCAGCTGGAATTCCACCACTTCCACTAGTTTTGTTCCTAGTGATGCTTCCTAAGGCCCATTTGACTTTACATTCCAGGATGTCTGGCTCTAGGTGAGTGATCACACCGTCATGGTTATCTGGGTCATGAAGATCTTTTTTGTATAATTGTTCTGTGTTTCTTGCCACCCCTTCTTAATATCTTCTGCTTCTGTTATGTCCATACCATTTCTGTCCTTTGTTGTGCCCATCTTTGCATGAAATGTTTCCTGCTATCTCTACTTTTCTTGAAGAAAGCTCTAGTCTTTCCCATTTTATTGTTTTCCTCTATCTCTTTGCACTGATCACTGAGGAAGGCTTTCTTTCCCTGATGTTCTTAGGAACTCTACATTCAAATGGATATATCTTTCCTTTTCTCCTTTGCCTTTAGCTTCTCTTCTTTTCTCAGGTATTTGTAAGGCCTCCTCAGACAACCGCTTTGCCTTTTTTGCATTTCTTTTTCATGGGGATGGTATTCACTACTGCCTCCTATACAATGGCATGAACCTCTGTCTGTAGTTTTCAGGCACTCTATCAGATCTAATCCCTTGAATATATTTGATCACTTCCACTGTATAATCATAAGGGATTTGATTTAGGTTATACCTGAATTGTTTAGTGGTTTTCCATACTTTCTTCAATTTAATCTGAATTTGGCAACAAAAAGTTCATGATCTGAGCCACAGTCAGCTCCCAGTCTTGTTTTTGCTGACTGTATAGAGCTTTTCCATCTTTGACTACAAATAATATAATCAATCTGATTTCCATATTAACCATCTGGTGATGTCCGTGTGTAGAGTTTTCTCTTGTGTTGTTGGAAAAGGGTGTTTGCTATGACCAGTATCTTCTCTTGGGAGGACTCTATTAGCCTCTGCCTTGCTTCATTTTGTACTCCAAGGCTAAACTTGTCTGTTACTCCAGGTATCTCTTGACTTCTTACTTTTGCTTTCCAGTCCCCTATGATGAAAAGGACATCTTTTTTTGGTGTTAGTTCTTGTAGGTCTGCATAGAACCATTCAGCTTCAGCTTCTTCAGCATTACTTGTTGGGGCATAGACTTAGATTATTATGATATTGAATGGTTTTCCTTGGAAACAGAGATCATTCTGTCATTTTTGAGATTGCATCCAAGTACTGCATTTTGGACTGTTTTGTTGACTATGAGGGCTACTCCATTTCTTCTAAGGAATTCTTGTCCACGGTAGTAGATATCTAATTAGTAAGTGATGAAACTGAGTTTTGCAACTCAAAACTTTTGATTACAAAGCTTTGGTTCTTTGCATTCAAGGAAAATGTCATCCTTTAGAAAAATGCTTCACAATATAAAGACCACATGCATTTTTAAAACTCCTGTCTAGGATTATATCAAATTTGTTTGTTTATTCATTAATCTGAAGAAAATATATAAAAGAAACAAAATCACATGTTTTATTTATATTATCCATATTTTCCTTACATCTGCTTCTTTCTCACAGTTTCTTTTGAGGCAAGGGAGACTTTACTCTGTGTAAATCAGATACAGATCATTTTGCATATTATATACCTTAAAGTTAGATTAAATTTTTCATTTTGAAAATCTTAAAAGTATCAAAAAATTCTCTTTATTAACAACAAAAGGAAATTCTGAAGTTGCGTTCTCAGATTAAAAAAAAAAGTGTTGTGAAGTCTAAATGTAGTCACTAGTTATATGAAACTTAGTGGAAAATAATTAAAATTACGTAAAATTTAATTTTCTTCACTTTCACTAGCCACGTCTCAGGGGCTCAAAAGTCACTTGTAACTAGTGGCTACCAAATTGCACAGCACAGATATAGAACATTTCCTTCAAAGTGGAAAATTCTGCCAGAAAACACTGAGATATAATATTAGCATTATGATTTAGAGTAAAGTCTGAGGGCCAAACTGGATTTCCACTTGCTTTTGTAAATAAAGGTTTATTGGAGCATGTCCATATCCATATTTTTTACATTTTTTATACCTCTATTCTCACAAAATAGCAGAGTTGAATAGTTGGGAGAAAGACTACATAGCTACTAAAACCGAAAATAGTATTATATTCTTTATAGACAAACATTTGCCAGATTCTGAACTAGAGCTTCTCTTCTAAGCAGTTGATAATTGGCATGATTTTCTGGACATGAACATTTGTCATCTTCTCCCCTCTTCAGTTTCCTCTTCCTTATTCATCTTTTCTCTCATTTATGTTGTTTAAATCAGATATTCGTTTACTTGATTTGTAAAGCTTGAATGAAAATCTCTTTAGAAATTTCTTAGTAACTTGTTAATGAAAAGAAATACTTAGATCTAGTTTCCTGACTACTTTCATAAATTTTTAACCACTAAGACATTACAATAAAAATATAGTAGTGTTTTTAGTAAAAATCACAGAGAATATCATTATCGTGACATCTGCATCTCAGATGTAAAAAGGAAGTCATCTTTCTGTTTTATGGGCCTAACTAAAGAAGAAATTTCTTTAGGGGTGGAATCCCATACATATCTTTCTTTGCTTATTTCTTTGCAAGAGTAACTTCATATTTCCACTATTAATGCATGATACTATTTTTCATTACAGATAGATTTATTTTAAAATTTTCTGAAGACAAGACAAAGATAGTCCTTTCTCCTTATTTCTTTCTTATCCAAAAGATTATAAGACTGTCATCGCCTCTTTCCTGTAATGGAATGAGAATTTTCTTTGACTGATCTTATATGGGACAATAATAGGTACATAAAATATAGTTTTTATTGTCAAAAACATTCCCTGCTGCTGTAGGGTAATTGCAGTTAAAATTTGAATTTAACTACAATCTTGGGTTATGTAGTCAGTCAGTTCAGTCGCTCAGTCATGTCCGACTCTGTGACCCCATGGACTGCAGCACACCAGGCTTCCCTGTCCATCATCAACTCCTGGAGCTTGTTCAAACTCATGTCCATCCAATCGGTGATGCCATCCAACCATCTCATCCTCCGTCATCCCTTTCTTCTCCTGCTTTCAATCTTTCCCTGCATCAGGGTCTTTTCCAGTGATTCAGTTCTTCGCACAGGTGGCCAAAGTCTTGGAGTTTCAACTTCTGCGTAAGTCCTTCCAGTGAATATTCAGGACTGATTTAAATTTAAGTCTGAATTTGGCAATAAGGAGTTCATGAACTGAGCCACAGTCAGCTCCCAGTCTTGTTTTTGCTGATTGTATAGAGCTTCTCCATCTTTACCTACAAAGAATATAATCCTCCTGTGGATGGGATTGTTGGAGTAGGGAGTAAATCAATACCTGTAAAACCCTTAGAACAGATCTTTGACAAACTGTTACTAAGTTTTACAGAGGTCTGTTTTATAACAAGTAGAAAGATAATGTGATTCAGAATCAGACAGTTTTAATTCCCAGTTCTGTACTTCTAGTCATGTTAAATTCTCCAACCCTCAGTTTCTTCAGCTTTGAGTGTAGTTGTACTTGTCTTAGTAGTTAGTGATGACACATGTAATACGATGCTTGTTATATGATAGATACTTAATAAATGACAGTTTATATTAACTTAATTGTGTAAGTATGAAGATTTCAAATTATTAATAGCTGACTGATTTAGTCAGTCTGGCCAACAAACAAATGTACAATTATAGGTTGATTTACTCAAATCTCCTCTGAGACCTGTCTTGTAAAATCTGTTGAATGTATGTCTAACTAGTGAATTTCTGCTTGCCTTTCAAGAAAGGCTTACTTTCTCTTTGCCAATTTGGGGCTTCCATTCTAGTAGACTAAGCTGAGAATCATGATTTCACAGATTTCATAATAACTGGAAACAGGCTGAAATGTATGTAAACTAACACTCTCATTCACAGATGTGGTCAGAGAGGTCCAAAAACTTTAAACTATCCCCCAGAGTTGTACAGCTATTTGGTCAATGGTTTGTATTGCTCTTTCTTCCAGGAAGCTGAACTGACTCCAGCCCATGATGTTCCTTCTATTACTTTGTATTTGGCATTTATTATGTATACCTTTTGTATATTTGTTTATATATCTTCAGAGTTGCTCTGCAGCTTCTCAGATGTACATGCAATTTTTCTCCAAGTTCTAAGGTTCTTGAAAGCAAGGATCTTGGGGTCTTCTCCTTTAAACCTTTCCAAACAAACACAGTAGAGTTATGGAAAAAAAAAAAAAAAGCCTGTTTAATCAGTGAAAGAATTGTTATAAGTTCCACAGTAGAGTTATAATTCTAGCATGTAGGGTATCTTAGTCAGCTTGGGCTTCCATAATAAAACACCATAGACTGAGTGGCTTAAACAACAAAAATTAATTTCTCATGGTTCTGGAGGCTGGAAAGTCCAAAATCAGGGTGATAGCAAGGTTGAGTTTTTTGAGGGTTCTCTTCGTGGCTTGCAGATGGCCTCCATATTACTGTGTCCTTAGACAGAGAGAGCCAGCAGGCTCTCTGGTATCTCTTTTTGAAAGGAAACTAATCCAGTCTTGAAGGTCTCACCCCTATGGCCTCTATATCTAATCATATCCTTAAGGCCCCATCTCCAAATCCCATCAGATTGGGGGTTAAATCTTCAACATATGAATTATGGGAGCATACAATTTAGTCCATAGTATAGGGACAAGTTTTCTAATATAATTAAATAAGCATTCCCATTCAGATCAATCTTTTCACATCTAGAAATTTCAGACATTAAAATTCAACAACCACATAAATACGTGACCATAACTTTCTGAGCTGGTTCTATTATTTCATTGTTCATATTATTACCCAATTTTGGAATGCTTTAGTAACAGTTGTTTGAATGGAGAACAGAAAACACGTCTTCTATTCCTAAAATTCTTGATATGAACCAGTAGATTTCCTTGCCTCCTATTCTCCAATTACCACAATCATGAGTGAACATATATGTCATACTGTGATTTTGACGAGGCCATTTTCACTAAACATTAACAAAAGTTAAATGTAAAGCTTTTAAAATTGCTAAGTAATGTGTGATCCAGACTTTCTCAGTCCTTTCCTTAATTAAACATGCTCTCTGATCTTAATCAGTGATTGCTGTTTCTTGGTTTCATGGGTATGTTAAGGTGAAGATTATCTGAGTTAGAAACCAGGTGTAAAGGGGCCAGAACTAAGATCAAGGTGATAGAATGAGCTAATGCCATGGATGTATGTTCATGTTCAGTTCAGTTCAGTTCAGTTGCTCAGTCGTGTCTGACTCTTTGCGACCCCGTGAATTGCAGCACGCCAGGCCTCCCTGTCCATCACCAACTCCCGGAGTTCACTCAGACTCACGTCCATGGAGTCAGTGATGCCATCCAGCCATCTCATCCTCTGTCGTCCCCTTCTCCTCCTGCCCCCAATCCCTCCCAGCATACTGGGGTAATTAACAAAAAAAGATTCTACATTGTAACAGATCTGCATTTACTATACCAAACAACTATATCAAATAGACATCAACAAAATGTTTTAGTCAGTACTTACCATTAATAAGAATAGTTATATCCTAGTATTGGGCTAGAAAAAATGGTTGAAAATATTTCACCTCATTCTCTCTATAGTTTTTGTCCCACATATTCTCAATGACCTGCACATAAAGTCATTTAAATTAAGATTATATATTAATATATATTGATGTACATATTTATATATCTTGAAAATAAAAATGAACAAACGAATGATTTGTTTTTCTTTCCCAAATTAAGGGACTTGTATTAGCAGCAATTTATCCAGGTCTTATACTGAAGAATTCAGTAATATACAGATTCTCCAAATTATTTAGTTTAAGTTCACTTTCTTCTCTGTAATACCTGATGTATTCATACACTAACGCTTGTAGATTTCAGGTGTACTTTAAATCTTCTGATTTCTCTATTAAAGATTAGACTAATTTAGACTATATAAAGCAGTGTATTAAAAAAAATTATCAGAATTACAAATAAGGATTAGAATCTTGTTATCATGTGTATCTGGCTTCCCAGATGGTGCTACTGGTAAAGAACCTGCCTGCCAGTGCAGGAGATATAAGAGACATTGGATTTGATCCCTGGGTTGAGAAGATCCCGTGGAGGAGGGCCTAGCAACACTCCAGTATTCTTGCCTGGAAAATCCCATGGACAGAGCTTCCTGATGAGCTACAGTCCACAGGGTCTCAAAGATCAGACACAACTGAAGCAACTTAGCATTCACACATGCATCATGAATATCATAAATGTAATTAAGGAAGGGTTATTGATTTCACACAAGTGAAACCAACTCTGATTAGTTTAATGGAAAGATAAATTATTGAAAAGATATTTGTTACCTTCCAGAACCAGCAGGAAGGCTGGGCAGGGCAAAAGGGAGACCAGGCAGCCAGGAATAAAGCCACCAGAACATCATGCTCTCAGCCTGGTTAGAAAACTGTCTCTGGTGCGAGGACCACTGGATATGCCCTGTTGAGTTGCTGGAATTCAGTGAAGCCGCCACTGTGGTCACTGAATTGTGGCTATTCCTACCACCACCCTGTTTCTGTGGATTTGTACACTGTCAGTGCAGAAGCACTGTCTAGGGCAGGCGAATCTAACTGGTAAAGTGGAGATCCCAGGCTCAGGCTTTGTCACACGCCCGTGTCTGAACTGCCAAGGGTTTATGAGAACATGAGTCTGGCCCTTTCAGTTTCAGAAGAAAGACTTAACTAGGCCTTACAAAGAGTCCGACTGCCAAACCCATAGGAGAACCATTTCAATGCAAATCAGCCAAAATAGCAAGCAATATCTGTCTCACTGTCTTTTGTTGATTTTAATTTTCTGCCTCTACTATGACTCTAATCTTTGGCCACATAGAAGCCTCAAACAATTGTATTTTTCCTAAATGATTAAACTTACCTAAACTGTTGTTTATACCTCTACCTCAGTTTCTCAGACACTGGTGATAATCTTTATTACCAATAATTTTGTTTTGCAAAATTATTCTTCCTACACATTTCTAGGTTTTATTACAGATTTTCCTTCAGCTTTGACTCACTATCAATAATAAAAAGTTAAATTAGACCAAGGTGACGTCTTCTTCATACACAGTTCACAGTTCAGTCGCTCAGTCGTGTCCGACTCTTTGCGACCCCATGAATCGCAGCACGCCAGGCCTCCCTGTCCATCACCATCTCCCGGAGTTCACTCAGACTCATGTCCATCGAGTCTGGCTTCAGCAATACATGAACCGTGAACTTCCTGATGTTCAAGCTGGTGTTAGAAAAGGCAGAGGAACCAGAGATCAAATTGCCAACAGCTTCTGGATCATGGAAAAAGCAAGAGAGTTCCAGAAAAACATCTATTTCTGCTTTATTGACTATGTGAAAGCCTTTGACTGTGTGGATCACAATAAACTGTGGAAAATTCTTTAAGAGATGGGAATACCAGACCACCTAACCTGCCTCTTGAGAAATCTGTATGCAGGTCAGGAAGCAACAGTTAGAACTGGACATGGAACAACAGACTGGTTCCAAATAGGAAAAGGAGTACGTCAAGGCTGTATATTGTCACCCTGCTTATTTAACTTATATGCAGAGTACATCAGGAGAAACGCAGGACTGGAAGAAACACAAGCTGGAATCAAGATTGCTGGGAGAAATATCAATCACCTCATATATGCAGATAACACCACCTTATGGCAGAAAGTGAAGAGGAGCTAAAAAGCCTCTTGATGAAAGTGAAAGAGGAGAGTGAAAAAGTTGGCTTAAAGCAAACGAAGATCATGGCATCCAGTCCCATCACTTCATGGGAAATAGATGGGGAAACAGTGGAAACAGTGTCAGACTTTATTTTTGGGGGCTCCAAAATGACTGCAGATGGTGACTGCAGCCATGAAATCTTCTTCATAAGATGACCTTAATTCTACTGTGGATGTAAGAATTGGACTGTGAAGAAAGCTGAGTACCAAAGAATTGATGCTTTTGAACTGTGGTGTTGGAGAAGACTCTTGAGAGTCCCTTGGACTGCAGGGAGATCCAACCAGTCCATTCTGAAGGAGATCAGCCCTGGAATTTCTTTGGAAGGAATGATGCTAAAGCTGAAACTCCAGTACTTTGGCCACTTCATGCGAAGTGTTGACTCGTTGGAAAAGACTCTGATGCTGGGAGGGATTGGGGGCAGGAGGAGAAGGGGATGACAAAGGATGAGATGGCTGGATGGCATCACTGACTGGATGGATGTGAGTCTGAGTGAACTCCGGGAGTTGGTGTTGGACAGGGAGGCCTGGCGTGCTGCTATTCATGCGCAAAGAGTTGGACACGACTGAGCAACTGAACTGAACTGAACTAACTCTACTGTATTTAGTTTAAATTGTGATAAATTGATCTAGTATCTTAGTAGATAGTTTCTCTTTTATTAGGTGTTAGGTGTGGTATTTGGCTATTACTTGTGAATTCTAACTAAGAATCTGTTAATTGATACACAGGAAAATTGCTGTTTGTTCTCTGATGTAGTTTGCTCCTCTCTATAGTATTAGTACTAGCATATCAACAGTTGTAACACATGATTATTCCTTTTCTTTCTCTCTTCCCTAGATAATAATCTCCTGGTGTCTAAATGCATTTGTGCAGCTGTTAGTATCAGCATGCAAAACACACACTTTTACATACACAAACACATATATCATATAGAGCTTCTAGTTACCAGCAAAACTGTATGCAGGGAAACTGGAAGGAACAGGAGACCTGAATTCAGCATTTCACAAAAGAAAAAAAAAATGTTATGTACGTGAATTGTGGATATGAATATTAATCCTTAAAATTTATATGCCTTCTATATATTCAGCACATCTATCAAGAACTTTACATTTAATATGCTAACATCCTAAATCATTATTTGAAGAGCTGAAAGCACTGTGAATTATTAAGATAGAAGTTACTTAGGGGATATGACCTGGTCTTTTCTATATTATCAAACATACCAACATAGTCTTAAATTAATAAACAACACTGTTATTCAACTTCCATAACAGAACTCATCAATATTAATTTTATCCAGATAGGCTCATTTACCTCTCTTTGTTGATCAAGCTTATTTATTATTAGTAGAAAAGCCTATCTATTGGGTAAATAAAAGAAGTTGAATTTATGAGCTTAGCAATTGACAGTAAAGAGGAATATTAAAAATAAGACAAACATACATACATGTAACCAAATTTGGAAAAAGAAGGGAAAGAGGAGAAGAATAATATAATTATGATATAGTAAAAGCATTCCACTTAGAGCTATATAGTCTAACTTCAAAAGAAGTGTGAACAGAAATATTAAAGTGCTGTTACCTCTTAAGGCTTAAATTTTGTGTTGGTGTTTTATATGTATGTATATATATATGTATATATAATGTATAATATATATATCTATGTAGAGAGAATAGATGAGTCAGTAATGGATATAGTGAAAGTTTATTTTATAAACTTAAGATTTTGTTGTTTTGTTTGTATATGTACATATTTATATGAAGTAAAAATATACTAAATAAAACCCACAATAAAACATCTTAATCAATATTAAGGAAATAATTTTAATGATGATAAAGTGAATTCAAGCTTCTTTTTATTGGAGTAAAAGAGATATGAAAGCAGAATAAGGGGGCACCATATTAAGAGATTAGATAATAAATAATGATACAGTTATATGATGAATTCCTTTACCATTATGAAATATGATGTTTTAAATATTTGATTGACTGCATATCAGTTAGAACTATGTTTGGATCATGAAACAGAAAACTCCAAAAGAACAGTCATTTAGTTATAGAAATTAAATTTTCTGATTCATAAAAGAAGCCTGGGGAGAAACAGACCAGTACTGTTGTGGACTTCAGTTTCCTCTGTTCCAGCTGTCATTCTAAGAACATGGCTGCTAGGCTCAGAACATGACTGCCCCTCAGATCATGGCTGCTACTCTGTCTCTCTCTCCCTTTTTTTTTTTTTTTTAAGAATGCTTTTTAAAAAGCAGACTCAGAAGAAATGGTATCTGCCTCCTAGACAGAAGGTGTGAATGCTTACTGAGAATGAAAATTTTAGCTCCATGAGTGCTGATATTACCTGGGCTTCTTCTCATAGCCCTAGGGAAGGGCTTGGAATTGGTTTTCAGAAAACTAAGAAAAGGAAATACTAATATTCTGACCACTACTATTGCTGTGAGAAATAAAGGTCTATCTATGTCCCAGGCATCTCATATCTTCAGCTACCTTCTAAGAGACTGTGGTAGGCTAACTTGCTTGCTTGCAGGAAGTTTGAAATCTCAGAAACTTTTCAGTTCTTGACAGCCTCACACAATATTTTGGGTAATATTCCTTTGTACATAACTTAGGCACATAGCACACCTAGCCCCAAAGGAGGCTGGGAAATGTTATCATTTAGCTTAGCACTAAAATTGGTATCCCTGTTGGCTCAGACAATAAAGATTCTGCCTGCAATGCAGTTTGATCCCTCAGTTGGGAAGCTACCCTGAAGGAAGGCATGGCACCGCACTCCAGTTTTCTTGCCTGGACAAGAATTCCATGAACAGAGGAGCCTGGCGGGCTACAGTCAATAGAGTCACAAAGAGTTGGACATGATTGAGTGACTAACACTTTCACTTCAAAATTGGTATATCATTACCAATGGAAGGGGATGATAGATTTACTAGTAGGACACAAAAACTCACTGCTGTTTCCTAAATATGTTTGTTTACAATTTATTTTTAAGTGGAAAAAAATGCATGTGTGTATGCATAAATAGGTCACAGTTTAAAGAATTTATAACAAAGGTTCATAGAAATTTTGTCTGGGTAGTGAAGGTACAAGAGCTTGCTAGAGCTGCTATAGAAAATATCATTTTCTAGGTGGCTTAAACAACAGAAGTTTATTGTCTTATAGTTTTCGAGGCTAGATATCTGAGATCAAAGTGCCAGTAGTGTTGGTTTATTCTGAGAGTTAGGAGGGAAGGATCTGTTTCTGCACTCTCACCTTGGCTTATAGATAGCCATCTTCTACCTATGCCTTCTCATGTGATACCCTCCCTGTGTGCATGCCCCTCTGTCCAAAATTTCTTTGTTATTTTTTTAATAAGAACACAGTCACATTGGGTTAAGACCCACTCTCGTGATCCCATTTTACTACAGCTAATTACATCTGCAAGGAATCTATTAATATTTCCATATAAAATCACATTTTGAGAGACTGGCAGTTAGGATTTCAACATATGAATTTTGAAGGAGCATACCCCATAACAAACAGTATGGAAGATTTTTTTTCTTTATTTGTTCTCTCCAAGTAATATTATATTGCTTTTTTAATTATTATTTTGATAATTTTAAAAGACACATTTAAAAAATAGAAGTCCAGAATGTTTTGTGTGTTTATTATATAACAATATTCTTAATAATCTCAAACTATGGTTTAATGTTACCCACATTTTTTTTAATCTTTAGTGAAAAATGTTTAGTATCTGTATCAATAAGTAGATGACTGCTTCCAGGTTTGCCACAACAGGTTGTTGCTCCTCTCTTCTAGTATGTTTTTATAATATGTGTTCTATTTTGCTTTGCCTTACCAGTTTGTTTAAATCCTCAAGGCTCCATATATTCACAGAATTATTCACCGCGTATACTTAGTCCTTGAACTTGTATCCTACAATAGAAGTGTCTTCAACTCTGAGACTTAAATCATGTACTGTGTTTCTGACTTCAGTGCTGAATTGGTGGGAAATCTATCAGCTATGCTTCACTCGTGGTGACGCAGACACTGAGTGGGAGTTTGTGAGTGATGACTTTTCCAGTAGAATGTGAAGGTAATTGTAACAGTTTGACACACAAGAACAAAGTGACTGCTTTAGGCATGAGGACATAGGGAACCAACCAAGATAAAAGGAAGACTTGAAAACAAAGACTACATTCTGAACTAGTTCTTTCCAAGTACTTTACTGTGGAAGAGAACTTGTAAATGAATAACCACTATTGAATAGCTGCCATAGAAACAAACAGAGAGCTATTCTACTATTAGTTGCATTTTCACTCAAAGGTTACTTATTTGTTCCTGAAAACTCAAATATCCCATATCATCTGAAGTATAGAATGGAGAGGAATGCTTAAGTAACCAACTTAGACCAAAAGAAGAGGTAAGAAACGGGAATAATAAAGAAGAAAATTTGACCACAAATGAGGAAGTTTAAAGCCAAGGACGAGAAAGGAATGGAGGAGAGGCAAGCCCACATTTGACGTGGGGAAAAGTGTGGTTCATTTTAATAAGACCCAGAATAAAACATTAAAGTTAACATGATATTCAAGGTTATGTAAAGATGGATCATTATATTCTTAGAAGTACCATTCCCATATAGCAATATTTGTGTGTGTTTTTAACTCTGGTTACCATAAAAGACTAGAGCTTCACGTAAATATTCTTTTGTTTGACATCAGCAATATGGTGGAACTTTTAAACATCAATCTCCTTCTGGCAATTTAATACTGTATGCATAGTTATATGTCTGATTTGTTTTTTTTATTTAGAAACAAATTAACTATTTTTATAATTTATTTTATTTATTTTCATAATTTTAAAAAGATATTTTATCTCTCATAAATCTGGTTTATTTATCTAGTGTTATTTTCTGTTTCCTGTAAAACTTCCACTGACAACTACTGCAAACCTCCCATGAGAAATCACACAGAAAATCAAAAGATTTCACAAAACTTGTCATTTTGGTTAATAGCATGTTAGATAAACAAATTACAGTTAACAGTTACATTTATTAAGAATTGATGCATTCAGTTAATTTTTTAAATTTATTGAGTTTTTCCATAATGAGTGATTCAATATTAGTTTCTTAAAGACTCCTCTCAAATTTCAAAGATGAGTCAAAAGTTCAGTAGAAACTTCAACCTCAGGGGTTCAGGTATGGAACTATATAATACTATTTATATTTAAAATATAGAGTAAATGGAATTTTATATAAGCAATACTTTACATGCTGTTGGCTTCCAAGAAGCATGACTCACACAGAGTCTAAATGTGTCCTTTATATTCTACTCTGTCAGTTTGAAGACCTGTTTCAATGTTAATAACTCAAGCCAGGAGGGATTTATCATTTTCCAAGCTTTAAAACAAGTGCATCTGAGAAAATAAAATATTTTTATCAAATCTCATAAATAATAATTTTAATCTGAATGAGATGCTTCAATCATAAAAAAGAGGAAAAAGAACCAACTACTTTAAAAAATACTAAAGAGAAATGTTCTGATATGATAGATACTGTTAGGTATCTATATTTTATATCCCAACTTCTTCTCCTCTTTTGATTTAAATAAAAGCATACATTGCATATTTGATACCTAAGTAGATCACTTTTAAATAACTCCTACATTTCCATAACATATCAGTAATAATCCTGTAACAACCACTAATACTCATTTAAGTAATTTTTAAATTCAAAAGCAAGCATGAATTTTAAAGAGAATAACATTTAAACTTTAAAATATTATTCAAATTCAATAAAATATTTTGTATTATTTGAAATATATATTTAATTGCTACTCCCCAAACTACACTGCCCCTGTCATATGCACTATCTATTTAACCTAAAAAAAAGTAAATACTCACCTGGTCACGTAGAATGATAGAATTAAATTTACTTTTTTGCTTTTTTTTTTTTTCATTTTTATAGTCAGTCTGCTTTCACCATTTGCTTAGAATCTGCTATTTTAAATGCAAGACAATGTAAATACATGTGGGGGATGTAGACAAAATCTTTACCCAGAATGAACTTGAATGATTCAGAAACATTAGGAACTTAGTATAGGACAAACACATGTCACAGAGTCTGTGCCTATGTTTATGTTGAAGAATACAGATGTAAAAAAGTTGGTTTAAAAATACTTGGGAAGAATCTTAAAGTTACTTTCCCAATAAATAATATGTGCTCGTATGATGTGAAAAGCTTATATTTAAAAAGACTACTTGATTTGCTGGGACTTTTTCAGATCTGTTCAACATTAAAAGCACAGATATAGATTTTTCTTTTTAACCTTGAAAAATGATCTACTGAATTTATATTAGGTTATCTGCAAAACTAGATCAGAGGATGCTAATCCATGAGAAAGGTGTCTCCTCCTCCTATTTTTTTTCCATCCTTTAAAACCAAGAAATGCATATTATATAGCCAGGCTTGCTTTGGGTAATAACCAGCATGGGGTTGCAATGCATTGTGTCTGCTTTCTAAGGAAGTACAATACTTTACATTTTTAATGCATCACTGAGCAGAGGTCAAATAGAGTAGTTCTAACAAAACACATCACAGCAAATCAAACTACCCACACTATAGTAACTCAATATGCCCTATGTATATTTCTCCCACATTAACAAGTGGGTCATCAATCTCCCAGCCAACGTAAACCCAGCTGTAAATTTATGGTATTATGCTTCCTAACATGTTCTTGCTCAGTTTTTATGATTGTCCCTAATATATGATCACTTGACAAAAAAAAAAAGATATTTATTTTGATTGCCAGATTAACCTAAAATGATTAATGAGAACTTGGGTAAGCCACATACACTATCAAAAATAGTGTTTGTCCAATAGAAGAGTTATAATTATTCATCTGGTTTTCTTTAAATTTCTTTAGAGCTGTTTAACTATATTAGTAACCAGGGACATCATCTTGAGTAGATGTAATTCATGTCAGATGGTAGAATTTACAAATCCTTAAATTGAAAATTTTAAAATTGCACAAAAGCAAATAAGATAATTAGAAATTCTATAACAGAAAATAAATATGTCACTTAGTGTGCATGATGAATAGCCTATATATAAATATTACCTAAAGGTAGTTCATTTTCCTTGCTGTTTAATATATGTTTGGAGACATTTATATATATATATATATATACACACACACACACACATATATATATAATTTTAAGAACAAAACTGATACCACATTTCAACTACAAATGAGAATATTTGAAGAGTCTGTGGCTCATTTGAACAATTCTCTCATGGATATATGGTTTTATTTTCATACAGCAAAATTTTAGGTTTAGATTTTTATTCTATCTTCTTTTCAATAAATCTAAGCATCTAACATGTATACATATAACATCTAACACATGTACATGTATGTTTAATTTAAAAATACATCTATTAGGCAATTATTTAATAACATTTGAGCATTATACATGTTTTGAGGATATGAAATGAGTAGGATATGAATCCTAGTTTAAAGAACTTTCAGTCTAGTGAGGAAATAATATTGTTAGATAAGGTGTTTTGTTTCTCTTTACACAACACAATTAGGAAGTATGCAATTCAGGCACCTTAAAAATTCATATTCTCTTAATCAATGATATATATGTGTGTGTGTGTGTGTGTGTATCTGTGTGTATATAAGTATTGTTAATTTATAATTTATAATTATATAATTTATAAATTTATAATTTATAATTTGTGCTTCCAGTGTGCAAGAAAAGGACTCAGATATTCTTTTTTTTTAATTTTTTAAATTTATTTATTTTAATTGGAGGTTAATTACTTTACAATATTGTATTGGTTTTGCCATACATCAACATGAATCTGCCACAGGTATACACATGTTCCCCATCCTGAACCCTCCTCCCTCCCCGTACCATCCTTCTGGGTCATCTAAGTGCACCAGCTCCAAGCATCCAAAATCATGCATTGAACCTGGACTGGCGATTCATTTCATATACTAATGCATATATATGGAATTCAGATATTCTTTTTTAGATTTTTTTCCAGTATAGACCATTTCAAGATATTGAGTATAGTTTCATGGCTATACAACAGGTCCTTATTATCTACCTATTTTTTCTATAACAATGTTTATATGTTAATTCCAAACACCTGATTTACTCTCCTACCCTTCCATGTCCCTTTTGGTAATCATAAGTTTGTTTCTATGACTGTGAGTCTGTTAGTAAATAAGTTAATTTGTACAATTATTTGAGATTTCACATATCATATGATATGTGATACTTGTCTTTCTCTGACTTACTTCACTTAAGATGATAATCTCTAGGCCCATCCATGATGCTACAAATCGCATTATTTCATTATTTTTTATGGTTGAGTAATATTCATCATGTATATGTCTTTCAGTTATGTCCAACTCTGCAACCACATGGACTGTAGCCCACCAGGCTCCTCTGTCCATGGAATTCTCTAGGCAAGAATAGTTGAGTGAGTAGCCGTTCCCTTCTCCAGGGAATCTTCCCAACCCAGGAAGTGGACCCAGGTCTCCTTCACTGCAGGCAGATTCTTTACCTTCTGAGCCACAGGGGAAGCCCTATGTATATGTACCACATCATTTTTACCTATCTGTGGGGCCCTAAATGGGAAACCTTAAAAAAGAAGGGCTAGCTTTGTGGTTTAGAGCTAAGATGGCACCTGGCCGAAGAGATGAGGGTGCGGCCTAAGTTGTCTGTCAAAACTTTTGATTGGCTCTCTTGATTTCTATGCACGTAGACAGTGCGTGATCACCACAGACTCCTGTTATAATGATGGCACATGACGATTTGACCTTTAATGTGATTGGTGCAACTATGGAAAGTCCCTCGCAAACCCCTCCCTGCTTGCCTTTATAAACCAAGAGCTTACAACAATAAAGCGGAACTGCTTAGACGGAACCCCTGTCGCGTCTGATTGTCTCTCGCTCGCCGAGGGGCTGGGTTGGCGGACAGCAGGCTCACCTCTCCTCGGGACCCCTCGGCTTTGCTGAGGGAAGTTCCACTGCCTCTCTCTTTCTGCGGAGTGCCCCCCCGCAGAAACTGGCACCCAACGTGGGGTGTGAAGCGGATGGACGGAGGTGGTGTCACTGTGCGGCTCTGAAAGAAGGAGGGACAAAGGACCCTAGGCTGGTCGCAGCGCGGAGCTCCCCTTTAGAGGAGTATCGCCCGAGGTAATCTGGGCTTCAAGGTGGGCCCCCCTCTGCTTTGAGGGAAGTGGCAAAAAACTCTCCTGACTTATTTTCTTTCTTTTCTTCTTTTCTGATCTGTCCTTAATCCCTTTTCCCGGAGTTTGTGCAATGACGCAGGCACATAAACAGTTCCAAAAGCATACCATAAGCCCAATTTTCCGGCCGCCACCACTCCCGGTAGGATTTTTGGTGGTCGTCCTCAGTGGCTTTTCTTTCTATTCTCCGTTGGCAGCATGGGAAATCTGATGAGCCCGCACTCAAGGCACTGAGATATATGCTCATAAGCAGGGGACTTGAGATTTCTGACGCTCAGGCCATTAAGGTCTGGGGGACCATTGTACGGTTGGCCCCCTGTGTTGCTTCGGCCAATCTGTTCTCTTGGGACACTTGGGATCGAGTACAAACCCTTGCTAGGCAGCAAGAGGTTCAGTACGGTGAGGAGCCCCCCTTAGGGTTCTGTCTGACCATTTCGGCCCTCAAACTCTGCTTTTCATGGAGCGAGGAGCATGACATTGATACGGGTGCCCCCAATTCAAAATCAGAAACACAATGGGAAAAGTTAGACGAGGAATGAGTCATGTCGGACTAGAATATAGCAAAAGAGACTGTAGGGAATAAAGACTCTAGAGTGAATAGTGGGCCATGGGAGCCTTTTGGGGATGATAAAGGGGCGGAAGAGAATAGATACCCCTTTGATACCTCGGGACCGGGAGCCCAGGGGAGAGATCTGTGCCCCTCCCTGCCTCCCCCATTTGAGGAAGTTTCAGGAGCACCTTGGGTGGGAAAGACAATGAGGTCACCTTGGAAAGGGAGAACCTATCCTGGGGACCCTTGGGGATCCCCGCCGCCCTTTACTGGCCCGACTCAAGCCTTTCCTGTAAATGTTAACCCGGGGGCGGCGGGGGGGGGGGGGCAGTGAATAGGCTGGCAGCCTGGTACCCCTGGGAGGCCAATGATTTTAAAAGAGCTCAAAAAGGCAGTGGCAGAGGATGGCCCAAACTCCCCATGGGCAGAAACTATTCTCCAGGGCCTGGCTCATCAACCTTGTATGACCCAAGACTGGAAGATGCTATGTAAGGCAGTGCTCCCCAGCAACACCTATATCAAATGGGGTGCCTTTTTCAAGAAAGAGTGTCATGCTGTTTTCTGACAGTCTTTATGTAATAAACTTGCTTCCAGGATTGCTAAATTCTCATATACAGCTAGATAACAGTCCTATTACTCCCCTTATGATACAAGCCCATACCGTTACTTGAACAGGTTAACCCCATTTATGTACACCATCTTAGGGGTCATCAAAATTTACCTGGATTGCTTTCAGTGGGAAATTCCCTGGCCAATAGAGCGGCCTCCCTTACAATCCAAGCTTGTAACTTACAAGATGCCTATGATCGTCACGATCTTACTCATATAAATTAGAGAGGGCTACATAAAAGGTTTCCACAGATCCCTGTTAGAGAATTAAAGAAAATTATACATACTTGTAAATCCTGTCTTCCTTATTTACAAGTACAGCCTTTACAGCCCCCAGGAGTAAATCCTCGAGGGCTAAAACCCAATGTGCTGTGGCAAACTGATGTGACCCATTATTCTCCTTTTGGAAAACTTAATTATGTTTTTGTGTCTATTGACACTTACTCTCATGCCTGTTGGGCTACTGCCCACACAGGAGAAAAAGCAAAACATGCTCAAAGCCATTTTTTACAATGTTTTGTGACATTGGGCCTTCCCAATCAAATAAAAACAGGTAATGGCCCTTGCTTCATCAACCAGAGCTTACAGAAATTCTTCCAACAATGGCACATTTGTCATAACATCGGAATCCCACATAACCCTCAGGGACAAGCCATAATTGAGTGCCACCATCAAAATTTAAAGGCTTTATTACAAAAACAAAAAGGGGAAATAAGCCCTCACCAGCAACTTGGAATGGCACTCTTTAAACATTTTAAATTTTTCAAAAAATGAACTGGTACCATGTTTTCAAAAACATTGGTCTAACCAAGAAATAAAACCTGAAATACAAGTGAGATGGAAAGACCCCATCACTGGCCAGTGGAAGGGGCCCGATCCACTCCTTACAATAGGAAGAGGATTTGGATGCATATTCCCCATTGGGGACCCCAGCCCTATATGGGTGCCAGCAAGAAATCCTAAATTTACACCACAAGAGAGAGGTCAAATCTCAAAATCTGACACAGATTAAAGAGACACTCACATATTGAGCCCAAGAACTAAAAGTTCCTGAGGCGATCTTTTACCCTTTCAGATCATTGATGCGGCAACCCTGGTGGACACTGCTCCTGGTGATCGTTGGATTACCTATCCTCTCCTTGCTGACCTTCGTCATTGCCACGGCTGTGCAACAGTTTTTAAAATCTTTAAAATCTGGGTTTAACGACACACAAGGCCATCAACCACGAGGGTACAACAGTGTCAGCATCCATGCTGGGAGTTTAACAAACTCAGACCATCGAGGTTATAAACAACATGTCCACTGCCTCTGCTCAAGGATTTCAAACCAGCTCAAACACCTGGGATCCGCCACGGCGGGACTCCGACGGCAGCTTGGTCTCCACACCGGAGCGATCGAGACATTGAGTGTTTTGGCGCACATAGACTGCGATGTGAGATACCCCAGCTTTTGTCTGACAGCTTTTCCAGTGTTAAATGAGACTCTAACAGGTAAAAAAGGGAGCAATGGACCTATGGGACTGGATACAAAGTCCATTTACCTGGTTTAAAAATGCTTTCTATTTGCTTGTTTTTGTTATTCTGCTTGTTGTAATGTTAAAGGTAAAAAACCTCACAGCCCGCAATAGGTGCTTACAGCAAAAAATAGTTATGCTTGCCCAGGTCATGGAAAAGGAGCCCCACGTTGGGCACCCACAAAACCCCTGGATTAATTTAGCCCTTCAAGAGATTAACCGAGACAGATAAATAAAAGAGTTTTAGATGCCCATCATCTAGAGATTCCGCCTAGCCCTCAAGAGGTGGCTGGATAGCCAATGACGGGTAAGACCCTCAGAGGAGGGCAACCTAAGACAGGCACAGCCGCGAGAGGGGCTGGCGAGGCTGGAGGTTGGCCACCTACAGCTCTACGCCTTGCTCTACAGAACATCAATACAAATGTCTCGAGGGCTTACATAAAATAAAAAAGGGGGAGATGTGGGGCCCTAAAAGGGAAACCTTAAAAAAGAAGGGCTAGCTTTGCAGTTTAGAGCTAAGATGGCACCTGGCCGAAGAGATGAGGGCGCGGCCTAAGTTGTCTGTCAAAACTTGATTGGCTCTCTTGATTTCCGTGCACGTAGACAGCGCGTGATCACCACAGACTCCTGTTATAATGATGGCACATGACGATTTGACCTTTAATGTGATTGGTGCAACTATGGAAAGTCCCTCGCAAACCCCTCCCTGCTTGCTTTTATAAACCAAGAGCTTACAACAATAAAGCGGAACTGCTCAGACGGAACCCCTGTCGCGTCTGATTGTCTCTCGCTCGCCGAGGGGCTGGGTTGGCGGACAGCAGGCTCACCTTTCCTCCTCGGGACCCCTCGGCTTTGCTGAGGGAAGTTCCACTGCCTCTTTTTCTGCGGAGCGCCCCCCACACCTATCCATCTGTCAATAGATATTTAGATTGCTTCCATGTCTTGGCTATTGTTAATAGTACAGCTATGAGCATTGGTGTGCATATATGTTTTCTAACTAGAGTCTTCTTTGGATATATGCCCAGGAGTGGGACTGCAGGATCATATGGTAACTCTATATGTTTTTTAAGGAACTTCCATACCCTTCTCCACAGTAACTGTACCATCTAACTCAACTTGTTTTGACATGTTCCAAAGATTCATGGGAAATGGAGTATGTCAAGGCTGTGTATTGTCATCCTGCTTATTTAACTTATGTGCAGAGTACATCCTGAGAAATACTGGGCTGGAGGAAGCACAAACTGGAATCAACATTACTGGGAGAAATATCAATAACCTCAGATATGCAGATGACACCACCCTTATGGCAGAAAGTGAAGAAGAACTAAAGAGCCTCTTGATGAAAGTGAAAGACGAGAGTGAAAAAGTTGGCTTAAAGCTCAACATTCAGAAAACGAAGATCATGGCATCTAGTCCCATCACTTCATGGGAAATAGATGGGGAAACAGTGTCAGACTTTATTTTGGGGGGCTCCAAAATCACTGCTGATGGTGATTACAGCCATGAAATTAAAAGATGCTTACTCCTTGGAAGGAAAGTTATGATCAACCTAGATAGCATATTCAAAGCAGAGACATTATTAACAAAGGTCCATCTAGTCAAGGCTATGGTTTTTCTAGTGGTCATGTATGGATGTGAGAGTTGGACTGTGAAGAAAGCTGAGTGCGGAAGAATTGATGTTTTTGAACTGTGGTGTTGGAGAAGACTCTTGAGAGTCCCCTGGACTTCAAGGAGATTCAACCAGTCCATCCTAAAGGAGACCAGTCCTGGGTGTTCATTGGAAGGACTGATGTTGAAACTGAAACTCCAATACTTTGGCCACCTGATGTGAAGAGCTGATTCATTTGAAAAGACTCTGATGCTGGGAGGGATTGGGGGCAGGAGGAGAAGGTTACGACAGACGCAGCACACCAGGCCTCCCTGTCCATCACCAACTCCCGGAGTTCACTCAGACTCACGTCCATCTAGTCAATGATGCCATCCAGTCATCTCATCCTCTGTCGTCCCCTTCTCTGATGCTGGGAGGGATTGGGAGCAGGAGGAGAAGGGGACGACAGAAGATGAGATGGTTGGATGGCATCACCAACTCAATGGACATGGATTTGGGTGGACTCTGGGAGTTGGTGATGGACAGGGAGGCCTGATGTGCTGCAATTCATGGGGTTGCAAAGAGTCAGACACAACTGAGTGAGTGAACTGAACTGGAATGAAAGATTCATGGTGGATACCTGACCTGGCCACTGCAAATAATAAAAATGAGGCTATCTCCTGAAAATAAAGAATGTTATACTCTATAAGATTATAATACTCTATGTAAAAATATTATACTCTATAAATTTGTTTCACTTATAAACATTGCTAATTTTCATATTGTATTTATGATACATCAAGTAATATTTTATGTATGTAATTGCATATTAACTCACAACCAATCTATGAGGTAGAAACTATAATTATTCTCACTCTACAGATGAGGATACTAACATTCAGAAAGGTTAGATTAATTGTCCAAGTTCATAGGACTAATAAGTGGCAAACTGGATACCCAGGTATCATTGCTCTAGCATGAATTTTCTTAATACAGTGTCTCATTAAGAAGTTTAATAATTTAAAATAAACGTGTATACTTTTTTACAGTGTTTTCCTAAGATTTCTGTGCTTTTTAATAATTTAAAATTTTACATACTGTAATTTTTTGTTATGTAATTCTGTGAATTTTAATATGTTCTTATATTGATGTAACCACCACCGAGAACGGATATAGGACAATTCTGTTACTTCCAAATTCCCTCATATTGCCATTCACAGTCAAGCACTTCCTTCATTCCTACCCCCAAACAATCACTGATACATCTCTTTTAGTTTTTCTTTAAGAGAATGCCATATTCTCTTACATTATACATTATATAATCTTTAGACTGACATTTTCACTTAGCATAATGCATTTGAAATTCATTCAAGTTGTTTCATGTATCAATAGTTCATTATTTTTATTGCTAAATAGTATTTTATTGTATGGATGAACCACAGTTTGTTATATATTCACGAATTGAAAGATATTTGAGTTGTTTTCCTATTTTGGAGCAATAATAAATAACACTATTTGTATGAATAATTCTATTTTTGTAACAAACCTTTCGTTTTTCAAGGACAGGGTTTCTCAACCTCAGCACTGTTACATTTGTACTGGTTAATTCTTTATTATAGGGAACTGTCCTGGGGATTATAGGATGTGCTGTAGCATCCCTGGCCTCTACCAACTAGAGACCAGTAACATAAAGAGGTATGACAAACAAAAATAACTCAAGACCAATAGATATTCCCTCAACATTATTCTAGGATAAATACCTAACTGTGGATTACGGAGTCATATCAGATATTTAACTTAATAAAAATGGTACAACTTTATTCCAGAGTGGTTGTATCAATTTGCATTCCCACCAGCAAAAAGCATCCTCAGCAGCCTATGACACTGTTAACTTTTTTTCTTTTTTCTTTGTTACTTCAAAAAGAATTTAGCCTTTGTAACAGACGTGAATGAGCTAATTCTCTGGTAGCTCAGCTGGTAAAGTATCTGCCTGCAATGCAGGAGACTCTGGTTTGATTTCTGGGTTGGGAAGATCCCCTAGAGAAGGGATAGGCTACCCACTCTAGTATTCTTAGGCTTCCCTGGTGGGTTCAGGCTGTAAAGAATCTGTCTGCAATGCGGGAGACCTGGATTCGATCCCCGGGTTGGGAAGATCCCCTGGAGAAGGGAACAGCTACCAACTCCAGCATTCTAGCCTAGAGAATTCCATGGACAGTGGAGCTTGGTAGGCTACAGTGCATGGGGTTGTAAAGAGTCCGACATGACTGAGTGACTTTCAGGAGGTATGTAGTGGTGCCTCATATTTTTAAATCTGAAATTTATTATAACTATTTTTGTTGGACATCTTTTCCATGTGCACACTTGCCATATGTATATCTTTGGAAAGAATCTGTCTGGATATTTCACTCATTTAATTTTAATTTTTTTTATTGTCAAGTTTATATATTCTAGATACAAGCCCTTTGTCAGATATTTGATTTGGAAAATTTTAATCTCAATATGTGGTTCATTTTTAGAAAAAAAATCTTTTGTGAGGAAAACATCAATGAACTCCAACTTACCAAGTATTTCTTTTACAAATCATGCTTTTGTTGTCTCATTTAGAAACCATTTGCCTAATCCAAGGTTATAAAGAGTTCTATGTTTTAAGATCTTTTAGTTTTATATTTTCTAGTTATTTTTATGTTCTATCTTGAATAAATATTTTGTATTGAATGAAATATAGCTTGAAGTTCTTTTATTTGGATCCATTCATATGTATATTCAGTTGTTCCAGCACCATTTGTTAAAAAATATCCTTTCTCCAATAAATTGGCTATGCATCTTTGGTAAAAATGAATTGATTCAATTTGTGTGAGTCTAACTCAGCATTATATGTTCTGTCCTTTCTATGTGTCTATTTTTTCACCAATTTCACAATGTTTTAATAACTGTGGGTCAGCAATCAGTCTTAAAATGGGTAATATGATACCTCCACAGATGTTTGACTTTTCTTATATATTTTTTTCTGTATAAATTGTAAAACTAGCTTGATTAAATTTATAAAATCATTTGAAATTTTAATTAGGTACTATGAAGCCTCTAGATCAATTTAGGGAAAATTGCATTTTTTTGGCTTTATCATACTGTATAGAGCCACTAATACAGGGTTGAGTAGCAGTGAAAAGATAGACCAGTTCAGTTCAGTTCAGCCACTCAGTCCTGTTTGACTCTTTGCGACCCCATGGACTGTAGCATGCCAGGCCTCTCTTCCATCACCAACTCCTGGAGCTTGTTCAAACTCATGTCCATCCAGTTGGTGATACCATCCAACCATCTCATTCTCTGTCGTCCCCTTCTCCTCCTGCCCTCCATCCTTTCCAGAATCAAGGTCTTTTCTAGTGAGTCAGTTCTTCTCATCAGGTGGCCAAAGTATTGGAGTTTCAGCTTCAGCATCAGTCCTTCCAATGAAGATTCAGGACTGATTTCCTTTAGGATTGACTGTTTGATCTCCTACAGTCCAAGGGACTCTCAAGAGTCTTCTCCCAACACCACAGTTCAAAAACATCAATTCTTCTGTGCTCAGCTTTCTTTATAGACCAACTCTCACATCCATATATGATGACTGGAAAAATCATAGCTGACTAGACAGACCTTTGTCAGCAAATTAATGACTCTGCTTTTTAATATACTGTCTAGGTTGGTCATAGCTTTTCTATGGACCAAGAGTCTTTTGGAGACTCTTGAGCAAGAGTCTTTTGATTTCATGGCTGCAGTCACCATCTGCAGTGATTTTGACTCAACACTCAACTAGACACTCAACATTCAAAAAATAGATACCCTTGCCATATTCTGCTCTTAGGAATAAAACATTCAATTTTCACCATTAATTGTGAAGGTAGATTCAGTTATTTGTTGATGTCCTTTATCAGGTTCAGAATTTTCCTTCTATCTCTAATTTCCCGGGAGTTTTTATCGTGAATGGACAATGAATTTTATTCATCGGTATTGAGATGATTAGGTGTTTTTACTTCATTTAATATGTAATATGTGATTTTAATATGTTGGGTTTTTAAAAATGTTGAAGTAATTTTGCAGTTTGGAGATAAACTCCATATGATCATGATGTATCATTCTTTTTTATTTATTGTATTCACTTGGCTAACATTTTGTTGACATTTTGTTTTCATGAAGAATATTGGACTGCACTGTTTTCTTTTACTGCCTTTATCTAGTTTTGATATTAAAGTAATGGTTACCTTATAAAATGGTTGGGAAATATTTTTTTCTGTTTTATTTCTTGGAGGAGATTTTGTAGACTTGGTACCATTTAGAAAGTTATTGGGAAAATATACTAATAAAACCATCTGGTCTTGGAGTTTTATTTTCTTAGAGGATTTTAAAGTATGAATTTAATCTGCCCAATAGAGAATAATTTATTTAAATTTTATTTAAATTATTTTTGTAATCTGTGTCTTTCAAATAGTTAATCCAGTTTATCTAATTTGTTTGTTGAATGTATGCTCACAGGGTTCTTTAAAGTGTTCTGTAGTATCCTACTGATGTCTGTAATATTCTCCGTTTTGTTTCTGATGATGCTAATTGAGTCATCTTTTTTACCCCCCTCGTTTTGACTAGATCCAGTTGATCTTTTCAATCAAGCACCTTTTGATTTAATGCTTTTCCCTAAGGTTTTTTGTTTTCAGTGTCATCAGTTTCTCCTCTTGTTATTATTTCCTTCCTTCTGTGTGGGTTGAGTTTTGTTTGGTCTTTATTTGTAGTTTTCTAAGGTAGGAAGCTTAGCTTGTTGACTTAATTTCTTTTTTCTTTCTAACATAGTATTTAAAATACAAATTTCCTTCTATGCAATTGTTTATCTACATGTCTCAGTTTTGGGTATGTTACATTTTGATCTTTATTCAGAATAGATATTTTATTTTTTATTTCACTTGTTACTTATTCTTTAACTTAAGATTATTTAGAAATATATTGTTTATTATCAAAATAACTTGAGTTTTAACATATACCCTTCTGATTAAAAAAATAATTATGATCATGGTATATATATAATTTTAATCTTTTAAATTTAATAAAATTTGTTTTCTGCTCCAGAATATGCTTTTCTCTTGGTTAATGTTCCATGTGTACCTGAAAAGAATGTGCATTCTTTCTGATATTGGGTGGAGTGCTCTTTATATGACAAGTTGGTTGAGGTTTTCCATATTCTTACTGATTTTCTGTCTACCTATTCCATTGATTACTGAGAAATGAGCATTGAAATCTCTAATTGAAGTTGTGGTTTTGCCTAATTTCTCCTTTTAGATTAATCAGCTGTTGCTTCGTGTATTTTGAAGCTCTTTTGTTAGTGTAGACACATAATTATTAGATATTTTTTAAATTTTTTATTTATTTTATTTTTTTTTAAATTGGAGCCTAATTACTTTAATATATTGTATTGGTTTTGCCATACATCAACATGAATCTACCACAAGTATACACATGTTCCCCATCCTGAACCCCCCTCCCAGCTCCCTTAGGTCTTTATGATGAGTTGTCCGTTTTATAATTATGTGAAGTGACTGAGCACATATGCATACAATGTCCTTTTTTATTTCTGCTAGTTTCTCCTTTTTTTGAAACCCACTTTTCAGATATTATTATAATACAACCATTTTGGCATCTTTTTATTAGTGCTTACATGCTGAATCTTTCCCTATTTTAGTTTTTCTTTAACCTCATTATTTTTCAAGGACTTGAGGGCAGCATATATTCTGGTCTTTTAAAATAATTCAACATGACAATCTCTTTTAATAAAGTGTGTTAGATGATTTACATTTAATAAAATCATTGATGTGGTTTAATTTAGGTCTATTTTTTATTATTAATTTTCTGTTTCTACTCTCTTTTTTCTATTTCTGTGTTCTTGTCTTCTTTTGATTATTTAAATTGTCAAGTATTTAATTTATCTATTGAATTTTTCATTATATGTATTCTATGGTTTTTATTCATTGCTATAGTGGATTAAAATATACACACCTACATTCACTTGAGATAATATTCTACTTGAAGGAAAATACAATAGTAGAACCATATAGGTCTCTTTACCATTGTTCCTGTATGCTGCAATTTGATATGTATTTTGTCTGTGTACCATTTTAATTATAAAACTACTGAAGACTCTCTGGGAAGGATTTCCTCGCTCTTAAAATGTACTCAAACACATTTCAATTTGCTTTCTTTAGTGGTTTCTGGAAATGTAATGTTTTTAGGACTATGGAAACATTTGTGAGAGGAAAAAGTTAGCATGTGTAAGAAGTAACATGGAAGGAATCATTTTTTCCTTTCTTTCTTTTTTTTTAAAGAATGAGAAAATCCCCACCAGGTAGTCTCCTGCAAGTTTCCTTTATGGCTTATTGGGAAAAATTAGAACTGAATTAGGAATTCATTCCAAAATGAATAATCTTACCCTCATTCTTTTTAATTATTCCATCTTGCAGACTCTCCAGTTTCATATTGTTGTAAAGTGAAATTATTTATTATCGTACTAAGCTGCCATTATGCTTTTTCTTGAATCCTAAAGTGTCCTACATTCCTAGAATTTAACTGAAATCAAAGGATAATGCCATTCACTTAGGCAAAATATTAGACTGGCACTAACTAATGTATTTATTTACATTCTCAGAAAAAGTGGATTTCTTTGACACTCACTGTCAGTACATTTGTAATTTCTAAAATCTCTGTTGAAAATATATTTCCTCATTCATTTCTAATAGTCTTCAAGGATTATTCTATTATGTTCATGAGCAAGTCCTCTAAATTAGACTACAGCAGGGCAAACTATTGCCTGCATACCAAGTCCTGTGCAATACCCATTTTTGTAAATTAAAGTGAAAAATGTTAGTTCTCAGTCATGTACAACTCTTTGTGATCCCATGTACTGTAGCTTGCCACGTTTCTCTGTCCATGGGATTTTCCAGGCAAGAATAACGGAGTGGGCAGCCATTCCCTTCTCCAGGGGATATTCCTGAACCAGGAATCTAACCCAGGTGTCCCACATTGCAAGTAGATCCTTTACCGTCTGAGTCACCAGAGAAGCCTCTTTTGTAAATTCAATATTATCCAAGTACAGCCACATCCATTCATGTACCAATTATCTATGGATCCTTTCTCATTACACTGATAATTGAATAGTTGCAGAAGTGACCATACAGCCCATAGAACCTAAAATATTTATTGTCTGGCCTTTTACAGAAAAGTTTGCTGACCCTGACCTAGGTATCCAGTAGCCATTTTCCTGTATTCTACCTTACACTTATGCAGTGATGTGATACTCTACATGGTTTTCATCCCTGCAGCTGGTACTCACATTATCAATTCAGAAATTAATGTTGCTTATTAGTCTAGAAGCCACTAACACAGGGGCCTTTCGAATTACATGTTTACAGCCATGCTGTCAGAGTGCCAGATATGTCTGGTTGTCCTTTTCAAGGATATTTGTGTTCCTTTGAAATTCTTGACACAATAGAGCTGATCTGTGTTCTCGTGCACCCTAAGTGTACATAGCCATGCCAAGTGTATAAGCAGAAATTATATAAATCTCTCACTTTTGTGATACTCTAAGTGTACATAGCCATGCCAAGTATATAAGCAGAAATTATATAAATCTCTCACTTTTGTGATACCATTTTGAAATTACTATTTTTCATGTCCAATATATTAAGAATCTTAATGAAACAGCTTGTTTCCAGGTTTGGGTTATGTTTTCTTTTATACATTGTTTCAAGCTTTGCTCATGATTCACTGGCCAGGACAGAAAACAGATCTTGGTTACCAACACTATTTTGGACACAGACTTTTCTTTTTCTCCAGGAAACCAATATATATATTTTTTCTTTACATCTTTTGTGCCTTTCTCTCTCTCCCGCTTGAGAATGAATTTCTTGTAAGAAAGTTGCTTGTGCCTTTAGGTAAATAAACAGCTAGTAGATCATCTTCACCAATCCTCTAGAGGCTTAAATGCATACGTCTGCATTTCAGCCGGGCATAATTTAAGTTCTAATTGTGAATCATTTAATCATGAGTCCACTGTACTCAATCCTTAAAACAGCTCTGGAGGAAGATAGTACCCACACTACTGTATAATGAGAAAATTAAAACTTAGAGAGATTATGTAAATTGTTCTATTTTAAGCAATATAAACTGGGTGAAAACAGCCTTCTAACTTGTTGTCTTGCTATTAGACCAGAGTGCCAACATCTGTGATAGTCACAAATTTCTTTTTATATTTAATCACTGTATTTCTATATTTAAAAATCAAAACTACTGGAGGAAGACTAAAAAGTAGCCCAAAGTCAAGGAAATAGAAGAAAAAGGCAGCTTTGAAACTGGGAAAGAGCAGTTTCATGATTTACCTTTTCTGACTTAGCATATTAATTGATTTATGTGAAAGAGCTTCAGAATTTTTTCTGTAAGCACCATCTGCTAGAGCTCTTTCCTTCCTCTGAAGGCTTCTTGAATCAATGATCATGTCCCAAGAGCTTGGTCCCACAGCAACATGGCCTTCCTTCACTAGGCCAGTGCCTTGGTCTATTACGTAAGTCATTAAATTTCACTGAATTTCAACCATTTAGAGTACCACAAAGCACTGTCGCTACATGATCTATTGTTCTGGTCTTCAAAGATAGTATCCTCTCAAACTGGAGAGAAGCAAATGGGCTCACACAGGCAGTCTGTCAAACCTTTTGTGATTAGCTTGGTACTCTCCAAAGAAAATTAAGCTTCTAGGGGTGGGTGTAAAATATTTAATTTGTGCTTAAAGATTTCTAGTCTTTTGACTGAAGCTTTTGAAAAGCTGTAAACAAATAGTAAAATAGCCTGCCAAGTAAATAGTTCCTTGAAATGCCATTTACAGAATATAATTTATACAGTTATAGTATTCATATAAAATAACAATAAAATTTAAAATTATTCAGAATTTCATTTTAAACACCTTTACAAGATTTGCAACTTAGTAAAGTTTGCATCTCTCTTCTATTGAAGCTAAATGGAAATTTATCAAGTACTGGCTGATAGTTTTTATTTTGTCTTAAATAAACTGAACATAAGATTGTAAGCGTTTTATATATTTTCATAAAGTATGTGAAAAACATCTACAGTGCTTTTCCAGAATCTCTTCTGTCCAGGAACTGTAAGTTTGGTTTGTAGCATGTCAGTCTTTCTTTATCTGAACTGTATTATTTATGCTTCTGTTTTGCTGCAATTTTGTTGTTCTTAGATCTTACCACCTTTTTAAGAAGAAAAAAGCATGATGGTTTAATTTGTAAAGTCAAGAGTTATTTGTTCTTGATTACAACTCTCAACATGCAAATTGCTTTCAGCTCTTGGTACAGAAATGGCATCATGCCATTTTTCTGGGATATTTAATCCAGACAGACTTTTTCCTGAGTAACCTTTATCTTTGTGTCTTCCACCAGTTACCTCTTCTCCCATTTTACAATGATCTGTAAACTCTTCCATCCAGGACACTTGAGAAATGAGGTCTTTAGTTCAGCGGAGTAACCATAGATAATGCAAAATCATTGATTTTTCAATGGATTAATATAGTGTCATTTCCTGCTCAAGATCCTAGCTTGTTCAACTTGTCTTTTGATGATTTCAAAGGCACTTGGAAAATGAAAGTTAAGTATTCTGCACCATTATCAGTATGCAAAAGGGCTTCAATTCAAATTCAAAGTGTCTGTTTCTAAAATCTTAATTTTATCATAATTTGACTTAAGAATGAATAACTTACTGTAACAAAGTTATGATCAGAACATTAATTCTACCTTTGGTTTACCCCATACTCTTTTATATCTTTCATTACTTACTATTATACTGCCCCACTGTGAACTCGTACCACAGTCTAAATGCTCTGTGAACACTAATAAAATTTTAAAACAAAAATTCCAGGTCAGGATTCATAGATTCTTAAATTCCAAGTCTACCTTGTAGTGTTATATGCAATAGAAGTTAAGGTCTATCAAAAGTAGAGAGTCCAAGCAGGAAAAATTAACTATATTTTATCTAAAAAGCATTAAACAATCTAACATATGACTTAAGATTTTTGTTTTCTAATCTGCTATAGTCATTCAAAATGATACTGTAAAAAACCAACAACAACGGGTTGTACTTGGAAAGTGTATGAGTCTAGCATTAGGGGCTTGGATTAGATTCATCTTTTTTTTTAAAAATTAATTAATTGATTAATTGATTAATTTTTTATTTTACTTTACAATTCTGTATTCGTTTTGCCATACATTGATATGAATCCACCACGGGTGTACATGCATTCCCAAACATGAACCCCCCTCCCACCCCCCTCCCCACAACATCTCTCTGGGTCATCCCCGTGTACCAGCACCAAGCGTGCCGTATCCTGCATCGGACATAGACTGGCGATTCGATTCTTACATGATATTATCCATGTTTCAATGCCATTCTCCCAAATCATCTCACCCTCTCCCTCTCCCTCTGAGTCCAAAAGTCCATTATACACATCTGTGTCTTTTTTGCTGTCCTGCATACAGGGTCATCATTGCCATCTTTCTAAATTCCATATATATGTGTTAGTATACTGTATTGGTGTTTTTCTTTCTGGCTTACTTCACTCTGTATAATCGGCTCCAGTTTCATCCATCTCATCAGAACTGATTCAAATGTATTCTTTTTAACGGCTGAGTAATACTCCATTGTGTATATGTACCACAGCTTTCTTATCCATTCATCTCTAGATTCATCTTAATATACCACAAATATCCTTGTAGAAGTCCTATCTCATCTCTCACTTTCAATTTCTCACTGGTTAACAATAGTGCAGACTTGTTATTATCCTTGAGGGGACTCCCTTCTAAAACTTGCTTTGTGTCTAATTTCCTCTCTTAATTAGATAATTTATGATATACAAAGATATTATACTACAAGTAAATTCATTAGACTATGAGCTCATCCAGAGCTCATTCACTAGTCATAGTTCCAGATACATGGTTGAGAGTCAACAATTAAAATAAATTCACCTATAAATAAGACAGCTTCTGGATATTATTTTAGAGTTCACTTATTGCTTATCATTTGAGTATCATTTGTTAAATGATCATCTATCTTGAATTTCCTGAAGACAGTACAGTGGATAAATCATTTATCCTTAGAAAGTAGACTAATTATGAATCAGAAACTGTAGATATTCAGTCATTAGTGAAAGAAACAGGTTTCCTTTATAACATATACTTTTCATTCTAGTTCAGGAGACTGTAAAAATAATTCAGATTAAACAATTGCAAAGTATTAATGTAACAAAGAAAATAAATAAGGGACTAGAAAAGGCAATAATAGAATGAGAATTTAGTCACATAGAGTGGTCAAAGAACCAAATCTTCGATTAGATAATAGCTAAGCTGAAAACTTGAGGATGAGAAGGAACTGATGTGGACAGCTAAGAAAGAACATTGCAAACACACTGAAAAAGGAATGTTTTAATGTGTTCAAACCAGAAAAACACCAGTGAGGCTAGAGTGTAATAAATAGAGAAGTATACACAATGAAGTTAAAGAAATAGACAGTTGCTACATAGTGGAGGTCTACAGCCATGGAAAAGAATTTCAGTATTGTTCTATGTATAGGAAGAAACAAAAAGTTTTTAACAGAGTAATGATATAGCTTAATGAACTGTTGGATGTAAAGATTATAAGTGAGAAACTCAGTTTGAGGTTTCTGATCTTATAAGAAATAGTGGTAAAAGACAGTAGTGGCCCATGTTTCAGTTCAGTCTTTCAGTTGTGTCCGACTCTTTGTGAGCCCATGGACTGCAGCATGTCCATCAGCAACTCCCAGAGCCTGTGTTTGGGTAGTGGCAGTGGAGAAGAACCCATTAGACAAATTTGAAATATATTTTTGTAACTATTATAAATAAGATCTTATGCCATATAAGATGTTGAGGATGAGGGGAAGTGTGGAATTTATGATGAGTCTTAAATATTTAGTTTTAACAAATTGATAAATAGTGATGCTATTTATAGGAGTGTGGAATATTGGAAGTGGGTAAACACTTGGGGGACAGGGTTCTGTGAGAGTCTGTGAAGATGTCTGGCAGACAAGCTGATGGATGGAATACAACTCAAATACTAACTCTGAGCTTGATATAAAAATCTGTGATTAAATTTTCAGTAGTTTAAAATTAAAAGCTTCTGCACAACAAAGGAAACTATAAGCAGGTGAAAAGACAGCCTTCTGAATGGGAGAAAATAATAGCAAATGAAGCAACTGATAAACAACTAATCTCAAAAATATACAAGCAACTTATGCAGCTCAAGTCCAGAAAAATAAATGACCCAAGCAAAAAATGGGCCAAATAACTAAATTGACATTTCTTCAAAGAAGACATACAGATGGCTAACAAACACATGAAAAGATGCTCAACATCACTCATTATCAGAGAAATGCAAATCAAAACCACAATGAGGTACCATTTCACACCAGTCAGAATGGCAGCGATCCAAAAGTCTACAAGCAATAAATGCTGGAGAGGGTGTGGAGAAAAGGGAACCCTCTTACACTGTTGGTGGGAATGCAAACTAGTACAGCCACTATGGAGAACAGTGTGGAGATTCCTTTAAAAATTGCAAATAGAACTGCCTTATGACCCAGCAATCCCACTGCTGGGCATACACACCGAGGAAACCAGAATTGAAAGACACACGTGTACCCCAATGTTCATCGCAGCACTGTTTATAATAGCCAGGACATGGAAGCAACCTAGATGTCCATCAGCAGATGAATGGATAAGAAAGCTGTGGTACATATACACAATGGAGTATTACTCAGCCAATGAAAAGAATACACTTGAATCAATTCTAATGAGGTGGATGAAACTGGAGCCAATTATACAGAGTGAAGTAAGCCAGAAAGAAAAACACCAATACAGTATACTAACACATATATGGAATTGAGAAAGATGGTAATGATAACCCTCTATGCGAGACAGCAAAAGAGACACAGTTGTATAGAATGGACTTTTGGACTCTGTGGGAGAGGGAGAGGGTGGATGATTTGGGAGAATGGCATTGAAACATATACTGTCAGGTAAGAAACGAATCGCCAGTCTATGTTCGATACAGGATACAGGATGCTTGGGGTTGGTGCATGAGGATGATCCAGAGAGATGATATGGGGTGGGAGGTGGGAGGGGGGTTCAGGATTGGGAACTCATGTACACCCGTGGCTGATTCATGTCAATGTATGGCAAAACCAATACAGTATTATAAAGCAAAATAAAGTACAAATAAAAAATAAAAATTAAAAAAAAAATTAAAAAATTAGTATGGATGACATCATCTTTTAAAAAGGATGGCTTTTGTTTGTTTGTTTTTTGGTGAGAAAAAAACCCAGAACTGAATTTTGAAATGCATCACAATTAAGTACTCAAGAAGAAAAAGAAGAACTACAAAGCAAGGAGAAAGACCAACAAAGTATTACTGTTATTAAATCGCTCAGTCATGTCTGACTCTGTGACCCCATGGATTGGAGCACTCCAGGCTTCCCTATCCTTCACCATCTTCTAGAGCTTGCTCAAACTCATATCTATCAAGTCGGTGATGCCATCCAACCATCTCATCCTGTGTTGTCCCTTTCTTTTCCTGCCTTCAGTCTTTCTGAGAATCAGGGTCTTCTGCAGTGAGTCGGCTCTTCACATCAGGTGGCCAGAGTATTGGAGCTTCAGCGTCAGCATAAGTCCTTCCAATGAATATTCAGAGTTGATTTCCTTTAGGATTGGCTGGTTTGATCTCCTTGCAGTCCAAAGGATAGTGTTAAGGAATTTAACACGGTATAATGTTAAGGAACTTAAGAAAACTTAAGTTCTCAAGTCCTTAAGTGTTAAGGAACTTAATAGAAAGTTGTGTTTCAAGAAAGGAGGATGGAAACAGCCATATTAAGGGTAACTGAAAGGTCTGTTACATGAAGAGAAGGTAGTATTCATTGGATTTGGCAACGTGGAAGTTTTTAATGACCTTGATGTATACTTTTGAAAAAGTGGTAGAGCTAGAAGACAGACTGAAGTGCATTAAGTGCATTGAAGGTAACTGGGAAGTAAACAAATACAATATATTGTCTATGAAAACTGTCAGACAATTGGAGTTGAAGGCAGATATAAGGTCAGTGGAAGGCTTTTATAATACAGCCTAGAGTATTATATGCTTTCAATAATTTCAATATTATTTTTACAATAATAAGTATAATGTGCTTATTGGGGTGCTTCAAAAGATATGAAGAGCCTGAATATGATGGAATGAGAGGAGGCAAACTAAGGTTCATTCATTGGGAAGACAAGTGTAGAGTGAGTCCTGGAAAATTATAGATAGTTCTTTGATAGATGTTGGTGGGTATAGGGGTATTTTCTCCATTGTTACAGTTGGAAAGAAAATGGAATGCCTATTAATGTAAGTATACAAGCTTACCAATGGTAAGGTGAAGCAGTTTGAGTTTAATGTTTTCCATTTTTCAAAGAAGGATGAGTATAGATAATCCGACAGAGACCCTAAGAGAATGAAGGGAGTTTAGTAATTGAAGAGGAGATGTGAACTCTTTTCTTGGTATACAAAAAAGTGAAAAACATATTTTCTTGGTAGAAATGAGTGTTTGTCTGAAGTTTGTGATTTAACATCTGTATCTGCCTCTGTCTTCACATGGCTTTATCCTCTGTGTCTTCACATAGCCTTCTCCTCTGAATCTCTGGCTTTGATTCCTGTCTTCTCTTTTTCTGTCTTATAAGGATAACTGTCATATTTAAGCCTCACATGAATAAACATGAATGATCTCATCTTGAGATCCTTGAATTATATCTTGAATTATAACTGAATTATATCTGCAATGATCTTTTTTTCTAAATAAAGTCACATTCATAGGTTCTGGTAGACATATATTTTGGCAGGGGGGCCTCATTTGACCAATTGCATTAGGGTTTACTGAAGAGCCATTATTCTATTTATTAAACCATCTGATATATTGAAAATACTATATGCTGAATGTTCAAGTATCAGCATGTGTAAGAGAATGGACTATCAGAGTATGTGGCTTTATTTTTAAACACTGCACAGAAATTAATGGACTGAACACTTTTAGGCTCCTCACTTTTAATATGAAAATAATAAAGTTTATCTACTTGAAGGCTAGGAATCATCAAAAACAATCCTCTGTGGTCTCTTTCGCTTAGAAGACCTCTGTATATTTCACCCAAAGCATCTTGTTTTTTTAAATGATCTTAAGACATGAAGGTGTGGTACCAAATGATAAAATAATACACATTTTTTCCATCTGAATCACACTATGAAAACATGGGACACCTCCTACTAAAACACACATTTTCACTTAGAAGTAAAGACAAAGAAGTATGCATCATTTATTACTGAAAAATATTTTGAACTCATGTTCTAGATTACACGGATATTTTTCTCACAATTGTCTCTCTCAAAGGGAAAGAAAAGCTATTCTCACATACTTCACTTAAAATGTATTAAACTCAACTTATATTTAAAGCAATAGAAAGATCATTTTTAAAAAGTGTGTATTAGACAATTTTAATACAGGATGCTTGGGGCTGGTGCACGGGGATGACCCAGAGAGATGTTATGGGGAGGAAGATGGGAGGGGGGTTCATATTTGGGAATGCACGTACACCCGTGGTGGATTCATGTCAATGTATGGCAAAACCAATACAGTATTGTAAAGTAAAATAAAGTAAAAATAAAAATTTAATAAAAAATATATTGTGATCTTATATTATGATCAGACAAATCAAGACAGATCAAGAGCCAGGCAAAGTGAAAAAAAATGTAAATAATCAGAAGGAAAGAGAAATTCATTAGAAATGAATCTTGGTGAGCTAAAGTCACTCATCACAATTTTGTCATTACTGTGTGCATTACCACAGCAATCCCCAACCTTTATGGCACCAGGGACCAGTTTCATGGAAGACAGTTTTTCTACAGCCAAGGGTGGCAGAGGTGGGGAGTGGGTATACTTCAAGCAGTAGTGGAGCGATGGTTCAGGTGGTAATGGAAGTAATGAGGAACCGCAGGCAGATTAAGCTTTGGTCACTAGCCCACTGCATACCTCCATCTGTGTGGTGGGTTCCTGACAAGCCTTGGACCAGTACCAGTCCATATCCTGGGGCTTAGGGACCCCTGCATTATCAGTTTACTATCACCTGTTATCTGTGTTCCTTCAGGAATTAAAAGACAACTGCTATTCAGGACACAGTAGGCATTGGGAACAATAAACTCCTATTCTCAGCTATTTATTCTTTATTCTTAAGAATATAACTCTAGTGATGGATGTTAACTAGACTTAAATTGTAGTGATCATTTCACAATATATGCATGTATTGAATAATTATGTTGGAACCTGATACTAATATAGTTATATGTCAGTTATACTTCAGAAAATGTTTAAACACTATAATAGCTCTATGACACACATTTAAGGGAGAGGGAGAACTATTTCTGTACTTAAGAGTCAGCAGCAAGGAGAAATCAAGCCTAGGACTATACTGGATCCCAGGCTCACATCTTTTTCCTCTCTTACTTACCATATATGAAGGCCAAATCCAGCATAAAGTTTTATATTAACAAAGGGAATTCAGAAACCACTACATTTTATAATGAAGAAAAAAGTGACATAACAATTTAGCAGATTTATTAGATAAATAATAACAGTCACTAACATAAGTTCAATATATACCTTCTACTAAAATTCATGTTTACTGCTTATATAAATAAGTAAAGAATTACCTCATTCGATCTTCACTAAAACTCAGTGAATTAGTACTGTTGTTCTCTTTTATAAAGGAGAAAACAGGCTAAATGAGATTAAAGCACTTGCCCAAGCTAACAGATAACAAATGGAAGACATAAGATTCAAAGTCAGATCTATTTGTCACATCATCTTTTCCATGGGAGTGTTTTCTAGCATATTTTTCTTACTTAGCAGTAAAAACAGAGCTAGTAGTTCAAGATTATTTCCTACTACAAGTTAAAAAACCTTAGTAGTCTTCTAAGGCACCATAAAATACCCCATTTGTTGCAAGTCAAAAGTCATCAGATAGTTGTCATCATAAGACTGGCCAGGAATATTGCCTCCCCTATCTGTATCTTGATTGAATTGCCAATTTCTCCTACATTAATGTCCCCACAGTTCTTATCTGGCAGTCCTGTCATCCTCTAAATTTGGAGAAGAGGGACACTGGTAGTGATGTCTAATACAGCCACAATCTTATCTCAAATAGAAATAATTTCCACTACCATAGGGCTTCCCTGGTTGCTCAGCTGGTAAATAATCTGTCTGCAATGCAGGAGACCTGGGTTTGACCCCTGGGTTGGGAAGATCCCCTGGAGAAGGGAAAGGCTATGCACTCCAGTATTTTGGCTTGGAAAATTCCATGGACTACTCCATGGGATCGCAAAGGGTCAGACATGACTGAGCACCTTTCACTTTCACCACTACTATAGATAGAAATTAAAAAGCACAGAACCTATTTGATTTTCTAATTGCTCTCTACAATTATTTATCCAGCATAAAACTCTAAAATTTGAAAAATTTATGATTTATGCAACATTTTTACGGTATTCAAATAAACATTTTAATAAATTTTAAATGAGAAAATATCCTCAATTATATCAACTTAAATATTATTATTAATGTGCACAAACCTCAATACGTTCTTATTCATATTGTAATACATTAATCAGAGTGTAACAAACAACTTCCTATTTAAATACTTGTCTGTCCCTGTTGGGTTTCCCAGGTGGTGCTAGTGGTAAAGAATCCACCAGCCAATGCAAGAAACATGAGATATGGGTTCAATCCCTGGGTCAGAAAGGTTCTCTGGAGAAGGGCTTGGCAACCCACTCCTGTACCCTTGTTTGGAGAATCCCATGGACAGAAGAGCCTGTCAGGCTACAGTCCATAGGATTGCAAAGAATCGGACATAACTGAAGTGACTGAACATGCAGAGTGTGCCTGTCACTGTTATTTTCACCTTTTAGCTGAAGCTAACATTGGTCAACATTATGTAAACAGTTATTTTATTATTCTCAGTATAAAATTGAAACTGAGAACAAGATAAAAACCAGCTGCTAAAAGTCTGGAGCTAATAGTAAATCAAATGGAGGTACACAGAATATCTCTGAAACTTCAAAATATAAGATTTTTAAATGTTACCCAAACAAGTACCTGCCTCCTGAGAAATCTGTATGCAGGTCAAGAAGTAACAGTTAGAACTGGACATGGAACTACGGACTGGTTCCACATTGGGAAAGGAGTAAGTCAAGGCTGTATATTGTCACCCTGCTTATTTAACTTATATGCAGAGTACATCATGTGGAATGCTGGGGCTGGAGGAAGCACAAGCTGGAATCAATATTGCTGGTTGAAATATCAATAACCTCAGATACACAGATTTCACCACCCTTATGGCAGAAAGCAAAGAACTAAAGAGCCTCTTGATGAAAATGAAAGAGGAGAGTGAAAAAATTGGCTTAAAACTCAACATTCAAAAAACTAAGATCATGGCAACCGGTCCCATCACTTCATGGCAAATAGATGGGGAAATAATGAAAACAGTGGCAGACTTTACTTTTGGGGGGCTCCAAAACCACTGAAGATGGTGACTGCAGCCATGAAATTAAAAGATGCTTGCTCCTTGGAAAAAAGCGACAGCAAATTTAGACAGCATATTAAAGAGCAGAGACATTACTTTGCCAACAAAGTTCTGTTTAGTCAAAGCTATAGTCTTTCCAGTAGTCATGTATGGATGTGAGAGTTGGACCATAAAGAAGGCTGAGCACTAAATAGTTGATCCTTTTGAATGCGGTGTTGAAGAAGACTCTTGAGAGTCCCTTGGACTGCAAGGAGATCAAACCAGTCAATCCTGAAGGAAATCAGTCCTGAATATTCATTGGAAGGACTGATGCTGAAGCTGAAACTCCTATACTTTGGCCACCTGATGGGAAGAAGTGACTGTGCTGCAGTCCATGGCATAGCAAAGAGTTGGACATGACTGAGTGACTGAACTGAACTGAAATGAGTAAAAGTGTTATATTTAAATATGCCTATATGTAGGGTTTGAGATACATCCAAATTTAAATTAGAACCCAACCAACATATAATCTATTTCCGTAATTCTCCATAATATGAATAATTATGTTAATAATTGAACATAATGGAGATTCTAGAAAAAAACATGTTTTAATACTTGAGTTTTGTGCCTTATTCATTCTAAATGTTGATATCTGGTTGTTGTTGTTTAGTTGCTAAATCATGTCCAGCTCTTTGTGACCCCATAGACTATAGCATGCCAGGATTCCCTGTCCTTGACTATTTCGTGGAGTTTGCTCAAGCTCATGTCTATTGAGTCAGATGATGCCATCCAACCATCTCTTCCTCTGTCGACTCCTTTTAATCCTACTCTCAGGATCAGGATCTGATCCCAGCATCAGGATCTTTTCCAGTGAGTTGGCTTCTTCATATCAGGTGGCCAAAATTTTAGTTTCACCTTTAGCATCAGCACAGCTTTAGCATCAGTCCTTCAAATGAATATAAGGGTTGATTTCCTTTAGAACTGATAGGTTTAATCTCCTTGCAGTCCAAAGGACTCTCAAGAGTCTTCTCCAGCAATACAATTTGAAAGCAACAATTCTTTGGCACTCAACCTTCTTTATGGTCCACCTCTCACATCCACACATGACTACTGGAAAACCATAGCTTTGACTATATGGACCTTTGTTGGCAAAGTGATGTCTCTGCTTTTTAATATGTTGTCTAGGTTTGTCACAGCTTTTCTTCCAAGGAGCAAGTGTCTTAATTTCATGGCTGCAGTCACTGTTCACAGTGATTTGGAGCCCAAAAAATAAAATCTGCCATTTTTCCCCCATCCAATTGCCACAAAGTGATGGGACCAGATACCATGATCTTAGTTTTTCTGAGTGTAGAATTTTCAGCCAGGTTTTTCACTCTCCTCTTTTACTGTCATGAAGAGCCTTTTTAGTTCCTCTTTGCTTTCTGTCATTAGCATAGTATCATCTGAATATCTGAGGTTGTTGATATTTCTCCCAGGAATCTTGATTCCAACTTTTGAGTCATCCAGCCCAGCATTTCACATGAGGTACTCTGCATGTAAGTTAAATAAACAGGTGACAATATGTGGCCTTGATGTATTCCTTTCCCAGTTTGGAATTGGTCCATAGTTCCATAACTGGTTCTAACTGTTGCATCTTAACCTTCATACAGGTTTCTCAGGAGGCAGGTACAATGATCTGGTATATCAATCTTGAGAATTTTCCATAGTTTGTTGTGATCCACACAGTCAAAGGTTTTAGTGGAGTCAATGAAGCAAAAGTAGTTTTTTTCCTGGAATTCCCTTGCTCTTTCTATGATTAAGCAGATGTTGGCAATTTGAACTCTTTCTTCTACCTTTTCTAAATCCAGCTTGTATATATGCAAGTTCTTGACTCATGTACCTTTGAAGCCTAGCTTGAAGAATTTTGAGCGTTATCTTGCTAGCACATGAAATGAGTGGAATTTTATGTGAGGCAGTTTGAACATCTTTCGGCATTGCTTTCTTTGGGATTGGGAGGAAAACTGAGTTTACCAGTCCTGTGGCCATTGCTGCGCTTTCCAAATTTGCTGGCATGTTGAATGCACTACTTTCACAACATCATCTTTTAGTATTTTAAATAGTTCAGCTAGAATTCTATTACCTCCATTAGCTTTGTTCATAATAATGCTTCCTAACGCCCTCTTGACTTCACACTCTAGGATGTTTGGTTCTAGGTGAATGACCACACCATCATGGATATCCGGGTCATTAAAACCTTTTTTGTACAGTTCTTTTGTGTATTTTTGCCACCTCTTCTTAATCTCTTCTGCTTCTGTTATTTCTATCCTTTATAGTGTCCACCTTTGCATGAAATGTTTCCTTGGTATCTCCAATTTTCTGAGGAGATGTCTAGTCTCTCCCGTTCTATTGTTTTCCTCTATTTCTTTGCATTGTTCACTTAAGGCTTTCTTATCTCTCTTTGCTGTTCTCTGAAACTCTGCATTCAGTTTGGTGTATCTTTCTTTTTCTCCTTTGTCTGTTGCTTCTCTTCTTTTTTTAGCTATTTATAAGACCTCCTGAGACAACCACTTTGCCTTCTTGCATTTCCTTTTCTTTGGGATGGTTTTGGGCACTGCCTCCTGTACAGTGTTACACACTGATATCTTGATATATATTAAAAACTAAGCAAATGAGGATCATATGTAATGAGAGTGTTTATTCCTAAAGAGTTCATTGGTGATTTTTATTTAGGAAACAAATGAGGCTTAAGAATCTAGTCCTGGGAAAAAATCAGCCATAACTCAGTGGTTTTTGTTTCCTCATCCCATTAGAATACTGATTTGGTTTAGCACACCATTCTCAGTCAAGCAGCAAACATTACATGAAAACTGGATTCATGTTGATGTATGGCAAAACCAATGCAATACTGTAAAGTAATTAACCTCCAATTAAAATAAATAAATTTATATTTAAATACAAAAAAAACAAGAAAAAAAACCTGTAAGAATGGAAAGCAGATCTCTGAGACTCCCCTCCTGAGAAGATCTGAGAGCTCTCTTTTTAAAATTCTGTTAAATTCCTAGATTCTCCAATTCTTCCTATGTCACATTTCAACTACCAATTCAAATTTGAAACAGGAAAACATTCTAAAATATCAAAAATTGTCTCCTGTGAATGAGGAAGAAAATTTACAACATTAATAGTTAATACTGCAGACCAAAGACAGGGAATGAACCTGTTGACTCCTTCCAACATACATATTTTAACAAGAAACATATATATCCATGATCCAGTTGTAACCAATTTGTATGTTACCCAGGTTATTTTGTTTTCTAAAATAATCCTGCCTATGATACAATAATGACCATAAATGTGCTCCCCAGCTAACCCCTATGGCTTGAAATGCATTATAAAATGAACTTCCTATATAAAAATATTTACTGAATGAGAAGAAAATATTAACATAAAACTTGTATTATTGCATTATGAAGCTTGTGATGCATTCTTTTTTTATGCTCGTAAAGAAGAACTCATCTTATGAAGTCATCCTTCATCATTAAGCAGAAGTCGTCTTAAAAATGTTTGAGTTTGTCTCCTTTCCCATTTTCATACCTAAGTATAATAATCACACACAAAAATCCACATGGGGATTTATGTTTTTCAAAAGGTTCCCTTTTCATATTCCTAATTTATAATGTATTTGAAATAGTGTTATTATTTCCTTGCCATTTGGAGCTTTTTCACATGAACATATGCATTGTGATCTAGAAAAAATTGCTTAAAAACCAATGAAACATTCTGAGAGCTTATTTACTTTCACATGCCATATATCTCTATTGTTAGCTTGCATATAAATTTTGGGTTTGTAATTAGTTCTAGTGGTGGCTAATTTTACTTTTAATAATTTAAACAGTTCCTGGTAAACTTACCTTCTCTATCTTCCTTTTATATTCATTAATACTCATGTCTTATCAAACACTCCTGAATGAATTTTTTGACTCATTGAGGTTTTACTAAGTTTCTGGGCAAGAATCCATATCAAATAAAGTGACACATTCGTCTGTGATGGATTTCTGCATGCATCACTGGTGAAATCCTGGAAGGGCCACTGAACTCAATGGATCATGTTCTTTATGTTCAAGCGACAGATTGCCTAGGTTCATCACACACTGGAACTCTTGGTTTTGCTTAAACTTGCTTTGATTCAAATAGTCCCACACACATACAAGAGAAACACTATCAAGGGATTTATTTTCCTCAAGAAGCTGTGCAATACCAGCCAAAGAAAGCAAACATCAAGGAAAAAAAAAAAAAAACTCTTATGATGTAACTAGAACTCACTCTCAAAATTCTATTTCTCCCTCTCCCAGAGAATAATTGAAGGCAGTTCAGTGGTCAAAGGTCAATCTATGCCTAAAAGGATTTATTGCAGAACTTCTTGACTTTTTTTTCACCACGTTTGAAAAATAAGATTAAAAACTCCTTATTTGCCTGAAACAGAAAGAGTTCCTGCATGAGGTCAATAATCTGTCTGTCATTCTTTTCCTTCACATTCTTCCTAAAAGGGAAAGAGAAAAGCTACACTGTCTTTGGTACTGGGATTTTTTTTCTTTTTTTCTTTGAAATAGTCTCATCTATAAAAGTATGTTATAATTTTTATTCATTTGTTATCAATTTAATGATATTACTGTTTATTAGAAAAGTAACTTTAGCCTGAAGTAAAATTCATTAATCTTTTATAATAAATTTTAATATGAGTAGTATACTTTACTGTACACAACTCCAGGGAGTGCAATATATGTAGATTACAATGTGAGTGCCCACCAAGAAATTAGGTAGCTAATGTAGCACTGTAGCAGTTTAAATAATATAACAAATGACACTATCATGAAACTAAAAAGAGAAAGAGAAGAAAGCAAGGAAAGAAAAAGAAGAAAGGTTATACAAAACTTTAAATTCTGTATATATGCCTCGTAATATCATTTCCCTATCCTCAGAATAAAAAAACCTATTTTTATTTCATTATTTTGAGTCTAGAAAACTTTCTTGGACTAAATGCAATGTGAGCCTCAAACCAAATTCTGTAAGATAGCATATAAACTTATTGTACAAACAAATATATTGAAAGAATAATATATATATACTGTTTTGGATGATAATTTTTTCCTGAGAAAATATTTTCATGAGTTAAAAGCAAACTACTTAGAAACATGTGGATTAAATTTTTTCTTCAAATACACAAGGGTTTAAAGAAATATAAGTTTGAGCATTTGGCAAAATACTTGACAAATTTTTTGAAAAGTTATCTGGCTTAAAATATGACCGAGTTCACCCATCCCTTTCAGAGACCAGCTGTTGATGTGTCATTAAAGCAGAAAAAAAAAAAAAAAGGTCAGTTCAGCTGTGTCTGCAAGCAGGCGTGTCAGATGTAGATATTTAGGCAGGAGGTCACTTTACGTGTGTGTCTGCACTGCCAAAAAAAGAATGAAAATGTTCAAACTCTAGTAGCAAATTTGTAAACTTATATTGGTAGGTGAGGTATTTACAGAACATAGCACATTCTTTTCAAAGCATACATTTTTGGAATGGCAACAATGAAGAATTTCATCTTCATGGAGAACCCATTTATACATTTTATGAGATGGGCAAATGTGCCAAACCTGCCAGCATGAAATAATTGGCAGCAAGGGTGAGAAAAAGAAAAAAAAAATCATTTTAATGGTGAATTTAAATCTCAGGAATTCCCAGACTGCTTCTTCCTTAGGGGAAATGCAAGCAGTGAGCCACTTGTTGAACAGAAATTTTCAATGGCTGAGATCAAAAGCAAGCCTCAGCAGTGTTGCCCAAAAGGCAGGGCAGGCTGAGGAAATAAGCAACACAGGGTTGGTTGCTTAGGTGGTTTGATTTATGAAGCTGCTGAATGACTGTTTATCAGTCAACCACCATCATTCGTCATTGTCCTGAATATTAGTTTTAAAAAGTTTATAATTTAAGCCATTGTAAAACAATTTTAATTTTCTAGTTAGTGATTTAGCAAGGAATAAAGTACAGGATTTCAGATGAATGAGCACTCCCCATAGTAAGCCTTGCTCAATCTACAGTTTTTCCAAGATGTGGTCTTGATACAAGGTGGTAGATATGGCCAGTGATGTGCTCTGTACTCTTTCTTCAAGAGGGTATACAACAAGGTATACTCAGAAAAACCCTAGCTTAGAAAGTAAAGTGCTCTAGTGTGGAAGGTTAAGTAAGGGCCATTAGAAGAAAGGATTGGAACAGTATTATGCCTTTTATTTGAAGGTTTATAGTTTTTCAAAACTTTCAAATATATTATTAATGGATTTGATCCTTATAGCAGCCCTAGATTCCTGACTGAACTGAATAGCAATAATAACCATGTCAGCACAAGGTGTTTATATGATTTACTGTGGTGTTGACTTGTCGACCCTGTCTCTATTCAAATTGTAGTAGTCATTCTTCATCTCTCCAGGTTGTTTGCTTTCAAGGATTGAGTATTAATTTCAGTTTCAGCTAAATGAGCACGTTTGATAGTTTGTTGAAACAAACTTCAAAGAAAGATCCAAAGTTTCTTTTCCTTTTGTATGTCTTACATTTAGAAAAATAACTGTTCTTACACAGTTTCCAAGCCATATTCTACTTGATGAGTAATTGGTGAGTCTATCATATGGATTTTCCTTGCTGCAAGAGAGTGAGAAATGAATGTGGCTCTGGATTGGGCATATTCAGTTCAGCCAACCTACAGCGTCTATCACAGACCCAATTCTATAACTCATTGGGAGAATGAGTGGGGCAATTATGGTCATATCTAGACTAGTGATGACCATCAGAAGGCTCTCAAGCTCATCTAACTTCATGTTATGATTGAAAATTTTATTTCTAATGCTGTCTTTTAGTCATTCAAATTAGAGGATTAGGAAAACCGAAAAAAAAAAAAAAACTGTCTGGCAACTAGATAGTTTTTTACAAGCCCATTTACTTCCACCTGAATAAGAATAGTTCAGGGGGCAGAGTGAGGATTGATGGAGGACATCACTTCATGGGAAGGACCGTATTTTACATCTTTTAGAGCTGGGACAAAAATTCGCAGCAGAATGAGGCATTTAAATTCTAGGAACTAGTGTGTTAGTTCTCTTTCTGATCACCCATTTTGAACTCCTCTTAAATGCCCAGAAAAAAAAAAAACAACTCTACAACTTAAGAGGTAAAGGTATACTTGGATACAATAGATAGAATTGCATCTGATTATCTCTGCTTTCACAGTATATAGCAAAGTGTGCTAAATGATGCAGGGAAATCTTTCTTGTTTAAGCTCTGAAATTAACATTGTATTATGTCTTTGCACCTCAATTTTCTCTTTAGTTTCTTTGAATGACTGATATATAAGGTATATAAACTCACTTTAAAATTTCAAAATATTACATATATATTATCAATATATTAGAAATGCTATGAAATATACCCAATTTCTTAATTATACAGACATAATATTTAATAGCTTCAAATGCTAGGGATATTCTCCTTGACATCTTTCTATACCATAAACAGGTAAAAATATGATTCTTTTTTTCTCTATAAGTTTTAGTGAAAACAATTTCATATTTATTTAAACTATGAGTTTTGAACTTTTATATTTTCTTAATTGGCATTTGTAGAAATGAAGTTTATCAATGGCCTAGAGCAAGAGAAGAGCTTACAAATTGAGAATAATAGCATGATGAATACCACTAGGAAAACTCATTATTTTGGTAGAGATTGATGAAGCTTCAACTGTAATTCTTAATATAGATACACTTTGCAAACATTTGCCTTTTTGTTTATGTCAGGCATCTGACCATTCCTGTTTTGGAGAGAATACTCTCCAGTATGAGTCTTCATGAGAAGAAATATTCTCTACCTAAATATGTAAGACAAGGGAGACAAATACAGTCTCTTCACTTCATGAGTCACCAGGGCATGGATAGTGCCCTATACTTGGCCAATCAAATCCTTATTAGAGATTTTGGATCTTAAATTTGTGACACTAGGATGTAGAAACAGTTGCAAAGTCATTCTTGGAAAAGGGGGAATGGTAACACGTAGCAGTGATGGTAGCCTTCTGAGCCCAGCAATAGTACTGTGTGCCAAGTGGCAGAAATGTCACCTCTGTTGCTACTGATAGTTTATGAATTTGGCTATTTGTGGGCCTGGCCTTGGTTGTACTTCTTTTTCTCTACTTCTCTTAGCACCTGCCTGTTTACTAAAACATTTTCAGGTGTATCCATCAGTTTGGTGAGTTACTTAATATTGATACAATATATTGTATTTTGTTTTGTTTGTGGTCATTAGTTTTTATTCTTCACAAGACTCCCACTTGATCCTTACACAGATATCTATGTGAATGTATCTATTCGCTAGCATCTTAAGGCAACATGTAAAACAAACTCATGCTTTATTAATGATAACTCTCCCATGTACTTTAGTATCTCAGTTCAGTTCAGTCACTCTGTCATGTCTGACTCTTTGCGACCCCATGGACTGCAACATACCAGGCTTTCCTGTCCTTACCAACTCCTGGAGCTTGCTCAAACTCATGTCTATCCAGTTGGTAATGCCATCCAACCATCTCATCCTCTGTCGTCCCCTTCTCCTCCTGTCTTCAATCTTTCCCAGCATCAGGGTCTTTAACAATGAGTCAGTTCTTTGCATCAGGTGGCCAAAGCATAGGAGTTTCAGCTTCAGCATCAGTCCTGCCAAAGAATATTCAGGACTGATTTCCTTTAAGATTGACTGGTTTGATCTTCTTGCCATCCAAGGGACTCTCAAGAGTTTTCTCAAACTCAACAGTTCAAAAGCATCAATTCTCTGGTGCTCAGCTTTCTTTATGGTCCAACTCTCACATCCATACATGACTACTGGTAAAACCATAGCTTTGACTAGATGGACTTTTCAGCAAAGTAATGTCTCTGCTCTTTAATATGCTGTCTAAGTTTGCTGTAGCTTTTTTCCCAAGGAGCAAGCATCTTTTAATTTCATGGCTGCAGTCACCATCTGCAGTGATTTTGGAACCCAAGAAAATAAAGTCTGTCACTGTTTTCATTGTTTCCCCATCTATTTGCCATGAAGTGATGGGACCAGATGCCATGATCTTAATTTTTTGAATGTTGAGTTTTAAGCCAATTTTTTAACTCTCCTCTTTTACTTTCATCAAGAGAATCTTTAGTTCCTCTTCACTTTCTGCCATAAAGGTGGTATCATCTGCATATCTGAGGTTATTGAGTACTTTAGTATCTACTCTATGATTATTTTAAAACACTAAGAAGTTATTTAATAGATGACAGAATGAGAGCTGTGTCTTCTAAAGGTAATAAAAGGAATAAACAAACAAACAAAAACCCATAAATTATATATCATTTCAGTGAACCATCTCAGTACTTTGGAAAACTCAAGTAATATGTTAACTATTTGGTTATAACTTTTGTTTTAAAATATTTAAATATTTATAAATAAATAGCACCGTTACCTTAGGAAAGAATCAGGAAATCATTCAAGTTGAAAAATAGATAAATAAAGCCAATAGAAATATTTAGACTAGCATTTCTAGCCTCATTTTTATGTTACATTATTTTTTTTTTCAGAAAATAACTTTGTATTTTATATTGGACTATAATTAACAAGGTCATATTAGTTTCAGGTGTATAGCAAAGTGATTCAGTTATACATATAGGTGTCTGTATTCTTTTTCTAATTCTTTTCCCATCTAGGTAGTTGCCTAATATTGTATTAGGTTGTTACATGAAATATCCTTCTGCTATACAGTAGGTCCTTGATGGTTATCCATTTTAAAGATAGCAGTAGGTACTTGTCAATCCCAAACTTCTTAAGTATCCCTTCTCCCCATTCTTCCCCCTGGTAACTAAGTTTGTTCTGAGTTTGTGAGTCTGTTTCATAAATAAGTCCATTTGTATCATTTTTTTTTAAATTCCACATATAAATGATGTTATACAATATTTCTTCTCCTCTGTCTGATTCATTTCACTCAGTATGAAAATCTTAGCCCCACCAATTTTGCTGCAAACAACATTCTTTCATTCTATTTTTTTTCAGTTCTTTTTTTAAATATAAATTTATTTATTTTAATTGGAGGTTAATTACTTTACAATATTGTATCGGTTTTGCCATACATCAACATGAATCCGCCACAGGTATACACGTGTTCCCCATCCTGAACCCCGCTCCAACCTCCCTCCCCATACCATTCCTCTGGGTCATCCCAGTGCACCAGCTCCAAGCATCCAGTATCATGCATTGAACCTGGACTGGCAATTCGTTTCATATATGATATTATACATGTTTCAATGCCATTCTCCCAAATCAACCTACCCTATCCCTCTCCCACAGAGTCCAAAAGACTGTTCTATACATCTTTGTCTCTTTTGCTATCTCCATACAGGGTTATCATTCCCAGCTTTCTAAATTCCATATATATGCGTTAGTATACTGTATTGGTGTTTTTCTTTCTGGCTTACTTCACACTGTATAATAGGCTCCAGTTTCATCCACCTCATTAGAACTGATTCAAATGTATTCTTTTTAATGGCTGAGTAATACTTTTATTTCATTATTTTTAATGGCTAATATTCCATTGTATTATATATACGTACACATCTTGTCCCCTCCTCTTTTGATGGATATTTAGGTTGCTTCCATATCTTGACTACTGTGAACAGCTCTACAGTGAACGTTGGGGTGTATCTGTCATGCGAGTGTATGTTCCTCAATTCTTTGTCTTGTCATAACAAAGATTTGGAGTATAGCTTGTTATAGCTGTCAGGTCTCAAATGCACCATGTTATAGCTCTTGGACAAATCAGTGTTACAGCTCAGTGTTACAGCTCTATTTTATTTAGAAGAGAGCAGGAAAATCCATCTTCGAGGCGTGAGGGCACGTTGATCTAAAGACGCGAGAAGAGCGCCCCAACGGGCAGGAGAGAGAGAGAGAGAGCTAGCTTTGGCTCCTCTATTTATATGTTTATCTCTCCCTGGGCCTATCCTATGTAAATTGGGCCAGCCAGGAGTGTTGTTTGCTTTACCTGAGGTTCTCACTCAGGTCCTCGGACCTTCTTTTGTTTCATTTTCGTGGGCTTTTCCCTTCCTTGTCTTGTAGCCACCGCCATTTTGGACTCCTTTTCCCTGTTCTACCTACCTAACAGTATCCTTTCAAATACATGTTTTTCTCCAGATATATGCCTGGGATTATGTTGTAGAATCATAATGTATCTCTATTTTTTAGGTTTTTAAGGAAACTCCATACTGTTCTCCATAGTAGCTATATCAATTTACATTCCCACTAACAGTGTAGGAGTTCCTTTTTCTCCACATCCTCTCCCACATTTATTGTTTGTAGATTTTTTTGATGATAGCCAATCTGATTGGTGTGAGGTGATACCTCATTGTAGTTTTAACATGCATTTCTCTAATAATTAGCAACATTGAACACCTTTTCAGGTGCCTCTTGATCATCAGTATGCTTTTTGAGAAATATCTGTTTAAGTCTTCTCCCCATTTTTTGATTGGGTTGTTTGTTTTCATAACATTAAGCTGCATGAGCTGTTTTTAAACTTTGGAGATTAATCCCATGCTGGTCACATCATTTGCAAATATTTTCTCCCACTGTGGGCTATCTTTTCATTTTATGGTTTCCTTTCCTGTGCAAAAACCAAAGAAAGAAAAAAAGAAATACAGATCAATGGAACAGGATAGAAAACCCAGAGATAAAATCATACACCTACAGACCTATGGTCAATTAATCTGTGAGAAAGGAGGCAAGATTATACATTAGACAATCTCTTCAACAAATGATTCTGGGAAATCTGGACAGCTACATGCAAAGAAAAAATGAAATTAGAACATTCTTTAACACCATTCACAAAAATAAGCTCAAAATGGATTAAAGACCTAAATATGAGCTGAGACACTATAAAACTCTTAGAGAAAAACATAGGAGGAACACTCTTTGACATTAATCACTGCTGCTGCTGCTGCTGCTAAGTCACTTCAGTTGTGTCCGACTCTGTGCGACCCCATAGACGGCAGCCCACCAGGCTCCCCTGTCCCTCGGATTCTCCAGGCAAGAACACTGGAGTGGGTTGCCATTTCCTTCTCCAATGCATGAAAGTGAAAAGTGAAAGTGAAGTTGCTCAGTTGTATCCGACCCTCAGCGACCCCATGGACTGCAGCCTTCCAGGCTCCTCCGTCCATGTTTTCTATTTGTCTCCCAGAGTAATGGAAAACAAAAAACAAAAATAAAGAAATGGGACCTGGTTATGTTGTATTTCAAGTATCCACTCTGCATCTGATGCTTCCTGTTTACTTGGGAAATGTATTCTTCTCAGTGGGCTATGTTTATTTAATTTTTAAAAGTAAGTGGTGGATTGAAAGTTTCTAAACTTTTCTTTCAATTTGGAAGTTCTGTGAATATGATATATATGTAACAGATATTTAGCCAACAAATCTTTCATCCTCTTCTTAAGGGGCATATATTGAAATTGATGGTGTATATATATATGTATATACATATATGTGTGTGTGTGTATGTGTAATTACATAGGCATTATCCTACTAGAAAGCAGTGATCCTGCCATGTGTGAAATAGACAGCTAGTGGGAAGCTGCTGTATAACACAGGGAGCTCAGCTCTGTGCTCTATGATGACCTAGAAGGGTGGGGTGGGGAGCATGGGAGGGAGGCTCAAGATGAAGGAGATATATGTATACTTACAGTAGATTCACTTTGATGTACAGCAGAAATGAACACAACACTGTAAACATCCTCTGATTAAAAATGTTATTAAAATTTTTTCAAAAATGTATCCAGTGGGGGGAGAAAAAAAAGGAAAGCAATGATCATCAGGATGAACAAGCTAAGATACATTCATTGTAGCATGATTTTTAAAAAATCGAACACCTTCACCTAACCAACATAGATTTCTTCCCTTCATCTCACCAACTGAACTGCTGGCTTCAAACTTTCACAATAAAAGTAATGTTAGTAAACATATTTTAAGGCGCCTTTTAGTAAGAATGAAAGTGAAAGTGAAATCGCTCAGTCATGTCCGACTCTTTGCGACCCCATGGACTGTAACCTACCAGGCTCCTTTGTCCATGGGATTTTCCAGGCAATAGTACTAAAGTGGATTGCCAAATAGGCATTATCAAAATGCAAATTTGAATCCTATATAAGAATGAGGACAAGAATTTGAGGTTCCTCTCTTTAAAACTTGACCATGCATTAATGTTATTATTTCTGTGAAAATATTAGATATTCTATTATTAGGTATTAATTATTAATAACTATAATGCCTAACATAATGAGGCTAGAAAATGGTGCACAAAGATAGAAGAGGTGAAGTTCTTATTCTCAGGAAATGTGTAGTCTCAGCTGCACATGAAGAAGAATGTGTAGAATAGTACAGAGCAATATAATTGTATGGCAGATAACTTCTAGATTCAGTACATGGATTTTTGCCACCAACTCAAAAATCTCTGGGACTACATATGTACTTTGCTTTTGAAAAGAAAAAGAGTTTATAATGTGATATCAGCACTTCTCATTTTATTTCAGCAAAGCAAAATAAAAATATTATTTACCTCCTAGACTATTAGTGACTCAGTGAAAGCTGGCAGATGCTGGCCTCTTGGATCCTGCAGCTCAGGGTGAAGTCAGCTTTGGAATTTTTATTATCTGATTCTGGCCTTAAGGGTTGGCTGCAGAAGCTGCCTCAGAAGAGGTGAAAGAGAAAACAACTTCTCTTACAGAAAATTTCCACCCTTTTTCAGTGAGTCAGGGTTACTGGGTGGATCTTTGGCAAATCAACCCAGAGCTATTTGTTGAATGAAATTAAAAAGAACCTGTTATTTCCAAATTATTATTTCTCAGCTGAAAAAATGTGAGAAAATAGAACAAAAACAAAGTATGCTACAGAGAAATTAAGAAGTAGATTTAAAAGCTGCTCAACTTTTAAAAGTGAAATTCACTCAGTAGTGTCCAACTGTTTGCGACCCTATGGACTATACACAGTCCATGGAGTTCTCCAGGCCAGAATACTGAAGTGGGTAGCCTTTCTCTTCTCCAGGAGATCTTCTCATCTTAGGAATCGAACCCAGGTCTCCTGCATTGCAGGCAGATTCTTTACCAGCTGAGTCACTAGGGAAGCCCCAAAGTGAAAGTGAAAGGTGTTCAACTTTTAAGTAATGCCAAATCATGTCTTAGTTCATCGTTCACTCATCAAGTATACTGTTTAAGTTTTAATGGAAATGATGCATTTGCATAATTAAAAAGTAAAATTTTTATTTATAGCTTAAGATAAAAAAAAACTGAAGTTTATCTAATGCCTCCCCTTCCTTCCTAGAGGCTTCCCTGATAGCTCAGTTGGTAAAGAATCCTCTTGCAATGCAGGATACCCTGGTTCGATTCCTGGGTAGGGAAGATCCCCTGGAGAAGGGATAGGCTCCTTCCCTATCCCTACTCCCACTCCAGTATCCGTGGACTTCCCTTGTGGCTCAGCTGATAAAGAATCCACATGCAATTGGGAAGACCTGGGTTTGGAAGATCCCCTGGAGAAGTGAAAGGCCACCCATTCCAGTATTCTGGCCTAGAGAATTCCTTGGACTGTGTAATCCATGGGGTCACAGAGTCGGGCATGACTAAGTGACTTTCACTTTCACTTCCTTCCCAGTGCGCAACTCCCCAGATCCAAGTGTTTTCAAATCTTTCAGCTATTTCTTCTGGTTTTCACTTTCATATATCTAAATAATAAAAACTAACATCATGGCAACCTGTCCCATCACTTCATGGCAAATAGATGGGGAGACAATGAAAACAGTGACAGACTTTATCTTCTTGGGCTCCAAAATCACTACAGATGGTGACAACAGCCATGAAATTAAAAGATGCTTGCTTCTTGGGAAAAAAGCTATGATAAACCTTGATAGCATATTAAAAAGCAGAGACATTACTTTGCCAACAAAGGTCCATATAATCAAAGCTATGGTTTTTCCAGCAGTCATGCATGGATGTGAGAGTTGGACTATAAAGAAGGCTGAGTCTGAAGAATTGATGCTTTTGAACTGTGGTGTTGGAGAAGACTCTTGAATGTCCCTTGGACTGCAAGAAGATCAAAACAGTCAGTCCTAGAGGAAATCAGTCCCAAATATCCATTGGAATGACTGATGCTGAACCTGAAGCTCCAAAACTCTTCACTTTGATGTGAAGAGCTGACTCATTTTTGGAAGCAGCAGCACTGACTACGTCAATTATTCTCAAAGTGTTGTTCCTGCAGCACCAGTGTTGGCATCACCTGGGAACTTCTTAGGAACGCAAATTATTGTGCCCTGCCCCAAACCTGTGAACAGCTTTGGGGGTGGAGTCCAGAAATCAGTGATTTAATTAGACTTCTAGGTGATTCTGATGTATACTAACATTTGAGACCCACTGTTCTCTTAGAATGCATGTGTACTCAGTCATACTGACTCTTTGCAACCTCATGGACCATAGACCGCCAGGCTTCTCTGTCCATAGGATTTTCCAGGCAAGATATTGGAGTAGGTTGCCATTTCCTTCTCCTGGAATAGCTCTTTTACATTTGGACCTTATGATGGACTAGTGAAAATGAAATGAAGATGCTGAGACTGATTTGTTAACGTATTAAGGTAGATGTCAGAAGACTCAGAGAAGTGGTCATGTTAGAAGAGAATTATTGTATGATATCAGAAACTATGTTACCCACCTGGCCCAAAGGTCATTTTCTTTCCTAAGATAATTAAAATGAATTAGCAAGAGGACATAAGCATCTTTGAAGATGTTGTCCAAGTGGTCATCTATAATATAGTGTTGATAGCAAGAAGTGCTATCCTAGAATTGAACTTCTTATTAACAGTAGAGCTGATCAGTTCCCATAATAGGAAAAAAAAAGTGATGATACCTAATCATCAAAGTGTATATAATTACCATAATGGCAAGAAAGGTATGGCAGTCCTGATTCTCCAATCTGTAAGAAGCTATTGTGATCACTAATAGATCATGTTTTTCCCAGTAATAAGAGAGATGAGCTGCCAACTATTGTTTGACTTGTGCTACCAGAAAGAAATAATTAAAAAAAAATATGTATCTAGAAAAATATCCAAGTAAATAAATAAAGAAAAGACCTACCACAGCAGAAAATCATAATTTCTTGCCCAATTTCTACATCTGAGCCAAATTACAAACTCAGAACTTCTTATTCTCACAGTAATATGGGTTCTTTTGAAGAGCTTCATAGTCTTAGTTCAGAACTGTATACATATATACTATTCCCATGAAACCTTTTCCAAAGGAACTAGAATATAGGCATCATGAGAATATAGAAACTCAACCTTCAAGAGCTGTGCCCTACAAGAGTACTGAGACTGCCTGTGAATCTGACATACCTTGATGTACTTCAGTTAGGGTGGAGTATTATTATTATCAAGGCCAGGTATTCAACTAAGTTCTGTCCCAAATTCATTTCACAGTGATGTCAATGGGATGGTGGGTTCATCCAGTGGTCATTTTCCCAGCTCACAAGTATGTAATTGGAAGGGTTATACTAAGAGGCAGGCCTAACTTGTATTGCATCTCTAGTCTGTGGAATAGGAACTATTAGGATAGTAAAAAAAATTTCAACTGAATGTCCTTAAAATTTCTCTTCTCCACCTTCTCTCAAGATATTAAATCATAAGCAAAAGCCAGGAGGAATTATAAAGATTGGTGCCATCCTCAAAAAATTACAAGTGTGGTTATCTTTATCATATTAATTAATTCACCTACTGCATCCTGGAAGAAATCAGATTGATATGGAAAATGATAATAGATTACCCTGAACTAAATTTAGTATTAGCTCCAATTACAGTTGCTTTGCCAGATGTAATATTTCTGTGTGTTAATATAGCATCTTGCACCTGCTTTATTTGATCTAACCATAAAATATGATCTGAAGCAGCTTGCTTTTATATGAGAGGAACAGCAGTACACACTGTTTGCCTTTGTCCAAGTCTTGTGTTAATCCTCCTTTGTGCTATCACGGTATTGTGTAAAGAAGTTAGTTAGTTTTATGTTCTGTAGGATATTCTGCTGATAAAATATGTCTATGAGTATAGGCTAATTTAACTTGGTAGACAAGAAATGTTGAGTTCTCTGAGTCTGCTAATGAGATAATGTCAGAGGATAGAAGCTAAACCCTAGAAAGATCTATGGGCCTACTGTATCAGTGAATGTTTTAGGGATCAAATGATCGGGAGCATGCCATGGTAAATGACAAGTTACTATATCCTGAATATCCTGACATTGAAAAAGAGACATAGTGCTTTTTGGACCTCTTTGAGTTTTGGAGAAGTGTTTTTCTAATTGAGAATTCTTCTGTGACCTATTTATTCTATGACTCTGAAGGCTACAGATCTTGAATGAAACTGTAAACGAGTCAGGGCTCTGCAACAGGTCCAGAGTGCAGTATAAATTTCTCTGCCACTTGGCAGATCTGCTAGAGCTAGAGATATCCTTGGAAAACAGGGATAGATTGATAAGAATTCTACAAGGGATCTGTGGTCAAACACTATAGGAAATGGCAGTATGGACCTCTAGTGTTCTTGAAAAGAAATAGTAAGATGGTAGATCTATGCTATATCAATAGTTGTAATTCACATATAGTCCAAATATTCCTATTGAGAAGCAAACATTATAGGCTGGATTGAAGAAAAATGTAGCTATGTGCTGCTTACAATAAACACACTTCAAATGACACCAATAAGTCCAAAACAAAAAAGATAGAGACAGATATATTAGGCTAACAGCTAACAGTAAAAGTGTAGTAATACTAAAGTAGATTTAATAGCAAAAAATGTCATAGATATTATGGATTCCTCTTTAATAATGAAGAGACCAATTTTTAAAGATAACATAATTCCAAATGCTATATACCTAATAACAATGCTTCAAAATACACTAAGTAAAAACTGATGCAACAGCAAAGAATAAGGGAGCAAATATGCAATATAGCTGGAGATATAAACAACCCACTCTAAATAGGTGATAGAATAGGTAAATAATCAGTAAGGGAGAGAGATTTGAAAAACACTATTAACTGGAATTAATTGGCATTTATAGAACTTCCATTTCAAATAGCTTGTGTGATCATAATGGAATTAACTTAGAAAACAATAACAAAGATAATTGATACCTTCCCCAAACTTGAAAAATTAAAAAACATACTACTTAATACATAAGGGCCAAAGAAGAATTCAAAGAGGATATTAGAAAATATTTTGAACTAAATTAAAATTAAAACATGTAATATAAAAATTTGTGGGCTACAGCTAAAGTATTATTTCAGGAAATTTTATAGTGCCAAATGTAGAAGAAAATGAAGGTCTCATAATAGTGACTTTAGCTTCTGTCTTAAAAGGCCAGAAAGGGAAGAGCTGGCTAAACAAAGTGAATGGAAAGAGATGAAGATGAGAGTAGAAAACAAATAATTGGAAAACAAAATAACAGAGAAAAGTCAATGAAACCAAAAGCTGTTTCTTTGAAAAGATCAATAATCTTGATAAAATTTCAGTCAGGTAAGTAGACTCATAAAGGAGAAACATTGGGAGGATGCAAAAAGTACCAATATTACCTCAGAAATGGGGATGGTGACATCACTACAGAGTTTAGAGGTGTTAAAACCTAGTAAAGGAATGTTAGCAATACCTTTCTGCCAATAAACTTGACAGCTTAGATGAAATTGACAAATTGCTGCTGCTGCTAAGTCACTTCAGTCATGTCCGACTCTGTGCGACCCCAGAGATGGCAGCCCACCATGCTCCCCCATCCCTGGGATTCTCCAGGCAAAAACACTGGAGTGGGTTGCCATTTTCTTCTCCAATGCATGAAAGTGAAAAGTGAAAGTGAAGGCACTCAGTCGTGTTCGACTCTTAGCGACCCCATGGACTGCAGCACACCAGACTTCTCCGTCCATGGGATTTTCCAGGCAAGAGTACTGGAGTGGCGTGCCATTGCCTTCTCCAGACAAATTGCTAGAAATATACAAATTAAGAAAGCTCTCTGGAAAATGAGTCAATAAAGTAAATTAGCTCCATGACTATTTAAGATGTGAAACGGAAGTTAAAACTCATTGCCCAAAGAAAATTGTCACCTCAGGTGGCTTTTTGACTTTTACTGGGGAATTCTACATTTAGTACAATTTTATTAAATCAAACCAAAAATTTCCAGAAGTGGGAGAAAGAAACCCTACAGCATTATTTGTTGGAAAACTTTTTTTTCTTTCATGGCCTGTTCTTATTTAGAATTTAATATTCTGTGATTCAATAGATTTCTTATTTGTTTGAACTAGTTTTAGTTGTGTTTATTTCATGTTTAACTAAAAATATCATGTTTATACATGTAAAGAATCCGCCTGCAACTGAACCACCCCGGTTCGATTCCTGGGTTGGGAAGATCCGCTGGAGAAGGGATAGGCTACCCACTCCAATATTTTGGGGCTTACCTTGTTGCTCAGATGGTGAAGAATCCACCCTCAATGTGAGAGAGACCTGAGTTTGATCCCTAGGTTGGGAAGATCCTCTGGAGAAGGGGAAGGCTACCCATTCCAGTATTCTGGCCTAGAGAATTCCATGGACTATATAGTTCCTGAGGTCACAAAGAGTCGGACACGACCGAGTGACTTTCACTTCACTTCACACATGTGGAAACAGATTTATGTAAATACATAGACACATGTAATCTGGTTATCAAAAGACAGTTATGATATTATTCTGTTACAAACATGATATTTCATAGGGGGAGAAAAGAATCAGTGAAATGAAATGAAAAAGTTTATGAAAAACCAAGACAGTATTTATACTAACAGGAATAAAACTATTCAAATATGGGCAAGACATTTATGGAGAAATCATTTATATTTTTGTTGACTGTCCATAGAGAAGAGGTATAGAGATGGGTATTTACATTGTAGAGATGGATATTTACATTGTATACATGGATAAGATGATTCAACATTTTTATAATGTTAATTTTCTTTAAAATCATATATTGAGTGAATGCAGTTCCAATCAAAATTCAAATATTTTAGAATCTTGATGAACTTATTCTAAAGTACATGTAAAAAATAAGAGGTGCTTAAATACATAAATTTAAAATGACATTTATCTTTATCAAGTAGCAAAGATTGCTTTTTCCCTTTTTTTTTTTTTCCTTAAACATGATATTCAGTGTGGGTGGTATCTACAGTGTGACAGATGCTTTTAATACTTCTGGAGTGTAAGCTGTTATCACCACTTTGGAAAATCCTATGAAAATCCTTCTAATGTCTTTGAATGGCTAATATTTCATTAAGTTAAAGACTGTGTAAAACATATAACTAAGTTATGAAACATAAAAATAAAATATACACCCATGAAACAAGTAATCAGTTTTAGAACTAATCCACTGTTACTAATGTCCTAGGTACTGATACGATGTGCCTGTATTGCATGCTCTTGTCCTCACGCTATTTCCTTCAAAAATAATTTAAATTTTGGATTTTTCTGTTATGTATTTTTAAAATGAAGTTTTAACAAAATAGAAATATATTTTCAAATATATATTACTCATTTTACTGTTTTTATGGGAAACCCTATACAGGATGAGGCCATAATGAGAGATATTAAGAGAAAGATTGACTCTTTAAATTATTTAAATGTTTAAATTTTTATAGTGAATTGAATGATGGACCCCTAAAAGATATATCTACATTTTAATTTCCAGTATCTGCAAATATTAACTTTTTTGAAAAAAGCATCTCAACAGATGTAATTAAGGATCTGGAAATGAGAGAGACCACCCTAGATTATCTGGGTGGGCCCCAAATCCAGTGCCAAGGGTTTTAGTGAAAGTCAAACAGAGGGAGACTACACACAGAAGAGAGGCCACGTGATCACCAAAACAGACTGGAATGATGAGGTCACAGAGAAATCCCTGGAGCCAGCAGAATATGGAAGAGGAAGAAAATGAATTATCTCTTAAAGCCTCTGGAGGGAGCATTGCCTTGCTGAATTTCAGATTTCTAGCCTTGAGGACTATGAGAGAATAAATTTCAATTGTTTTAAACTATCACACTTGTGGTGATTTGTCCCTGCAGCGTCAGAAAATGAAGTGCAGTGTTTCGAAGTAGTTTAGAACAGTTTTTCCATATATATTTCTTTTTGTCCAAAGTTTCTATCATCATTCTGTTTACAATAATAGTGATAATAACATAGAGTAATAAAAAATTTAAAAGACATTTAAGAGGATTCCATAATTGCAAATATAGCATGCAGTTCAGTTCAGTTCAGTTGCTCAGTCGTGTCCGACTCTTTGTGACCCCATGAATCGCAGCACGCCAGGCCTCCCTGTCCATCACCAACTCCCGGAGTTCACTCAGACTCACGTCCATTGAGTCCGTGATGCCATCCAGCCATCTCATCCTGGGTCGTCCCCTTCTCCTCCTGCCCCCAATCCCTCCCAGCATCAGAGTCTTTTCCAGTGAGTCAACTCTTCGCATCAGGTGGCCAAAGTACTGGAGCTTCAGCTTCAGCATCATTCCTTCCAAAGAAATCCCAGGGCTGATCTACTTCAAAATGGACTGGTTGGATCTCCTTGCAGTCCAAGGGACTCTCAAGAGTCTTCTCCAACACCACAGTTCAAACGCATCAATTCTTCGGCACTCAGCCTTCTTCACAGTCCAACTCTCACATCTATACATGACCACAGGAAAAACCATAGTCTTGACTAGACGGACCTTAGTCGGCAAAGTAATGTCTCTGCTTTTGAATATACTATCTAGGTTGGTCATAACTTTTCTTCCAAGGAGTAAGTGTCTTTTAATTTCATGGCTGCAGTCACCATCTGTGATTTTGGAGCCCGCAAAAATAAAGTCTGACACTGTTTCCACTGTTTCCCCATCTATTTCCCATGGAGTGATGGGACCAGATGCCATGATCTTTGTTTTCTGAATGTTGAGCTTTAAGCCAACTTTTTCACTCTCCTCTTTCACTTTCATCAAGAGGCTTTTTAGCTCCTCTTCACTTTCTGCCATAAGGATGGTGTCATCTGCATATCTGAGGTGATTGATATTTCTCCCGGCAATCTTGATTCCAGCTTGTGTTTCTTCCAGTCCTGCGTTTCTCATGATGTACTCTGCATATAAGTTAAATAAGCAGGGTGACAATATACAGCCTTGATGTACTCCTTTTCCTATTTGGAACCAGTCTGTTGTGCTATATCCAGTTCTAACTGTTGCTTCCTGACCTGCATACAGATTTCTCAAGAGGCAGGTCAGGTGGTCTGGTATTCCCATCTCTTTCAGAATTTTCCACAGTTTATTGTGATCCACACAGTCAAAGGCTTTGGCATAGTCAATAAAGCAGAAATAGGTGTTGTTCTGGAACTCTCTTGCTTTTTCAGTGATCCAGCAGATGTTGGCAATTTGATTTCTGGTTCCTCTGCCTTTTCTAAAACCAGCTTGAACATCAGGGAGTTCACGGTTCACGTATTGCTGAAGCCTGGCTTGGAGAATTTTGAGCATTACTTTACTAGCATGTGAGATGAGTGCAATTTTGCGGTAGTTTGAGCATTCTTTTGCTTTGCCTTTCTTTGGAACTGGAATGAAAACTGACCTTTTCCAGTCCTGTGGCCACTGCTGAGTTTTCCAAACTTGCTGGCATATTGAATGCAGCACTTTCACAGCATCATCTTTCAGGATTCGAAACAGCTCAACTGGAATTCCATCAGCTCCACTATCTTTGTTCGTAGTGATGCTTTCTAAGGCCCACTTGACTTCACATTCCAAGATGTCTGGCTCTAGATTAGTGATCATGTCATCATGATTATCTGGGTCGTGAAGATCTTTTCTATACAGTTCTACTGTGTATTCTTGCCACCTCTTCTTAATATCTTCTGCTTCTGTTAGGTCCAGACCATTTCTGTCCTTTATTGAGCCCATCTTTGCATGCAAGGGTACTTTTTCTTCTACCTGTGGTTTGGAATGTGAAACTATGACTGCTCAGAAATTAGAAAGACAATCTGAAGCTCTTCTGGAGATTAACACAACTCTTAGCTGTAAGGGAAGTCATATAGTTCTTTTTCTTCAAGCAGTGTCAGATCCCAGTAAGAAATCAGAATAGTTTTAGTACAATAAAGAGCACAAAGGCAGACGATGTAACAGTAAATAGAAGTTGAAATGCCTGGGGAAAGTGGACTAAAACCTTGATGCTAACCTGGGCTGAGATACAACAGGCTTATCTTGTAAGCGAGACAGCAAAAGAGACACAGATGTATAGAACAGTCTTTTGGACTCTGTGGGAGAGGGAGAGGGTGGGATGATTTGGGAGAATGGCTTTGAAACATGTATAATATCATGTATGAAATGAGTCGCCAGCCCAGGTTCAATGCATGATACCGGATGCTTGGGGCTGGTGCACTGAGATGACCCAGAGGGATGGTACGGGGAGAAAGGAGGGAGGAGGGGGTCAGGATGGGGAACACGTGTATGCCTGTGGCGGATACATGTTGATGTATTGCAAAACCAATACAATATTGTAAAGTAATTAACCTCCAATTAAAATAAATAAATTTGTTAAAAAAAAAGAATGACTTAAAGCAGGTTTTACTCAAGCCTGAGTTAATCTCAAATTAAATTACAGTGATTAAGAATACTTGAAAAAAACTATGGACGGAGCCTAACTTTACCTAGCTTATACTTTTTTCCTAAATTGTTTTGCTAATATTTAAGTACATAATCAGATACTGTACTTTAATTTGCTGTTCTAATAGAAAATTTCCTTTTTATAGGAAAAGCCCAAGTGAGATTTGAAAGCTCACTAAAAAGGAAAGATTTGAAAGCTGAAACTAAAACCAAGGCATCTCCATGCATTCGTTGGCTACAAACCAAAATCTAGATCAGTGTATCTATGAAGTAATAGTCTCTGGAATGCTGGCTTTACAACTTCAAATCTGTTAGTAAACATCACCAAATGTTAACTAAGGAAAGTAGGATGTGGTCATTGTCCTCTGGATGGCAAGAATATAGGAAGACAGGGACTCTCACTTATTTTAAAACTACATTCCTTTGATATATTGCATGTAAATGTGATTTTGATAAAAAGTTTTATGAAAGAAAAGATACAGGCAATTTTATTAACTTGGCATTCATTTAACTCATGAAAAATTCATGAACTTATAATAAGCAATTTCTAAGGTAGATTAAGTTGATTGATTTCTAGATATCCACAGTTCAAAAATCTTTTCATGTGAAATATGAAATACTTCATATGAAATACTTTTCTTATACTTTCATATTCTCTTCAAAATTAAGGTAAATTACCTTAATTTATATAAATTAGAGATGTGTTAAGTATGATTGAGGCCATGTTTATTTTTAGATGACTATTTTTGGCACTTGTTTTTGTATAAGACATCTTAGTATACATAAGCTAAAGAATACATAGTGAAAACATTTCAATAATGTATGTTTTTCCTTATTGAGTTTTATATTCAGGTTCCATTCATTTGTACAGGTATTGAATAGAACCTAATTAAAGGAAATATTTAAATATTTCATTTCATATCAGATTTTCATGTCATGCCTTCTCCTTGTTAACAATACCTGCCAGATGGGAATGTACATGTGTAATCTGGAAATTAGCTATCATCACTATCCTTAAAGGTTTAAATCTCTTTTATATATTTCTTTTCCCACATCTCTGAAAAATCCCAAGAGGAACTTTACATCACCAAGGTCCCTTCTGGCTCTATTTTTCTACTTCTACTTAATTAGTTTAGTATATAGATTATCTTCCTTTTCCCCATATGTAGTTCTTGTTAGACTTCACATGGACCCAGATGCCAACCTCAGACCATTTTCTTAATGTTCACAGATATAACCTCTTTCACTTAAAACTGTGCTTGTGTGTAGTCCTATGCATGATTCAGTGGAGAGAAAGAGGGAGGTATCATATCTCAGAAACAGAAGCAACTTAGAAATAAGAATTGAACACCTTGTCCACAATAGTGGGAATCCTTTCTTTCCCACCATTCTTATTGCCTAGTGCCATCTAACCAGTTTCTAGCTCCGATTTTGTTTTTCCTTTCACAGTTCTTTTCTTCTTCAACCCTTCCAAGCCAACCAAGTAGAAACTTGCATATTCATGTATGGACCTAAGGCAATGGTTTAATCTGGGGGCTCTAAACTTAGGAGTTTGGTAAAGCTATTGGACTGGCAAAAATTGAATGGATAGAAAATAGGCTATAACAGAGGAAAATCCAGCATTTCAAAGAAAAGAGAGTGGAGTTAGCAAAGGACACTGAAAAAAGTAAACACTGATGTTGGAGGAAACCCAGTGGAGTGTGCAATCTTAGAAATCAATTTATAAAATCATTCTGAAAAGGAGGAAATTATCAGCCATATCCAATGGTGGTGAAATTAAACAAGAATATAATTTAAAGTTGACACTCTAAGAAGACAAGGAAAAGGTCATTGATAACCATGTCAAGAGCAGTTTTAGTAAAATGTTTTGAATTAAACTTTAGGATTAGTCAGAGGAGAAATTTGGAGGTAAGAAATTAGAGATAAGACATATGGGCCTTTACAAGTTCTATTTTAATGCAATATAATTAGATATTATTTCAACTAAACAGATAGATGGGATATAGGAAACATTATATTAAGATAGAGAAATTTCAGAATGATTCTAGGCTGATGGTAATGATAAATCAGAGGAGGAAAAATTATGATACAAATAAAAGAAAAATTAAATAAGAGATGTGAGCTGTAGAAAGGGTTGAGTTTAGATAGAAACTGAGAGAGTTCTTCTTTTTTGATTAGAGGCAGAATACAGCAGTAGATGAAGACAAATCTCTAGATTGTGATATGGAGTATTTTTTGTTTATTATCTACATTTTCTTAGTGAAATAAGAGCATATATTATTTATTGAGCCAAGAGATGGGAGATAGTATACTTCCCAAATTGCTTGCTTTAGTATAAATTGTAGCAATGTATGTAGTAGGAAGTTATCTGAATATCACCCTCAACAGTGTTAGGCTTTTTTGTATGACTTGAAAATTTAGGCAGAATTGTAAATTTAATTGCTTTCAATTGAATTTGCATATCTTTGATAATCTGAAAGTGAACTTTAAAATAATTATATCCTTATAAAAAATTAAAGAAGAGACTAAACAGAAAAGGATCCGTTTTACTGAAGGTATGACTTCTGGGGTTTCCCAGGTGGCACAGTGGTAAAGAGTCCACTTGCAGGAACTGCAAGACACATACTCAGTCCTGGGTTGGGAAGGTCCCCTGGAGCAGGAAACTGAAGTCCACTCCAGTATTCCTGCCTGGAAAATTCCACGGACAGAGGAGCCGGGCGGGCTACAGACCACGGAGTCACAAAGTGTCTGACACGGCTGAGTGCACGCTCACAGACACACGACTTCTCAAGAAATTTGTGTTTGTTTTAAAATCTTTGTGTTATTCATAACTGTGCTTTGGAATAGAATCAAAGATTCAAGAAAGACTGAATCTTACTCAAGTTGTACCTCATTCAAGAAATTCAGGGTAAATAGCCCTGTGGAAACAATCAACATCAGGATAAGCGTCTATACATTCTGACCTGATAAATGAACTTTTATGACAATATTTCTGGTTTCCTTTTTTCAGTTAATAAAAATACATGCATAATATTATGATATGTTCTATCGCCACTCCATAAAATTAAAAGTCCAATAAAATTGTTAAGCCAGATAACAACATACCAAACTCGTAACTAGTTTTTCAGTACATGGTTATGCAAACTGGATTTATTTACCCTCTAATTTTTGTGTCATGTTGCTTTCCTTAACCATCAGTAAAAGAGGGAAAATTAAAGCTGAATAAATGTGGAAGTTTCTTTCCACTTCTGTTCACTATTTATTGGTTCAGTAAAGGATTTCCATGATGAATTAAGATCAATTCCCTGAAGATTAAGCTGTAAAATTTAGACATGAACACTACCAGAGGTTAAATCTCTCATGGATAGGTGGTTAGCTGAGGAATATTTAGCCAAAGATCCATTCTGTGAGTTTGAAATTAAGTGTGGTTTGCCAGAGAAAATATTGCTGAAAGTAGCTTTGCCAAAATCTTTTTGGAGTTAAAGTTAAGGTGTGTTCTCCTTAAAGATACAGTTACTTAGGTAGTATATAAACTGCAGTTCAAGATTTTAGGTTCAACTGTGATTTATTTCCTGCATACTTCCCTAGGCTGAAATCTTTTCATTGGGTTAAAGGGATTTAAATATAATAACTAAGAACATAGTCAAATTTATTAGGAATGCATTAATAATGCATCTATCCTTTTTCAATATCCATGAAATAATTGTCCATAATACTTTTCTAAAAAGCAGAACACACGCACATACACGTACATATATACAATGTAAATCTATATATATATATATATGTATATATATTGTGTGTGTGTTTAAACCTATATACACATGTGAAAATGATAGTTGCTCAGTCATTTCCGACTCTGCTACCCCATGGGCTATTATCAGCCAGGCTTCTCTGTCCATGGGATTCTCCAGGCAAAAATACTGGAGTGGGTAGCCATTCCCTTCTCCAGGGGATCTCCCTGACCCAGAGATAGAAGAAGCTGGGTATCCCACACTGCCGGCAGATTCTTTATCATCTGAGCCACCCAGGTTTGATCCCCTGGAGAAAGGAATGCCTGCCTACTCCAGTATTCTTGCCTGGAGAACTTCATGGGCAGAGGAGCCTGATGGGCTACAGTCCATGGGGACACAAAGAGTTGGATATGACTGAGAAAATAACATTTTCACTTTCATATACATATATATACACATGTGTATATTTGTGTGTGTATGTATTTTACTTCTTCCCAAATTGGTCTTAGAACTTTTGCTTGGGAGTTAATGTTATTAATTAATAGGATTCTTAAATTGATTTTTTTCTATATTTGTAACCTTTCAGTCTCAATGACTTCTCTATTTTGACCCTCTATTGAACCAGTTACTAAGCCTTATCAATTAATCTTTTCTGATATTTTCCATTTCATTATTCCTATCTGTTTATCCATCTTGGGCCAAGTCCATTGTACTTTATATCTAGATTACCAAAATTGCCTCCTATAGCCGTCTTTCCCCTTTTTCTTGGTCATAGAGCCATAATTCTTTCCCTGAGCTTCTTCATGGTTACATGTGCCATATCACTAATGAACAGAGAATGCAATGTAAATGGGAGTAACATATATCACTTACAGCTGACATTCTGCTTTGTTATACTGTATGGATTCTTTGAGATGGGAAAAAATATTTTAAAGCTTAACTTTGAATATAAAACTTCATTATGATTCAGTGGTAACTTGTTTTGATTATCTCATCAAATGCATGTGTGTTTTAATCAACTTTAGATTTATTTTCCCAGAGAATTCTCTAATGTAGATTCTGTGTTCATATAACAGACACCTTCACATAATTAAAATTTTGTGTAAAAGCAAAAAGCTAACATTAACAGAAGGTAAACAATATTGTTGTTTATTTTGTTTCTTAGATTTCAGGTAGTTTCAGTTCTTTGTTTCAGAATAATTTTTTCTTCATTTTTCCATAGTAGAAGCTATATTTGAGGGGTGTAAACAGATAAAACACACAATGCTTTCACAATGTGATTTCCTAGATACTATATGATAGAAGCCCTAAGGTAAAATCAGATTGTTCCTAGTTGTCTGCTTCTAAAGTAACAGAACACTCATCATAACAACTTGGAGGAAGTGTATCAGATAGTATGGCTACAGATAACGTATGTCCTAGAGTTCTCAGAGGCACTTTTTAGGTCAGTGATGCATTTTATTCTCATAAGTTTATTCCAAAGTGAACCAATTCTATTCTAGAAACTCTTCTGTCATATTTATAAATGATTACAGAAAATCAATCTGTATTTTGGTAGCCACTAAGATTGTCCTGATGTTGAAGCTGGTTTTAGAAAAGGCAGAGGAACCAGAGATCAAATTGCCAACATCCACTGGATCATCGAAAAAGCAAGAGAGTTCCAAAAAACATCTATTTCTGCTTTATTGACTATGCCAAAGCCTTTGACTGTGTGGATCACAATAAACTGTGGAAAATTCTGAAAAAGATGGGAACACCAGACCACCTGACCTGCCTCTTGAGAAACCTGTATGCAGGTCAGGAAGCAACAATTAGAACTGGACATGGAACAACAGACTGGTTCCAAATAGGAAAAGGAGTCCGTCAAGGCTGTATATTGTCACCCTGCTTATTTAACTTATATGCAGAGTACATCATGAGAAACGCTGGACTGGAAGAAACACAAGCTGGAATCAAGATTGCCGGGAGAAATATCAATCACCTCAGATATGCAGATGACACCATCCTTATGGCAGAAAGTGAAGAGGAGCTAAAAAGCCTCTTGATGAAAGTGAAAGAGGAGAGTGAAAAAGTTGGCTTAAAGCTCAACATTCAGAAAATGAAGATCATGGCATCCGGTCCCATCACTTCATGGGAAATAGATGGGGAAACAGTGGAAACAGCGTAAAACTTTATTTATGGGGGGCTCCAAAATCACTGCAGATGGTGACTGCAGCCATGAAATTAAAGGACGCTTATGAAGTTAAAAGACGCTTTAGAGAGGAAAACTAGATAGCATATTCAAAAGCAGAAATATTACTTTGCCAACAAAGGTCCATCTAGTCAAGGCTATGGTTTTTCCTGTGGTCATGTATGGATGTGAGAGTTGGACTGTGAAGAAGGCTGAGCGCTGAAGAATTGATGCTTTTGAACTGTGGTGTTGGAGAAGACTCTTGAGAGTCCCTTGGACTGCAAGGAGATAACCAGTCCATTCTGAAGGAGATCAGCCCTGGGATTTCTTTGGGAGGACTGATGCTAAAGCTGAAACTCCAGTACTTTGGCCACCTGATGCGAAGAGTTGACTCATTGGAAAAGACTCTGATGCTGGGAGGGATTGGGGGCAGGAGGAGAAGGGGACGACAGAAGATGAGATGGCTGGATGGCATCACGGACTCGATGGACATGAGTCTGTGTGAACTCCGGGAGTTGGTGTTGGACAGGGAGGCCTGGCGTGCTGCGATTCATGGGGTCACAAAGAGTCAGACACGACTGAGCGACTGAACTGAACTATGGTCTTATTCTTTTTCTGAAGTGTATTAGTTTCATTCTGCATCTTCCTTAGCCACCCCTTGGAGACTTTCCCACAGTCTTGTGCTTCTTTAAATAGAGTGCTCATGAAACTTGACTTGCTCCAGACAGTCTTGGAACAAGTCAGTTGTTCTGGAATAACAGAATAGGGTGATGAATTGTCATTGAAAGGTGATGCCTTTAAAGCTCACCTCCATCTTTACCTCCTTTAGGTATGGTCACTGCATATACTATTTAGTAATATAATTCTTTCATATCCTAATATTATGACACAATTATAAGTATTTTAAAAATCCATAAGATAGCTTTAAAGCAAGTTTTGTGTCTTATTACTTTTGTATTCCTTAGATACAGATATTCTAGAGCACTTCTTCACATCTCTTAGTGCTCCAGAAGTACCTATTGAGTGAATAAGTGAATGAATGAGTGTGAGGAAATTAAGAAGAGAGGAAAACTTGGAGTCTGTTGAGCACAAATAATCAAATAAGTGTCCTTAGGTAAGTACTATCCTGCTCTTGCAAAGGATAACCCCATCCCAACATTTTCTTCATCAAAAAGTGTTTGGATTAAAGAAATATGATTTGATTTGCTTTTTTTTTCCAGTTTAATCTTTCCATCTTCTTTAAGAAATTAAGGTTGAAGATGTTAAAACCACATAGGGATTTTATAGGGGAATGTTTTCTGTTTCTCGATAATAACTCGTATTTGAATTTTGAAATATTTCCAATAACAGAAATCCTCTGGAAACTCTTTTTCCAGGTTAAAAACTGTTTGCATTTATTTTACTGAAGGTATATTTTCATGTAGTTAGCTCTAGCCATTGAAAAAACAGAATTGGATAAAAAATACATGCAATAAGAGCACTTCAAACATTTTAGTGAAACTATTCTACAAATGAGAAAAGAAGCTAGTCTTGTAAAATGGTATTAAATACACATTTAAGATTCTCATTCTATATGAAGTACATTTATTTTAAAACTTGTTTAATGAAGAATAAATATTAACTTCCTATGTTCTTCTGTCATGTTAATGGAGTTTCTTTCAGAAGCATGTGTTTCTAATACAGATTTGTGAGAGAAAAAAATTATTCAACAGATTTTACATTCAGTAAATCAGAACTCATAAACCAGTGACTGTACACTGGTTTATGACATCAACACACATGTGAGATGGCTCCTGTAAATATAGTATTCATTAGATTTCTCCTTATGTTTACTTCAATCACATTTTAGCCACTTAGTCTTTTTTTCTTTTAAATCTATATTGAAAACCATGACATCTGTATTTAAGCAAAACTGTGTTTCAAAGTCTCATAAAGTATATATATCCTGCATAGCTTTAAACGCTCCATAGTTTTAATTGTTTTTTCTATAAAAGTTCAAACTATAGAATTTTTCTAAATAATTTCTTGAGCAAGCCTCACAACTAGAAATATCTTGTTTGTGTAATAAGTTGTTACATGTACATAAAGTTATAATATATCTAAAAAGCAACTCATAAAAATACTTCAAGAACTTTGAAATTAGTATTTATTTTGTGTTGTGTGTATATACTAAAGCTTTCATTTTAATGGAAAATTAAAAATAAAATGAATGTAAAAACAAAAATAATGTATGTAGCCTATCATATGTGTTTCTTATATAAACCTTAAATACTTCTGGGAAGTAATATAAAATTTCTTTTCACTAGTTAATGAGAAAGATGTTGAAGTCTTAAATGACTTTACAATTTTAAATGTCTTCCTCAATATTAAAATTGAGAGGTGTTAAATTTAAGATTTAGCCCAAATATGTCTATATATTCCATGTCCTTTATGCTGTATCGTGTTGCCTCATTCGTATTGCTACTGAAAATGAGTTTTTAAAATTAAAGTTCATTTATCCAGGATAAAGAAACAGAACTGAAGTTTGAGATTATACAGATTAAATCCTAAATTTAGATTGCATGAATTGTTTCTCTTAGTAATTAGTTTTAATGTTCTAATCAAGCTTTATGTTAATTCAAAAATCAGTGTAAATGTTGAGCACTTAGCTAATGGTTAACATTGGTGAGGGTCAGCTCTGCCAACCACTAGGCCATTTGCATACAATAGAATAAGAACTATCATGATTCCTATAATACAGATGAGGAAAATAAGACAGCAAAAGGTTATTTAGCTTGCTCAAATTTATGTAGTGGTACAGTCCAGTTTAGTAAAAAAGAGAGTTGTTCCCTAAACATCATGTAGCATATCCTCATACAGTTACAGTAGTTGGTTTTATAAATCAGGCTTTCAGTAAATAATTCTTATGCAAAAGATGCATGAGACAGTTTATTGATGAGACAAATTTTTTAATGGAGAAACATCAATGAAATGTATAATTTGAGAGCAGGTAATCCTCAGGTTAGGTTAAATATCCATGTTATGTTTGTGTAATAGGTTATATGTGTTGTTATTGTTGGTCAGTTGCTAAGTTGTGTCTGACTGTTTGTCACTTCATGGTGTGACTCTCGGCAGCAGGCCTGGCTCCTCTGTCTTTCACTGTTTCCCAGAGTTTGTTCAAATGCATGTTCATTGAGCTGGTGATGCTACTTAAATATCTCATCCTCTGCCACCCCCTGCTCCTTTTGCCTTTAATCGTTCCCAGCATCAGGATATTTTCCAGTAAGTTAACTTCTCATCAGGTAACCAAAGTATTGAATCTTTGGTTTCAGCATCAGTCCTTTTAATGAATAATTCAGGGTTAATTTCCTTTAGGATTGACTGGTTTGATTTCCTTGCTGTCCAGGAGACTCTCAAGAGTTTTCCCCAGCAACACAATTTGAAAGCATCAATTCTTTGGCCATCAGCCTTCTTTATGGTTCAATTCTCACATTTGTACATGACTACTGGGAAGACCATATCTTTGACTATATGGACCTTTGTCATATATCAAAGATATATTTGTCATGGCATCAAAAGATGACTCTGCTTTTTAAAGTGCTGTCTAGGTTTAACATTGCTTTCCTTCAAGGAGCAAGCATCTTTTAATTTCATGGCTTCATTCACCATCTGCAGTGATTTTGAAGCCCAAGAAAATAAAATCTGTCATTGCTTCCACTTTTTACCCTTCTATTTGCCATGAAGAGGTGGGACCAGATGCCATGATCTTAATTGTTTGAATGTTGAGTTTCAAGCCAGCTTTTTCACACTCCTTTTTCATCTTCATCAAGAGACTCTTTAGTTCTGCTCTGCTTTCTGTCATTAGAATAGACCTGCATATCTGACGTTGTTGATCTTTCTTCTGGCAATCTTGATTTCAGCTTGTGATTCATACAGCCTAGCCTCTGCATGTTGTACTCTGCATGTAAGTTAAATAAGCAGGGTGACAATATACAGCCTTGTCATACTCCTTTCCCAATTTCGAACCAGTCCATTGTTCCATGTTCAGTTCTGTTACTTCTTTACATGGATATAGGTTTTTCAGGAGTCAAGTAAGATGGCCTGATATTCCTATCTCTTAAGAGATGCTTGTCCAGAGTAGTAGATGTAATAGTACTAGATGTAATAGTAGTAGATGTAATAATCTGAATTAAATTCATCCATTCCTGTTTGTTTGGTTCACTGATTGCTATGTTCACTCTTACTCTTACCATCACCTGCTTGAGTATGTGCAGTTTACCTTGATTCATTCACCTAACATTCCAGGTCTGTGTAATACTGTTCATTATAATATTGGACTCTGCTTTCACCATCAGACACATCCACAGATGAGTGTTATCTTCACTTTGGCCCAGCCACTTCGTTCTTTCTGGAGCTATTAGTAACTGCCTCCACTCTTCCACAGTAGCATACTGGACACCTTCCAACCTTTGGGGCTCATCTTCCAGTGTCATATCTTTTTGCGTTTTTATTCTGTTCAGGGGTTCTCCTGGCAAGAATATTGGGGCAGTTTGCGATTTCCTCCTCCAGTGAATCACATTTTGTCAGAACTCTTCACAATGATCTGTCTGTCTTGGTTGGCCCTGAACAGCATGGCTCATAGCTTCATTAAGTTACACAGGCCCCTTCACCACAAGGCTGTGATTCATGAAGAAAAGTATGTGTATGTTATGATCTTATTATAAGCTCATTTCTTGTCATTAAAGACATAGTGTAATATGTTTAGTTATAGAGCAGTGTGAATGTACTTAAGACTATTGATTGTATACTTACAAGTGGTTAAGATGGTAAATTTTATATTATATGTATTCTGCTACATTTATAAAAATGTCAGGTTGGAGAACAACCAGCCTTTATGTGCCTCAATATGGGCTGCACTGAAAAATACAAAAGTGTATAGTGAATGATAAAGTATGTATAATTGCTCATTCAAACTTCATGTTAAAGTAGTGAACTAAAAATAAACCTTAAATAAGTGTAATTGAGAGCAATACTTTTCACCACTCTAACAAGAACCTATATTTAATTTTGCATGCAGTTACCATTTACATGGGCTTCCATTCAAATGGACTTCCCAGGTGGCTCTAGTGGTAAAGAATCTGCCTGCTAATACAGGAGATGTAAGAGACTCGGGTCTTGTCTCTGGGTCTGGAAAATCCCCTACAGGAGGCAGGGCAACTCATTCCAGTAGTCTGGCCTGGAGAAGCCCTTGGACAGAGGAGCCTGGTGGGCCACAGTCCACAGGGTCTCAAAAGAGTCAAACATGATTGAAGTGGCTTAGCACGCACACACCATTAACATACACAAAACACATGCATACAGTGTCTTTTTTTCTAATGCTCATACTCATAGAAATCATTTTTTTTTGTTTTTACCAAGTTGATGGGGAAGATTATATACGTATTATCACCAGTTTTTAGGTGTGTCCACTTAAATTTTCAAAATCACTTAATCAGAGAACACAGGGTGATTAGTTAGATTATATCCTAACCATTTTATGCAAATTCCCAAAATTAAATAAATAATTTTCCTTAGTAACATATCTTTTGAAAAACAGGTTAAAAATAAAATTTACTGTTTAATTATTCATACTCAAATGGGAATAGTGATATTTTAATGGCATTTTATATAAATAATAAATGAAATAATTAAAATTACCCCCTTCTCTTTCTAATTATATTTAAAGTTTCATTCCTTTTGTTTAAAATAGCTGTTCTTGAGCAATTAAAGGATGTAAAGCTTTTAAATAGAATCTTATTAGTGAACAGCACTGCTTTTTTTGGGGGAAATGTATCTTGGGTTTTGTAAACAAATGGGGAACAAAGTTTAGGATTCCCTGTCCATCACCAACTCCCGAAGCTTACTCAAACTCATGTCCATCAAGTCAGTGATGCCATCCAACCATCTCAACCTCTGCCCTGACCTCCTCCCACCTTCGATCTTTCCCACCACCAGGGGCTTTCCCAATGAGTGAGTTTTTTGTATCAGGTGGCCAAAGTAATGGAGTTTCAGCTTCAGCATCAGTCCTTCCAATGAATATTCAGGACTGATTTCCTTTAGGATGGACTGGTTGGATCTCATTGCAGTCCAAGAGACTTTCAAGAGTCTTCTCCAACACCATAGTTCAAAAGCATCAATTCTTTGGCGCTCAGCTTTCTTTATAACCCAACTCTCACATCCACACATGACTACTGGAAAAAAACATAGCTTTTTGGATAACTTAAAATTCACTTATTAAGCTGTTCATTTTTATATGAAAAATGCATGCTTACAAAGGATTTATGCATGTGTGCTAATTGTGTCTGACTCTTGGCAACTCCATGAACTGTAGCCTGCTAGGCTCTTCTGTCCATGGAATTTTCCAGGCAGTAATACTGGAGTAGGTTGCCATTTCCTTCTCTAGAGAATCTTCCTGAGCCAGGGAATGCACCCTCATCTCTTGTGCCTCCTGCTTTGGCAGGCAGATCCTTTACCATTGAGCCACAGGGGAAGCCCTATCAAGTGTGTAGGACAGTTCAATTTCTTTGTTGACTCCAGTGTTATACAGATCAAATCCTCTGGCAAGCACTGTGTGAAGAACTCAAATGTAAAATTATGTAAACTTCATTGATGTTTTGATGCTTTTGTCTTTTAGACGTGAAAGAACCAGCAGGATATATTATTATTTAATATACCTCAAACATGCTTCATAATTTATAGTAAAAAAAGTTAATTTGCATGTGACTTCCAGGTATAGATGATTTTTTTATGCCCTTTTGTATTGTTGAGCTATCTCAGTCACTTATAAACTGCTCCTTTATACCTAGTTGACCTATGAAATGTGAGCTTATAAACATACCTAAACTCTAGAGTAGAATATTCTTGTCTTACTTATTTACATATTCACAAGTAGTGCTCAGATGGTAAAGCAACAAAATTTTAAAAGGCAGAGAAAGAGAAAAAGCGAAATAAATAGATGGAAAAGTAAACCTTCAATGAGTATTCATTTGTAACTAAAGAGAGTGCCCCTGCTACAAATTAGATGGGGCAGGGTTGATCCAATCTAATAGGACTTCTTCTTCTTTTTTTTTTTTTTTTTATTTTATTTTTTTTTTCTAATAAGAAATTTTAATTAGTTTTAATTTATCATCATTCATACCATTTTTAATTTTACTTCTTCCATCTTATTATAAAGCTCTCTTTTTAATATTCTTGTCTTATTCCCACTTATACTTTTTTTTTTTTAATTTATTTATTTATTTTTAATTTTTACTTTACAATTCTGTATTGGTTTTGGCATAGATTGACATGAATCCACCACAGGTGTACATGCGTTCCCAAACATGAACCCCCCTCCCACCCCCCTCCCCACAACATCTCTCTGGGTCATCCCCGCGCGTCAGCCCCAAGCGTGTCATATCCTGCATCAGACATAGACTGGTATTTCGATTCTTACATGTTATTATACATGTTTCAATGCCATTCTCCCAAATCATCACACCCTCTCCCTCTCCCTCTGAGTCCAAAAGTCCGCTATACACATCTGTGTCTCTTTTGCTGTCCTGCATACAGGGTCATCATTGCCATCTTCCTAAATTCCATATATGTGTTAGTATACTGTATTGGTGTTTTTCTTTCTGGCTCACTTCACTCTGTATAATTGGCTCCAGTTTCATCCATCTCATCAGAAATGATTCAAATGTATTCTTTTTAATGGCTGAGTAATACTCCATTGTGTATATGTACCACAGCTTTCTTATCCATTCATCTACTGATGGACATCTAGGTTGTTTCCATGTCCTAGCTATTATAAACAGTGCTGCGATGAACATTGGGGTACATGTGTTTCTTTCAATTCTGGTTTCCTCTGTGTGTATGCCCAACAGTGGGATTGCTGGGTCATAAGGCATTTCTATTTGCAATTTTTTAAGGAATCTCCACACTGTTCTCCATAGTGGCTGTACTAGTTTGCACTCCCACCAACAGTGTAGGAGGGTTCCCTTCTCTCCACACCCTCTCCAGCATTTATTGCTTGCAGATTTTTGGATCGCAGACATTCTGACTGGTGTGAAGTGGTACCTCATTGTGGTTTTGATTTGCATTTCTCTTATAATGAGTGATGTTGAGCATCTTTTCATGTGTTTGTTAGCCATCCGTATGTCTTCTTTGGAGAAATGTCTATTTAGTTCTTTGGCCCATTTTTTTATTGGGTCGTTTATTTTTCTGGAATTGAGCTGCAGGAGTTGCTTGTATATTTTTGAGATTAGTTGTTTGTCAGTTGCTTCATTTGCTATTATTTTCTCCCATTCGGAAGGCTGTCTTTTCACTTTGCTTATGTTTTCCTTTGTTGTGCAGAAGCTTTTAATTTTAATTAGATCCCATTTGTTTATTTTTGCTTTTATTTCCAGAATTCTGGGAGGTGGATCATAGAGGATCCTGCTGTGGTTTATGTCAGAGAGTGTTTTGCCTATGTTCTCCTCTAAGAGTTTTATAGTTTCTGGTCTTACATTTAGATCTTTAATCCATTTTGAGTTTATCTTTGTGTGCGGTGTTAGAAAGTGATCTAGCTTCATTCTTTTACAAGTGGTTGACCAGTTTTCCCAGCACCACTTGTTAAAGAGATTGTCTTTACTCCATTGTATATTCTTGCCTCCTTTGTCAAAGATAAGGTGTCCATATGTATGTGGATTTATCTCTGGGCTTTCTATTTTGTTCCATTGATCTATATGTCTGTCTTTGTGCCAATACCATACTGTCTTGATGACTGTGGCTTTGTAGTAGAGCCTGAAGTCAGGCAAATTGATTCCTCCAGTTCCATCCTTCTTTCTCAAGATTGCTTTGGCTATTCGTGGTTTTTTGTATTTCCATACAAATCTTGAAATTATTTGTTCTAGTTCTGTGAAAAATATCGCCGGTATCTTGATAGGGATTGCATTGAATTTGTAGATTGCTTTGGGTAATATACTCATTTTCACTATATTGATTCTTCCGATCCATGAGCATGGTATATTTCTCCATCTATTAGTGTCCTCTTTGATTTCTTTCATCAGTGTTTTAAAGTTTTCTGTATATAGGTCTTTAGTTTCTTTAGGTAGATATATTCCTAAGTATTTTATTCTTTTTGTTGCAATGGTGAATGGTTTTGTTTCCTTAATTTCTTCTTCTACTTTCTCATTATTAGTGTATACGAATGCAAGGGATTTCTGTGTGTTGATTTTATATCCTGAAACTTTACTATATTCATTAATTAGCTCTAGTAATTTTCTGGTAGAGTCTTTAGTGTTTTCTATGTAGAGGATCATGTCATCTGCAAACAGTGAGAGTTTTACTTCTTCTTTTCCAATTTGGATTCCTTTTATTTCTTTTTCTGCTCTGATTGCTGTGGCTAAAACTTCCAGAACTATGTTGAATAGTAGTGGTGAAAGTGGGCACCCTTGTCTTGTTCCTGACTTTAGGGGAAATGCTTTCAATTTTTCACCATTGAGGATAATGTGGACTTCTTCTTTTCTTTCTTTTATTTTTTGTCTTGGGTTTCCTTTCTCCATCTCTCTTAAGGAATCTTCCAAATCACCACAAAAATCAGAACAAAACAAAAATGGTTTTAAGGAGTTCACGTTATCATATCTCATTTATCAAAAATATCAATTCCAGACTTTCTCCTACATAATACAAGGATCCACTTTTGTTTTTGCCATTATTTAAAATATATTGGGGTGATATTTCAGTAAAAGTGTATGTTGGATTTTAAGTAGAATTACTCTTCATAGAAATGTGAGTTAAGATGCATAGATATCTTCATGCACTCAACATCTCATACTAGTGTCTAATAGGTACAGGAATTTGATTACAGAATCCTGAAATATATGTATATTTTTATACTTTTATTTGTTAAGTATACATTTATTTTGGCTGCTTCTAGTAAGTTTGCTGGGAAATAAGGATACAAATATGCATAAGACAGTGTTTTTCCTTCAGAAACTTGTGATTCAGTGGAGAAAATGGAGACTATTCAACACATTTTATATTAAATGATTTATAAACAGAAAAAGGGTACCATGAATTGACATTATCACTTGAGGTATCTAGTTTACACTTATCAATTAATAGGCTTTTTGAATGAAGAGGTACTTGAGATGGATTCTGTAGGCTAAGCAGAAATTCCCCATGGAGGCAGGAAGAGCTCTTGGGTTTAGAAAAAGCATGTATAGTGAGACCAGAGGGTGGAAATATTTCAACAAGGCTGACAGCAAATTATGACACAACTTGTAAAATATGTTAAGAAGATTGTTCTTTAATCCTAATGCTGTTTAGTGCTGTAGCATATTTATATTTACATGTAAAAACAGTCACTGTTTGACAAGAGAAGAAGTGATCTAAAGGGGAGTAACAGCAGATAAAACAACATCAATTAAGAAGTTTTCCATGGCACTTAAGGTAAACAAATGTTGGTGGCTTGAGTAGCTTCCGAACAAATGGAACAAGTAAACAAGTTGGGGAGAGCATTAAGAAAGACAAGTAAAGTGCGATTCCAAAGTAAAGGCTAACCAGGAAGATAGAGGTGGTGGTAGTTCCACAGAAGCAGATGTGGAATCCCAGAAGATGATTTATTTTTAGCTACATTGAAGCAACAGTTAGAACCAGACATGGAAGAGTGGACTGGTTCAAAACTGGGAAAGGAGTACATCAGGCTGTATATTATTACCCTGCTTATTTAACTTATGTGCAGAGTACATCATGCGAAATGCCAGGCAGGTGAAGCTAAAGCTGAAATTAAGAATCCCAGAAGAAATATAAATTATAGCTTCAAATATGCAGATGACACCATCCTAATGGCAGAAATCAAAGAGGAACTAAACAGCTTATTGATGAAGGTGATAGAGGAGAGTGAAACGCTCACTTAAAAAGCTGGCTTAAAATCAGCGTTCAAAAAATGAAGATCATGGCATCTGGTCCCATCACTTCATGGCAAGTAGACGGGGAAAAAGTAGAATCAGTAACAGACTTTATTTTCTTGGACTCGAAAATCACTGGAGACGGTAACTGCAACCATGAAATTAAAAGACCTTTTTTCCTTGGGAGAAAAGCTATGGCAAAACTAGACAGCATATTAAAAAGCAAAGACATCACTTTGCCAACAAAGTCTGTATAGTCAAAGCTATGGTTTTTCTAGTAGTCATGTATGGATGTGAGAGTTAAGCCATAAAGAAAGCTGAGCACTGAAGAACTGATGCTTTGGAATTCCTGTGCTGGAAAAGACTCTTGAGAGTCCCCTGGACAGCCAGGAGATCAAACCAGCCAATGCTAAATGAAATCAACCCTGAGTATTCATTGCAAGGACTGATGCTGAAGCTGAAACTCCAATATTTTGGCTACCTGACAGGAAGAGTCAAGTCATTGAAAAAGACTCTGATGCTAGAAAGATTGAAGGCAGGAGCAGAAGGGGATGACAGAGGATGAGATGGTTGGATAGCATCACTGATTCAACAGATGGGAGTTTGAGCAAACTTCAGGAGATGGTGAAGGGCAGGGAAGCCTGGCGTGCTGCAGTTGATGGGGTTGCAAAGAATGGAACATGACTGATTGAGTGAACCACAACAACATTGAGCTTGAGTAGTTAAGAGAGTCATTATTTACTTGAATAAACATTTCTGGCATTTAGGAATGAAAATCAGGTTGAGAACAGTATTTTCAGTCAATTAAAATATAAAAGAGATAGCTCAAGCCATGTAAATAGATAGCATCTCTCAATTCAAAATCCTGGGAGCATTAATTTTTTAAAGAGCATCTAAAGAAGAAGAGCTAATAAAGGAAAATAAAGTGGCCAGAAAGACAGAACTAAGAATGAAAATATATTGTGTATGTGGGTTCAGTTGCTCAGTCATGTCTCTTTGTGACCCCCATGGACTGTAGCCCATCAAGCACCCCTGTCCGTGGGATTTTCCTGGCAGAAGCACTGGGTTGCCATTTCCTACTCCAGGGGATCTTCCCCACTCAAGAACTGATTCTTTACCACAGCGCCACTTGGGAAGCCCAAAAATATATTACAAAATGCAAAAATCTACAGAGCATGTTTTAGAAGATAAATAAGATTGTAGAATGTCTTTAAATTTAGGGATAACTCAATTATTAGAATTTTGCAAACATATTTTTGGGATGATTGTGGACAAATCTATTTTAAACAATTAGTATGTGCTGTGCTGTGCTAAGTTGCTTCAGTCCTGTCTGACTGTTTTCAGTTCTCTGGACTGTGGCCTGCCAGGCTTCTCTGTCCGTGGAATTCTTCAGGCAAGAATCCTGGAGTGGGTAGCCACGCCCTCCTCTAGGGGATCTTCCCGACCCAGGGTTCGATCCGATGTCGCTTAAGTCCCCTGCATTGGCAGGTGGGTTCTTTACTACTAGTGCCACCTGGGAAGCCCAGACAATGGGTATAGATTGAGGTAATTATCTTAGCTATAAATGTAAATAGAGTAGTAGCTGAGAATATGTAGAGTTGAGAAGGGCTGTGTGTTTTATTCTCTTACATATTTTACTTAATAATTTTGTGATGGGAGATGTGTGTATATGTTTAAAACCTTATGTGAAAGAGCTGATAGGATAGGATGGGGTTATTAGACAGAGAAAATAGAGTCAGATTCAGGTAGTGAAGGTGGATAAGAGGATTCAGGAGATAGATGCATTGTGATTTTATCTTTTATTGTGGTAAGAAAGTGGGTAAAGAATTGTGAAACTCAAGATTCCATGGGAGGGGAGGATCATGAGGCTGTTCTTGGTCTCAGTATGACTCCATCTTGATATAGTGTATACACAAAAAGCCTAATGTGCTTTAAAAACAAAACAAAACAAAAAACTATCAACCTGATCTTCTGAGACCATGTGTGTATGTATGCTACATTGTTACAGTCATGTCTGACTTTTAGGAGCCAGGCTCCTCTGTCCTTGGGATTTTTGAGGCAAGAATACTGGAATGAGTCCATACGCAGCTGTTTTCTGAAAAATAAATACCAACTCTTGTGAAAGCTTAGAATCACAATTTCAACAATCCTTTTAGTTTATCTTATATAAAGTTACTCAGCCCTTCCCTTGCTTCTGATCTTAGATGATATCAGAGTTGTCCCTAAAGGAGTGTATGGACTTGCTCTCCTTGAAGAGTTAGGGAAGATGACTATCTTATGCTGATCCTTGGGTCTGAGCTGTCTGTTGCACATTGGTCATTCCTGCAACCTAGGTTGTCCTCTGATGCACAAGTCCAAGTTGGATGAACTGTTATTCATTTTGCTCAAGCAATAATGGTAAAAAGTACTGGGCATTTCTCTCTTATTAATGCAGTTTTCACTCCGTTCTTGCCAGCTCTGGACCCAGGATTAACCACCTCTCTCCTCCCTCTACTGTGAGGCCATCATACCCTTCCTTGGAGGCTATAAAGCAGTTCTTCAATAATCAGAGTTCATATTTCCTAGAGACTGAAAGCAGCGTAGGCAAAGTTAAATGCTTCACACCTTTTATTTATTTATTTATTTATTGTTCTGACCAAGTGTGCCAAGTTGCTGTGTGTCAAGGTTATAATGTACTTTTTTCCCCAGAATCCAGAAATAGATTCAAGCCCTTTTGCTTTACAGTACATACTACCCTCACTTATTTAAGAAACTTCCCAGTAAAGAGCTTCAATGAGTCAAAGAAAGTTTGTAGATTTTTCTCTCATTCTCTTGAGTTACCTTTTTCTGTACTAATCCTTCTGACTCATTGTTAAGCCTTACATGAGTGGAGACAGTCCTTTTTTACCCTATAAATAAATTCTAGGAGATGGTCCTCCAGGCTTGTGCTTGATATAAATAAGAAAGAAAAAAAAAAAACTAGCAACTTTGCCCTATTTTGCCAAGAGATCTAGTACCAGCCTTCTCTTGGTCTAAATAGAAGTTGTTATGAAACCAGGAGCATGAGTAATATATAAACACCAACAGACTTGTTATGAGCCTATTATTGGAATGTCCATGGCAGAACAACTTCCAGAGATAAGTACCAATGATGCATAAGCTGCATCTTCAACAGAAAGTCAGGTGTAACAGATTTAGAATAGAGCACCATTGCTTTGAGAGTAACATCTGGTTTATTTCCTAAATCAGAAGGATAATAAGGCAGCCATCTGAGATAGGTGGTAGAGTCAATAGCCCAAATACATTAGTGAACATGTCTTGAGACTTTACAAAGGGCTACTAGTCTAGAATCTCAGCCCTGGCTGTATATTAGAATCTCTTGAGGGAGCTCTTAGTGATCCGGATGCCCAGGCGATGCACTATTAGAATCTCTAGGTTGAGGACTCATATTTTTAAAACTTGCTAGGTGATTCCAGTGCACAGCCTAGACTGAGAAACACTGCATCAGAGGATGAAATCTAAAAAGAGACTGACTGGAAATCATGCTCTTGTGAAATTAGGGGCTGATATGCTTTTGAACTGTGGTGCTGGAGAAGACTCTTGAGAATCCTTTGGACTGGAAGGAAATCAAACCAGTCAATATTACAGGAAATCAATCCTGAAAATTCACTGGAAGGACTGACCCTGAAGCTGAAGCGCCAATGCTTTGGCCACATGACAGGAAGAACTGACTCACTGGTAAAGACCCTGATGCTGGGAAAGATTGAAGGCAGGAGAAGAAGGGGATGACAGAGGATGAGATGGTTGGATGGCATCACTGACTCAATGGACTTGAGTTTGAGCAAGCTCTGGGAATTGGTGATGGACAGGGAGCCTGGTGTGCTGCAGTCCATGGGGTCGCAAAGAGGCAGACATGACTGAGTGTCTGAACTCACTGACTGACTGATGCTGTCATAGTCTCTTTTCAATGTGGATATATATATTTTTACAAACTTTAAGGTGTTGTTATACTTATTATTTCCATAAAGCTTGTGTGTAGTGGGAGATATCCCCTTTGCTAGGTTTTTCCTGTGTTGTTCTAGACCTATGATACCTTCCCATACTATTTTCCAAACTGCATTTGTGAGAAACGAGAAACTCTTGGTTAAAATACATGAAAATAAGTCTGAGAAATTAAATCACAAGATAGGAGATTCATAGTTCTTAATAGAGTTATTTTTGACAGAACTTACAACTAAAATTTTCACCTTTATCACTTAAATTAAAAAACAAAACAAAACAAAAAAAACACATAGTTTCCAGATGCAAACTACCAAAGTTCTAAGCTCTGCGTTTAAAGAAATTAAATTATGTGCAAAAACTATCAATTACAAAAAAGTTGTCATTCAGAAGTTCTGGAAAATAGTTCACTAATGTTTGTAAATCAAACCAGTATTTCAGTGCAATAACAAATGTGATATAGTTCACTTAATGAATATATTCTCCATGGAACCTACAAAAGCCTTTACACTATTTGATTTCCAACACAGGCCTGTACATTGTTTATCACTGCATACTGTCCTTTTTAAAATGACATTTCTTATAATGCAAAAATCATGTTTCCTTGTGTAAGTATTAATTCACATATTTCATTGTTGATGTCAGCCTGACAACATGCATGGTGAGAAAACATTACACATTGCCTAATGTGAATATTAGCCCTGGAGGAGATAGCTCAGGATAAATTCCACCCTTTTGGGTCCATAACAGCCATCACAAGGAAAGTGAGTATGATTAATAAATTTTGGAGAGATTAATAAGCCTTCATGTCTAAGAGTTTAAAAAAATAAAATACTTATATTTTATTTTATATGTGTATATTTATATGAAGACATACATGGAATATAGGTATTGTATATAAAATAAGAAGTGTGAAGAGGAGATAAGACATCTGGTAAAGTGTTTGGGTTAGCAAGCATCCAGTTCTGTTACCCAAAATAATATTTTCAAACAAACCACAGGTAAGAAAAAATAGGTACATATATATATATAAAATAAATGGGCTTCCCAGGTGGCACTAGTGGTAAAGAACCCACCTGCCAATGCAGGGGACATAAAAAATGTGGATAGATTTGATCCCTAGGTTGGGAACATCCCTGAGAGGAGGCAACCCACTCCAGTATTCTTGCCTGGAAACTTCTATGGACAGAGGAACCTAGTGGGCTAACATCCATAGGGTCACAAAGAGTTAGATATGACTGAAGCAACTTATGGCAGAAAGTGAAGAGGAGCTAAAAAGCCTCTTGATGAAAGTGAAAGAGGAGAGCAAAAAAGTTGGCTTAAAGCTCAACATTCAGAAAACGAAGATCATGGCATCCGGTCCCATCACTTCATGGGAAATAGATGGGGAAACAGTGGAAACAGTGTCAGACTTTATTTTTGGGGGCTCCAAAATCACTGCAGATGGTGACTGCAGCCACGAAATTAAAAGATGCTTACTCCTTGGAAGAAAAGTTATGACCAACCTAGATAGCATATTCAAAAGCAGAGACATTACTTTGCTGACTAAGGTCCGTCTAGTCAAGGCTATGGTTTTTCCTGTGGTCATGTATGGATGTGAGAGTTGGACTGTGAAGAAGGCTGAGCGCTGAAGAATTGATGCTTTTGAACTGTGGGGTTGGAGAAGACTCTTGAGAGTCCCTTGGACTGCAAGGAGATCCAACCAGTCCATTCTGAAGGAGATCAACCCTGGGATTTCTTTGGAAGGAATGATGCTAAAGCTGAAACTCCAGTACTTTGGCCACCTGATGCGAAGAGTTGACTCATTGGAAAAGACTCTGATGGTGGGAGGGATTGGGGGCAGGAGGAGAAGGGGACGACAGAGGATGAGATGGCTGGATGGCATCACGGACTTGATGGACATGAGTCTGAGCGAACTCTGGGAGATGGTGATGAACAGGGAGGCCTGGTGTGCTGCGATTCATGGGGTCACAAAGAGTCGGACATGACTGAGCGACTGAACTGAACTGAACTGAAGCAACTTAGTACATGCATAATCTAACAGATGATTAAGACGTATTATATTGGAATAGTCCATAGCTTACTTCAATCGCAGTTTTGACAGGTAATTCCCTTAAGACCTTAGATAAGTTATTTATACTTTCTGACAGTGCTAAGAGTGTGATATTTGAACAAATGGCATATATTAAGTGTCCAACCCATACATTATGCTCCAGAAGCGTTAGCTGGGTAATCCACAGACTAAGATTTGAGTGATGAGTTCTAGGCAGCACAACTACTCATTGACATACCTGAGGCTAGAATCAACTATTTTTGGCTCCTCTCAAATATTTTTACTTTTCATCCTACATCTTAAAAAGCAGAAGAGAGATTCTAATTCTTTAGCCTTAGAATTTGCATCAGAACCCCCAAGCTCTTTTGAAAGGAAGAGACCACAAAACACCTTTTAATGTAAGATGTCTGGAGATAACTATAGAGATAATTCTCAAATTCTTTAAAACTAGAACTTTGAGGTCATGATAGGAAAATATTTTGAAATACTCATCAGTGTGTTTTTAATTTTGAATTTTCCCCCATATCCCACTTCTCCCCATTTCAGGGAGACTATTTTAGGTTTACTATCTCAAGGAAGAGAAAATAGAGCAAGGAGAAGATTTAATAAAAAAATAACTTTTTATGTTTCAAATTTCAAAGTATACTTTTGAATTCAAGGGAGACACAACAGTCTTGACCAAAAAGGTTGTAAGGTGCATGATAAGGAGTCTGTTAAGCTTTGAAACTATGATCTTGACCTAAATAACTGACATAGAAAAATAAATATCTGTTAGAATGAATTTTTCTCACCTGGGAAATTTTCATAAAAAATCTGGGAATGAGATAAGTGAGATAGAAACGAAAGATAGCTATGGATAAGTGCCCTCTGGAAGTAAAAATTATTGAAGTCATTGTACACCTGGGTGGAACAAGGGAACGTTTACCTTCTTGTTTGGGAAACTATTAACACTTAGGAAATTCCTCAAACCATGGTTTCGAGAATAAAAAAGTGATGCTTAAATGGGGTTTTTGACTGATAGACATGAGTCCCAGAGCTCCTCTGAGCCCCAACAGATCCTAGAAGTGAGCATTCATACCATTTTATTTCCCTTGCATTACTCTGAGTGGCACAGCTGTGATCTGGAAAGTGAGCACTCTGGAGGGACAGAGATGAAGAGTCATTGTGGAATGTAGCACAAAAACTTCCAAATACAGCATGAAATCCTCAGCTTCTGTGAAATGGAGGACTGATTACATCCAAGGCATAGACAACAGTGAGAGGCTGCAGAGCAAAGAGATTTGAAGCTCTAGTTCTGGAGACCCACTATTGTGTTCAAACTTCAGCTCTGTCTCTTAATTGCTGCCTAAAACTTGGCTCAGTTTTTTAACTGCTTTGTGTATCAATATTTTGTTATAAAAACATGGATAGTAATAACTGTACTTCATTGAAAGTGAAAGTATCTTCAGTCGTTTCTGACTCTTTGCAACGGCCTGCCAAGCTTATCTGTCCAGGCAAGAGTACTGGAGTGGGTTGCCATGCCCTCCTCCAGGGGATCTTCCTGATCGAAGGATTGAACCAGCATCTCTTATATCTCCTGCATTGGCAGTGGGTTCTTTACCACGAGGGCCACCTGCGAAGCCCCGGTACCTAGTATCAGTTCAGTTCAGTCACTCAGTTCAGTTCAATTCAGTCACTCAGTCGTGTCCGACTCTTTGCGACCCCATGAATCGCAGCACGCCAGGCCTCCCTGTCCATCACCAACTCCCGGAGTTCACTCAGACTCACATCCATCGAGTCCGTGATGCCATCCAGCCATCTCATCCTCTGTCTTCCCCTTCTCCTCCTGCCCCCAATCCCTGCAAGCATCAGAGTCTTTTCCAATGAGTCAACTCTTCGCATGAGGTGGCCAAAGTATTGGAGTTTCAGCTTTAGCATCAGTCCTTCCAAAGAACACCAGGACTGATCTCCTTTATAATGGACTGGTTGGATCCCCTTGCAGTCTAAGGGACTCTCAAGAGTCTTCTCCAACACCACAGTTCAAAAGCATCAATTCTTTGGTGCTCAGCTTTCTTCACAGTCCAACTCTTGCATCCATACATGACCGCTGGAAAAACCATAGCCTTGACTAGACGGACCTTTGTTGAAAGTAATGTCTCTGCTTTTGAATATGCTATCTAGGTTGGTCATAACTTTCCTTCCAAGGAGTAAGCATCTTTTAATTTCATGGCTGCAGTCACCATCTGCAGTGATTTTGGAGCCCCAAAAAATGAAGTCTGACACTGTTTCCACTGTTTCCCCATCTATTTCCCATGAAGTGATGGGACCAGATACCATAATCTTACTTTTCTGAATGTTGAGCTTTAAGCCAACTTTTTCACTCTCCTCTTTCACTTTCATCAAGAGGCTTTTTAGTTCCTCTTCACTTTCTGCCATAAGGGTGGTGTCATCTGCATATCTGAGGTTATTGATATTTCTCCCGGCAAGCTTGATTCCAGCTTATGGTTCTTCTAGCCCAGCATTTCTCATAATGTACTCTGCATAGAAGTTAAATAAGCAGGGTGACAATATACAGCCTTGACATACTCCTTTTCCTATTTGAAACCAGTCTGTTGTTCCATGTCCAGTTCTAACTGTTGCTTCCTGACCTGCATCCAGGTTTCTCAAGAGGCAGGTCAGGTGGTCTGGTATTCCTGTCTCTTTCAGAATTCTCCACAATTTATTGTGATCCACACAGTCAAAGACTTTGGCATAGTCAATAAAGCAGAAATAGATGTTTTTCTGGAACTCTCTTGCTTTTTCCATGATCCAGCGGATGTTGGCAATTTGATCTCTGGTTCCTCTGCCTTTTCTAAAACCAGCTTGAACATCTGGAAGTTCATGGTTCATGTATTGCTGAAGCCTGGCTTGGAGAATTTTGAGCATTACTTTAATAGCATGTGAGATGAGTGTATTTGTGCAGTAGTTTGAGCATTCTTTGGCATTGCCTTTCTTTGGGATTGAAATGAAAACTGACCTTTTCCAGTCCTGTGGCCACTGCTGAGTTTTCCAAATATAGGGATGTATAAATATTTCATAAATGTTACAACACTTTTATTTTAATGGTTGTACTAGCAGTGCCTGCTATGGATGAAAAAGACTAGATTCCTACTCCCCACTTTCACAACATCCTATTAGATTACCTATATTCCCTGCAATTTAGAACTTATAAGCAGGTCAACAGTTGGGGAGGGACAGGAAAGAACCGTAAATTTACTGAGGAAAATTCAAAAGATTATTTAATAAGGTTCAGGTTTCTGCACACAGGTAGAATTATAAATCAAATTTCATAAATCTAAATCTATATTTGTATATATGTGAGTATATGTTCATATACTCGTTTCTTTGACATCTAAATATGTGGTCTATGAAATTCATGACACCAAAAATTAAAGTTCTTTTAACTGAAAATTGCTTTTTATTATGGCAGTAAGACATTTGTTACTGATACCTGTATGTCTCTCTCTCTCTATATATATATATATATATATCATGTTTGAAAGTTGATGTTATTATTGCAAAATAATTAAAGACTCTGCTAAGTTATTAAGTGACATAATGGCATAGATTTTGGACTAAAATTATTGATAATAATGTTTTTAAAATTACCTGCTTCATAGCTCCAATTTACTAGCAGGTAATAATAAATGACTATTGTCTATCCATTGGCAATTCACCAGAGAATACATCCATTTTCAATTTTTTCTATAAATTTTATCATTACATTTTGATTTCTGATTTAAAAAAGGAAAATAATATTTTTGACAAAATATTGGTATATGTTAAATATATCTGGGAAAACTGAAAGTCAAAATATCAGAAGTTAATCATGTTTTACTGAACATGCTTACCATTTTAAGGATCTAAAACTTGTAACTGGAAAATTCCTAAGACTTTCAGCCTAAATAAAGGAGTATAAAGAATGTCAAGTTGCTTTTAATCTTTACAAGAGTAAAGTGTGAGTACCTCTATTCATTCATGTGTCTAACTGCAATTCTGTGAGCACCTCAACTCACAAAGACAGATGTCAGTAATTAACAAGCTTGGTTTTGAGGCTGTAGGAAGTACTGCATTCTGTGGCATTCAACATGGGAACAGATCCATTCATAGGAACTCAGAAAATGAAATAGTTTTAAAGAGAGGGTGGCAGTGCAACAAAATTCATGTTTTATGTATTTTATCCAAAATTGTAAGTTTGTTCCCTGAAGAGCCTTCTCTGTTACCACTCCCCTCTTCATCTCTGTTCTCCTTTTCCTTCACTTTCCCAGTAATCTCATTTTAGATTACCTCTGGGCTAACAGGTACGCTATACTACACTTAGATGCAGTGCTTTAGTGGACAAATAACTTCTAGGTTACATACCAGGAATTTTATGGCTTCAGTTCATTATGCAACTAGACTTGAGAAAGGAAATGTGGCATAAAAAATACTGGATCACTTTCAATCAGATAAAATTATGGTCTACAAGAGGCAGTGTTCAACACCTGCAAATGACTCTAAGCATTCATTCATTCTATGGATAATCATTGATCACTGACTGCCAGACACAGTTCCATTATGTGATGATGTTAAATCATTTCAGCTAAATGCTTCCAAGGTCCATCTTAGTCAAGATTAATAAATGTCAAGATTATCTATCTGTTTCATGGTACACTATGAACCAGTAATTCATATATATCTTTTATTTCATACACCATACATTTGCCACAGGGAATGTGAAAAAAAAATAATGTGTAGTGGCTGATAACTCTCTTTAACACAAAAAGTAAAATATTAGATGATGGTTGTAATCAGAAGAACATAGGAAGAAAGGTCACAGAAAAGCATGTTGGTATAAATAGAGCAGGCAGTGCTAGGTTTCACTAACTTGGATGAAGAGAGTACACTTTTGAGAAGCGAGTGTCAGAATTTGTTAGCTGCAACACTCTTCTGCTCAAAACTTGGCAACGATTAAGATCCGAAGGTGTAATAGGGTCTTAGCCTCCTTTCATAAACAAGTAGAAAACTGGACAAACAATGTCAAACAGTTTTAGATGTTACAGGAAATGCAAAACTATTATCCTTGAAAAACAAATCACAGTAACTTTACGCTTGGAGAAAATGTATAGAATGTAGTACAGTGAGGGGAACCTAAACTGATATCAGTGGTTTTGTTACATTGACATTAGAACTGGACTTTTAGGATGCTAAAAAGGACTTTTAGGATGGCTCAGATTTACAATATAGAAAACATATAATGAGAGAGAGACCTAAAATAGTTCCAAAAATCTACCTAGGTGCCTTCCTGATTTTTAAGAATTCTAATCTGTATACATTAAGAGTAAAACCCCAAAGAGCAGACAAAGGACATCTTCAAAGAAAAGAACAGTTACCAAGGAGTTATAAACCAAACAGTTCCCAAGATCATACAAAGCTAGGCAGTATTCCAGTTCTAATCATCCAGAGTGGAGACACATTACTATATAGGACATTGCGTGGAGAGACTCCAGAAGAATCACGCCTTAGTTGCAGGCTAAAATTAACACCAGAGGAAACACTACTCTAGACTTCCTCTTGAAAAATTTTAAAAAGCTGTAAAAGGATCAAACTAATCAACAAGTAACTTAACTGCCTACTAAAACAATGTCCATTACTCTTTAAAGAAATGTCAACACTTAACATAACACAGATGTCAGCACTTAACAACATAACAGTCACAAGCATCTAATGCAAAAATTACATACATGTGAAGAATCAGGAGAATGAGTCTGGTATCAAGAGACATTCATCAATGTAAATATTCTGAAAAAAAAAATGACAGGAATTTGGAAATTTTCCAACAAAGACTATAAAATCAATTACAAACATGCTCAGAGATTTAAAGGAAAGTATGAACATAATGAAAGATAAATGGAAAATATAGAATAACTAGGGGCTTCCTTGCTGGCTCAGACTGTAAAGAATCTGCCGGCCATGAGAGAAACCTGAGTTCAATCCCAGGGTTAGTAAGATCCCCGGGAGAAGGGCATGGCAACCCACCTTAGCATTCTTGTCTGGAGAATTCCTCGGACAGAGAAGGCTGACGTGGGCCCATGGGGTTGCAAAGAGTCAGACACAGACTGAGCAGCTAACACTTTCACTTTCAATATAGAATAACCAGATGCAATACCTGACAAAAAATATAAATATAAACCTGAAATGAAAATTTCACTGGATAGGGTTAGTATCAGATTATACTCTCCAGAACAAAAGCAATATTAGTAAACTTGTACACATGATATCATAAACTATCATAAAATGAAATATAGAGATTAAAATGAAAAAATACAGAGAAAAAGAAACTCATGGAGTAAGATTAATATATGTGAGCAATCTAACATATGTGAAATTGGAGTCCAATGGAGGGTATAAGGTAAGAAAAAAAATCTTATGAATTATGGCCAAATTTTTACAAATTTTATGAATATAAGCCCAAAGACCCAAGAGAATAAGCAAACACCAAGAGAAAGTGTGAAGAAAATTACACCAAGGCAATTCATAATTAAGTTATTTTTTAAATTAGTAACAACAATACAAAGAAAACCTAAAAAGCTACAAAAGAGAAAGATACAAAGCAGGAGTAAATAAAATATGATCCACATGCCAAAACTGTTATGAAGCCTGTTTTTTGTATGACCCAAAAGATGAAAAGTTTTTTATACTTTTTTTTTTTTAAGTAGAATATGCAACAGAGACAGTATGTGGCCCACAAAACCTAAAGTATTTATCCCTAGATGGAGTAAAGGTGGCTTTCCTAGTGGCTCAGTTGTAAACAATCTGTCTGCCAGTGCAAGAGATGCAGATTTGATCCGTGGGGCAGGGAGATCCCCTGGAGAAGGAAATGGCAACCCAGTATTCTTGCCTGGGAAATCCCATAGACAGAGGAGCCTGGTGGGTTGTAGTCCATGAGGTTGCAAAAGAGTAAAGCACAACTTAGTGACTAAACAACAGTGGAGTAAAAGTAAATATTATCGTAGACTTTTCTTCAGAAATTGTTGAAGCTAGAAGACAGTGGGATAAATAGGGAAAAACAAAGAGCTGAAAGAATAAAAACCATCCCCTAAAATTCTTTGCTTAATTTATTTATTATTCTTAAATGTCTTTCATAAATGAAGCCCACATAAAACCTTCACAATAACAAAGCTGAGTTTCTTTGCTGAACTGCAGTGTAAGGGATGTTAAAGCATTCCCTTCAAGCAGAAGAAAATCAATTTCAGATGGAAACATTAATCTGTGCAAAACTGTGAGAGAACCCAAATTGCTAAATATGGTGGAGAGCAGGGACATTTTTTTCCTTATTGTTTAATTTATATAAAGATAATAGGGAAGGGTAAAGGATAACTCTTCCTTACAGGAGAATATCAATTAATAAATGTAAACATATGAGGGAAATGCAATATCACCATTAGAACACTATAATATTTATTGCAGACCAATGGGCTATGGTTTTTCCAGTGGTCATGTATGGATGTGAGAGTTGGACTGTGAAGAAGGCTGAGCGCTGAAGAATTGATGCTTTTGAACTGTGGTGTTGGAGAAGACTCTTGAGAGTCCCTTGGACTGCAAGGAGATCCAACCAGTCCATTCTGAAGGAGATCAACCCGGGGATTTCTTTGGAGGGAATGATGCTAAAGCTGAAACTCCAGTACTTTGGCCACCTGATGCGAAGAGTTGACTCATTGGAAAAGACTCTGATGCTGGGAGGGATTAGGGGCAGGAGGAGAAGGGGATGACAGAGGATGAGATGGCTGGATGGCATTACTGACTCAATGGATGTGAGTCTGAGTGAACTCCGGGAGTTGGTGATAGGCAGGGAGGCCTGGCGTGCTGTGATTCATGGGGTCACAAAGAGTCGGACATGACTGAGTGACTGAACTGAACTGAATGCATGCTAAGGGCTTCCCTGGTGACTCAGATGGTAAAGAATCTGCCTGCAATGCTGGAGAACTGAATTCAATCCCTGGGTTGGAAAGATCCCCTGGAGGAGGGCATGGCAACCCACTCCACTATTCTTGCCTGGAGAATCCTCATGGACAAAGGATCCTGGCAAGCTGCAGTCCATGGGGTCACAAAGAGTTGGATATGACTGAGCGACTAAATTCAGCACAATGGATGCTAAATTAGTAGAACAAAAGTTTAAGGTGAAATATAGTATTTTACAGCTTCAAATTACATCATCCCAAATATTTATTAGTTATAAATGGAAAATAATGCTATCTTTATGGTGAAGAAATTTGACAGACATTACCTTAACCAAGTGGTAAATGTTAACATAAATAATACTAAGCTGTATATATATACACCGTATTTCCCTGAAGACATCAAATAGACTTTTCTTCTTAAAGTCCGTAACCTCAATCTAATCATGAAATAAGATACACAAAAAGTGGAGGACATTCTACAACATACCTGACCATTATTGCATCAAAGTGTTAAAATCTTTGAGGATCAGGAAAGACAGAACTGTCACTGATGAGAAGAGTTTGAGACAAGAAAGCTAAATAAGTGTGGGATCCTTGACTGGATCTCAGAATAGGAAAATGATATTTACTGGAAATAAATGGTGAAATTTCAAAATATGTATACATAGTTTAGTTAATAAATTATAACAAAGTTAATTTCTTTGTTTCTGTAATTGTATAATCGTTATGCAAGATGTTAACATTATGGGAAACTGAGTGAAATGTGCAAGAGAACTCTCCACACTATCTTTGCAACTCTCTGTGACAAATTGTTTCAATATATAAACTTAAAAACATTAAATGACAATTTAAAATAAAATAACAATAATATATTGTGAACAAATAGCTCAAAGAACAGGAGGATGGACAAAAGCCCCTCAAGCCAATTTATATCCTGGCTTTCCCACCGAGTTACAGTATAACCTGGGAAAAATCACTTAACCTTGCTGCAATCATGAATGGAATTCTCTTCATTGGACAGATTAAATTTATTACTATATGTAAATCCCTTGATGTATGACCTCCTAGTACTTGGTATACATACTGCCTGACAAATACTAAATAATGCTGTTAGAGTAAATATGTGGCACCCCACTCCAGTACTCTTGCCTGGAGAATCCCATGAACGGAGGAGCCTGGTAGGCTGCAGTCCATGGGGTCGTGAAGAGTTGGACATGACTGAGCGACATCACTTTCACTTTTCACTTTCATGCATTGGAGAAGGAAATGGCAACCCGCTCCAGTGTTCTTGCCTGGAGAATCCCAGGGACGGGGGAGCCTGGTGGGCTGCCATCTATGGGGTCACACAGAGTCGGACACGACTGAAGCGACTTAGCAGCAGCAGCAGCAGGGTAAATATGTGAGTAAAAATAACAGGAATATAAAATTAAAAGAAAATCTCTAGCCTAGTACTACAAGATCTTTCAAAATAAAATTAATCAAGTAACATTCTGTTACAGTTACTGTTCCCTGGCTAAATTGTTGTCTGAGGCAGGCAAAAACAAAAACAAAAAGACAAAAATATCTACCAAGTTTGGCAAATAAATTGGGAAATGTAATTTTAAAATTAACTGTTTGGTGGGTCTTGTTGGATATACAAATCTATTGTTTAGTGTACAAATACAAAAAAAATAGAAATGAAAATTTTATTCATGGAAAGTTGTAAGTGAATAGTCTCCTCATTTTAAAACTTTAACAAATCTAGCAAGAATAAGTTTCTTTTACCTTAATTTTGTTAAATTAGACTACTGAAATATCAAAATTTTATCAATGAAGATATTTAAAAGAATTATTGATATCAATCATTTTCCACATTTTTAATTATGTTTAAATTTCCAATAAGATTTTTGTCAATGGACTTTCTTAATAATAATCTAGTAAGAAAATTACATGTAAATAAGGAAATATTTTGTTTTAAATTTCAAAAACAATGGCAGCATTTTTCAATGTAGTAACTAAATTTTATTTAATGTATATGATTGCTCTGAAGTTTTTGATTTTTGGCCAAAGCTTACATATTATATTATAGAAAAATAACAAATCTTGGTTTTTATCTGCCAAATTCACTACCCTACTTAGGAATTCAAACATTTTTATAGAAATATACTCAAATATTTTCAAGAAATCATCAAAGTACAATAAGAGTAGATGGAGTAGGAAGACATTTCTCTGTTTATTTCTACCCTAAGTTGAGAGAAGCCAGAGGGATGAAAATAAAGTCAAACATTACAATATACTCATAAAGAATGTTCTTACTTTAATTAATTAATGAGTCTTTCTTAAATGAGGAGGTTTGAAAAGATTCTTTTTGAAGTTATTTGTAAAAATGTCAGATTAAAAATATCACTATCCAAAGTAAAGAAAACTAATTCCAAGAAAAATCAGGGTTATGTGCAGTTGTTAAATTCCATACTCTCCAAGTTTCTACTTTGTGGAATTCTTTGTGATCTTTCCTCCACTGTGAATTTGTTGCTTTTGGTATTAAGCCTATACATTTTGATGTTCATTATCCTGATTTCACTTTCTATCTATTCCTTCAATTCACTGACTCACTTTCTCATTCTCTTCTGCCCCTTATTTTCTTGTTCCCAGTATTCAGACATTTGCTAGAGTATTATTTTAGGCCTTCCCTGGTGTCTTAGGTGGTAAGCAATCTGCCTGCAATGCAGGAGACCTGAGTTCTATCCCTGGGTTGGGAAGAACCCCTGGAGGAGGAAATGGCAACCCACTCCAGTGTTCTTGACTGGAGAACTCCATGAACAGAGGAGCCCAGCAGGCTACAGTCCATAGGGTCGCAAAGAGTTGGACACGACTAAAGGATTAACAGTAGAGCATTATATATCATCATGTTCATAGTAGAATATAGCCTATAAAGTCATTAGAATCTTAGCTTAACAGAGGGAAGAAGGTATAAACAAACATTTCTATCACTAGAAAGTCTTCTATATTTGAGGGAAGAAACATAAACCACTATGGAAAGAAACCTGAATGATAAGTCAATGATTGTTTCCGTGATATTCTCAAGAATGTCTGGTACAAAGCATGGGAGTCAAAAATGTATGTGTATATGGGGACAGGTGCACATGTGTTTGCTTTGCATGTGTTTTCATTTATGTGTATACATGCATTTGTATGACATGTATGTATGTGTGTATATGCTCATACTCTCATGCATACATATGTATATGCAGGTACATATTTGTATGTATATGTGTGTTTTCTGATGTCTGTACATGTATAGGTATACAAAGATATAAATAATATATTCATGAGCATACCTATGTTTTCAAATGATGTGCACACATGAAAATAAGCAAGAGAAACAGTGATTTTTTTAGCAGTAATCAATATGAATGACCAGTTGCAGCCATTGAAAACACATAAGGAAGCCTATGAAAGAATATCAAAAGTAATATTTGCCACATTGAAGGCAGGAGGAGAAGGGGACAACAGAGGATGAGATGGCTAGATGGCATCACCGACTCAATGGACATGAGTTTGAGTGAACTCTGAGAGTGGGTGATGGACAGGGAGGCCTGGCGTGCTGTGATTCATGGAGTCTCAAAGAGTTGGACACGCCTGAGCGACTGAAGTGAACTGACTAATTGACCATGAGATAACCTTTATTTGTTGGTAAAATGCTCTCTTGGATGTTTAAAATATTTGAATAATTTCTTACTGAAATAAAGAGCAATTTGTTTTGAGGACCTTTTGTAGTACCTTGAAATGATTGCAGAGATAATAGTTACAATTTTAAATGTATATAGATGGTGGAACTGATGTAGAATCTCCAGCAAGCATTTCTAACTCATGTTTTCAAACTGCTGTACACTTTAAAATAATCTGGCTCAGGTCAAAATGTTAATGTTCTTAGATTCTAAACCTAGGGATTCAGTAAATATTGATTGTGTTCCAGAAATCTAAAATTTTATGATGTACCCTGGGTAATTTTTGCAGTTGGCTGATAGATCACACTTAGAGAAAGAGTACAGTGCTGCAAATTGAATTTCATATTTTTTTCCAATACAAGAAAGTAAATAGAGCAGAAATATGAATTTCCGTGTAGAGTGTGTCAAGTAGATAAAGTTCCTATAAAGTTACTTTTTGCACTAAAAATGTTAACATTCGTGGGCATGTGTGTGACTACATGATTTTGGCTAGTATGGGAATCACATATGTTATGTTTTAGTGTAAAGCAAGTAGTAGGATGGACATGAGTCTGAGTGAACTCCAGGAGTTGGTGATGGACAGGGAGGCTTGGCGTGCTGTGATTCATGGGGTCACAAAGAGTCGGATATGACTGAGCGACTGAAATGAACTGAACTGAACTGAGGCTATATCAGACTTGGACCCATAGAGTTTCAGGACTCTTTTGATGCATGTTAACTAAATAGCTATATGCTTGTGAGGTACCAGGACCAAAGGTAAGAGACAGAGTTATTGAAAACACATTTTTAAAGCCATCTGAGAATCCAGTCATTAATCATTTGTCTACTGATAAAAGTATGGTAGCAGTCAAGTGGAACCCACCCGCCGTACCTCACCTGGAAAAGTCCATCTTGAGGTTGCAACATTCCATGATGGCAGCATTGGCTAAGCATATGTGACAGTTGAGTGCCACTGACTGCAGCAGTCAAAAGAATCCAGAGCCACATACTGAAAATGTACATTAAATAACACATTAAACCATATCTGGTGATTTGGGGCATTCATAGTCTTTAAAACACTGTGTTATTACTGACTCTTCTTAAAGGACAAGCTGTGCTAGTGGAGATATGGATGTCCTGTGCTGCCAATTCTTTGTGTCATTTGCTGTAAACATGAATTTAGACAAGGTATTACACAACTACATTGTGTTTCAACAAAAGCTAGAAACTTTATTACTCTGTGTACTTGCCTTTTGTGGAACAGAATAAAGAGCAAGATATATGCTAATGAAATATACTGGATTCCTTTTACCCCACTGTAATGGTCTTTGGATGTATAGCAGTTCACAGGCAAAAGACGAATGTCATACGTTCATTTTGAGGAAGAAAAAAAAGCTGGTCAGTCTCTATTCTGCTAGTAACACTAACAGACATATCGATCTTGTCAAATCATATTAAATATAACCAAATTCATGAATGGTCAATTAATTTCATGATACTCAGAATAGTGGGAAATCATGATACAGTATCCAAATAAATTGTTTATTTTGCTTCTGTGTAAAGCCATTTTAATAAAATGTCTGTTAATTAGAGGAAATCAAGTATAAGTAAGCAGGATTTTCAGAAATAAAGTCAGCAATACTATGAATCATTCTCATATAGTGATACTCACTAAGAATGTATTCTAACACGATGTTAAGTAAACCACATGAATAAAATTATTTCTTTCATCTCATCATGACATATGGATAGTAGAAAATAGACGTAAAATTGTCTAATGGAAATAAAAGAATAAATAGCAGAAACTGTAGTCAAATAGGAAGCATAAGTTGTGCTTAAAAGTGAATATGATTAGAAGTGTTAAAGAATACATCTATATATTTTACATTTATTTATTCTTAACTTATTCACTTATTCTATAAGTGCAAACATATTCTAGATACTGGGGATATGGCAGTAAACAAAAAGGGACAAAATCCACTGTTCTCATGGAGCTTACATTTTAAAGGAGGTAGGAAGATATGGAAAATAAACAATATACAAGCAAAATACAATAATTAGAGGTTTGTAATTATTAGGGTGGAAAATAAGTCAGGGACGTTGCATTATATATATGTGGACTTTGGGTGAGGACAAGTTGAAAGTTTAAATAGTGGGCTGGGCCATATGTCATTGAGAAGCTTAGACTTAAGTAGAGACCTTAGGTTGTTGAAATTTATGTGGATATCTCTGGGAACATCTTATCTTTGAAAAGACCCTGATGCTGGGAAAGATTGAAGGTGGGAGGAGAAGGGGATGACAGAGGATGAGATGGTTGGATAGCATCACCAACTTAATAGACGTGAGTTTGAGTAAGCTCCAGGAGTTGGTGATGGACAGGGAAGCCTGGTGTGCTGCAGTCCATGGGTCTGCAAAGAGTCGGACACGACTGAGCGACTGAACTGAATTGAACTAGGAACAGCATTCCAGTCAGAGGGAATAGTAACAGATAAGACCAGCATAAGCCAATGCCGAGTGTATTTAAGAAAGGTAAAGAAACTGTTATGGGAATAACCAAAGCAAAAATATTCCAGGAAAATAACTCAAAAAAAGCAAAAACTAAACAACAGAAGAGCTAGGTTTTGTAGTCTTGTAAGATAATGTAAATTAAGGACTTTGGCTTCCTCAGTAACAAGTGAAGGCTTTTGAATGCTTTCAAATAAATCTTAATCGTTTGGGAAGGTATAAAATTCCTTTATTTATAACATTTATAGTATTAACTATTCAAAATGTCAGTAAATGAGCTAGAAACCAGAAACATGGAAGTGAAGAAATGAGATGTAGTACCATCCCTCACCTAGCTGACAATCTGGTTGGAAGATAATTATTTAAAACAAGCACACTTATTTAAGTAAGGGAGTAGGGAGCAATGTGAGGTCTCTTTTCAAGAGCACTGTGAGGTCCAATTCTCATGTCTAATCACCCCCCAAAAGACCATACCTTTTAAATATCATATTGGGTATTAACATTTAAACATTAATCATGGAGGGGGCTGTCACAAACATTCAGACAATAACAGAGAGAATGACTAACTAATGTTTAAAAATACTCCCTAGAAGTCAAGTAATTCAAGAATTACAAATCATCTACTATATTTTCTGAGAAGCCATTACTAGAGCCTTGTGGAAAACAGTTTCATTGAAATGGCATGAACTGCAGAGCTGAAAGTGTGAATGTGAAAAAAAACAAAAGATGTAGAAATTGATATAAACTGGTGTGGTACTCATATACTAAAGTTTTGGAAAGGAGGTTCTATTTTGTCCCATCAGTCAGCATACAAATTCTGAATTAAGTTTATCCAAACAAAGGTATAAAGTTGTTCTTTGCTAGGTGGTAGGCATCAGATCACATCCTGATGTGTTTGGCCCAGAAATAAAAACAGTGTTAACTGGAGAGGAAGCCATGCAACTCCAGAGGGTCACTGGACTGCTACATGGTTTACCAGTAACATACCTTATTGAGGGCAAATTCTTCAGATAATTGCAAACACAAAGTCTGCAACTCAAGCCAGGGTTATGTTTCTGAAACCCATCTATAGAGAGTAGGAAACTAAAGTTTGCCAAACATATGGGCCAAGAGTGAAGCCAGTGTTGTTCCAATTGAGTTACTGCCAAGGAACGCAAACTATAGAGGAACTGGGAGAATTTAAGGATCTAAACTGTCAGAGCAATAGATTATATACAAATGGGCGAACGAAGGAAGAAGACTGGATAATATCAAACACGATGCTAAAGACTAGAACAACGGGAAACTAGGAGACAAATTATGTCTGACAAGAGAGGAGCAGAAGCTCCATCTGGGTTCTGAGTCATGAGCCAGAGCCTTGGCTCTGCCCTTCTAAAATGTTAAAGCAATATGTCAGAAAGCAAACTTAGAAAAATGAATGACTAAATATTAGCTTTCCTGAGTCCCTGTACCCTGTTATATCCTCTCTAGGGTTCTTAATCTTAGATACTCAGGCCTGAGGATCTATCATAAACAGAGAGAGTAGGGGAAGAGATTTATTATATTTTTTACAAGTTAGTGACAGGATTTGTTGAAAAATTACAAAGTGTCCTTGACATGTAGAAAAATCAGACAGATGAATTCAAGGAATAATACATTTAAGAACTATACAAGTGAAAGAAAATATGAAAACCCATCTATAAATGTTTCCAGGGGCAAAATCTGCCCCCTAAAGAAGTAAAAGTACTTTAAAGGTAGTCATAACTCTGTCCATGTGGTTGATACCATGGACATCTTGTCACCAATGAAATTATGCTGGGAAAAGTTCTGATTCTCAAAGTTCTCCTAGGAAGCTGCAAAGTTACATCTACTTCACATTTGTCCATTATTGAATGTTAAATCAATTTTAAGATCTCACATTAGAAAAGCCAGTAAGATTAATAGCATTATTCTTCCAATGGGGAAAGTGAAAGTCTCTCAGTTGTGTCCTACTTTTTGCAATCCCATGGACTACACAGCCCATGGAATTTTTCAGGCCAGAATACTGGAGTAGTAGCCTTTCCCTTCTCTAGAGGATCTTCCCAACCTAGGGATCAAACCCAGGTCTCCCGCATTTCAGGCAGATTCTTTACCAGCTGAGCCACAAGGGAAGCCCAAGAATACTGGAATGGGTAGCCTATCCCTTCTCCAGTGGCTCTTCCTGACCCTGGAATCAAACCGGGGTCTCCTGAATTACAGGCGGATTCTTTACCAACTGAGCTATCAGGGAAGCCTTCCTTCCAAAAGGGAAGGAAGTCATATTTTAAATTTAGTTATATTATTCTTGGTGAATATGAGATTATGCTCAATTTGGAACTACTGTATTACTTGTTATAAAATAGTAAAACATTCTAAAGCAAGCATGGGGGATATGTATGTCCAAATAAGGCAGAATTGTTATTCTCTGGAAATGAGAATAGCAGTTCATAACAGATGCATAATGTATTTTCCCCATGGTGAATCAAGAGAACATGCATAATAAAATACAAATGACAAATACTCTTAGCAATAAATGATTTAAGTTGAAATAAGAGATCCCCTTGTGGCTCAGCTGGTCAAGAATCCACCTGCAATGAGGGAGACCTGAGTTCGATCCCTAGGTTGGGAAGATCCTCTGGAGAAGGGCAAGGCTACCCTCTCCAGTATTCTGGCCTGGAAAATTCCATGGGCTGTGTAGTCCATGGGGTCGCAAACAGTCGGACATGACTGAGAGACTTTCACTTTCAAACTTTGAGGGAAAAAATCAAAAGCATCAATAAGGATATGTCTTATTTCTTCAAGATAAACTGGTCAAGATGAAAGTAACAGTGAATGACTAGTCAGTGAAAGGTGTGACAGAGAATAAATATTCACTTCACTAAGTGAATATTTGACCATTTTGCTTGGCACAGCATTCATATGCTTCTGTTATGACAAAAATATGAGAGCACCAAGAATTACTGATCTTTGTGAATATTTTGTGTAATAAAATATATATGTGCATACCTATACATAGAGTTTTGAACAGCTATAAAAAATGGAGTAGAAATATCAATTATAACTAAAAATTTCCATTATTCTACTAATATAAAGGAAGTATCTCTCTTCTGAGATTTTTACTCACCCCAAAGAATTCCACGGCTTTGCCCAACAGTGTCTGTCCAGTTTATCACAAAGTTTTATTCTGCCACACATGTTAAGTTTTAAAACCAGGCATTTGAAGGTACTATGGACTGTTCCATTTCTGATCATATACTCCTGCTGTTACAGATCTTTGACTACAGTATAGAGTTGCTTCGATCTTTCAACCAAAGCTATATCTGGTTTACACCACTCTGCACTGTGCTTTGTTTTTCAAAGATCAGCTGTTGACCTCAGAGCCACAAGGAGTCCTCCATAACATTCCATCCCCTCCATCTTGAAACGCTGCCAGCAGTTTGAGGTTTACATGTTAACTCTTAGCCGCTCAGCCTTCTTATTTATGTCATCTACCAATACTCACTGTTGTTTCACTCACTAATAAGCTTTTGCCTTATAAGCATGTTCTCCCTGCCTAGACAGCATCATTCTGGACAATATCAACATCCATGTGGCCGGCACATCCAGCACCTGATCTTTCATTTCTTTTTAAAATTTTGTCATTTCAATGGCTTTTTCTTCTGTCCTATCTTTCAGTCACTCCAGTGGTTGTTACCTTCTGGAACTTGTGATTATCAAAAGCTACATTATAACTTAATGTTGTAAAACTGAGATCCTATTTCCTGATTAGTTATTAAAATTTGTTCTGATTTTTGATCCATTGAATTCAAACTCCATATCCTGTTCTACAAAATCTTGTTTGACTAAAGATAAGCTTATGTGCTAGAGTTAAACCTACCCTTTTCCCAGTAGCATGCCTCCTGTCTCACCTGCTTAAGGATTTTGTTCCACTTTGCCACTCAGTCCTTGTCCAGTATCCCTACAAGATCAAGGCTACAAGATGATATCTATCAAAATGTCATATTTCCATCTTAAAAAGAAAAAACAACTACAATAAAAAGCTCTTGACCCCACATTCCCTTTGCTGCTATTAAAGCAAAACTCTTCAAAAGATATCTATAGTCATTGATTTTACCTCCTATTCTGTTTCTTCTGATCTCTCTCCAGTTATGCTTTTGCTCTCACTGTTTTACTGAAACTTCTTTTGGCAAATTCCCCAGTGTGGAAAAAGATTTATGTAAGTTACATAATATTAAATTATCCTTGACTAGAAATTATAATTGAAGCCACAAACAACAGACTTCAGTTAATGTTTTAATGAAGAAGCTTAAATAGAATTAGAAAGATCTTGACCCAGATTCTTGGCAAAGACAAAGCCCTTACTTAGCCTATATATTATTAGGTTTACATAGATAAGGGGAAAAAAAGTTAGCAAACCATTGCATATTTTTGTCCTCCATAAAGTTTAAGTTAAATTTATGTTTTTTGTGTGTGTGTCTTCATAGAGAGGAGTTGCTAAGTATCTTTGCCAAGTAAGGCAGAGTTCTCAAGTAATGCTAAAAGGATAATTTTAATGTTTCTAAACACGGTGTATGTAAACTTTGAAACTATTGAGGTTTCTTACAAGAAACTACATTTGTTAAACTATGTCCTATAAAAATATTTTACTCATCTAGATTGTAAGTATGTTTGTTCTAGGAAATTATTTATAATAGTTAACTCACAATCTGTACACTGACTTTTTTTAAAAATTTATTTATTTATTTTTAATTTTTACTTTACAATTCTGTATTGGTTTTGGCATAGATTGACATGAATCCACCACAGGTGTACACTGACTTTTTTTCTAACTTCATAGTCAAATGGATTGCCTTTACTTATGAATTAGCAAGTATTTGAATACTCTTTGATTTCTTTTCTCCCTAAGAGCCCATTGCTAATAAAACTCATGATTCAAAAAGTAATAACATTGAATTTTTCTCTATCAACAATAACTTATAGTTTGTCAAATCTAATGAATGATTTTCAATTCTCAGATTATATGACTTCTTAGACATCATATCTTCCTTCCCCAAAGGCTTTCTTCATCTGCTTGATGCTCTCCTGATCTTTTCACTGAGTATATTGGCTACTCCCCCTCAGGCTTCTTTGTGGATTCTCTTCATCCTCCCCAACTTCCTTCAGGGCTTTTCTCCTCATCCAGTAAATTCAGTACTTTGTATACTTTAAATTTGTGTCTCTGGTAGTCGATTCTACTCTGGAATACTGAATCATTGTGTGTGTGTGTGTGTGTGTGTGTGTACACTTAATCAAGTCCAGTTCTTTGGGACCCGTTTACATTACCCCACCAGGCTGCTCTGTCCATGGGATTGTCCAGGCAAGAACACTGAAGTGGACTGTCGTTTCCTACTCCAGGGGATCTTCCTGACCCAGGGATCAAACCAGCATCTGAACCATTCCCAATTCACTACCTCCTCTTGGCATCTTAGGCAGAACTCCTATTTTCCCTACCCATTCATATAGTAAAATTGAGCCTCCAATCTAAATGACACTTTCTTCCTTTCTTTCAGTTACTCAAATCTAAAATTTAAGTGATATCTCTTACTTTATCTCTCACTTAATATCAGCATATCAAAAAACGTTATCCTCATCCACCTAAAACATAGACAAGTATAGCCACTCTTTCTAAGCTCCAGTCTATTACCATGGTTAAGCTGCCATCATCTGTTGGCTGGACTGTGTGCTCCCATTCAGTCCTTCCTCAACCACAAAACCTGAGTGGTACTTTTAGAAAATAAATTAGGTTATTTTACTACTCTTCATAAAACCATCCATGTGCATCCAGACACATTGAAAACACATTGAAATGTCTTGCTATGGTCTTGACTGTCTTTTAGATTCTAGTCCCAGCAGTGTTCTTGCTTCTCATGAAACTGTACTTACTTATTTCCATTGCACTTGTTATACTGTATGTTGTGAAATCTCCTTTCATAGATAGTTTCATGAATGATTCTCTCAATTTGTTTCTCTTTAAATGTAATCTCTTAAGATTCCTCAAAAAACTAAAAATAGGACTACCATGTGACCCAACAATTCTACTGCTGGGTGTATATCTAGAAAAAATGAAAACTTGAATTCAAAATGATATATGCACCCAAATGCTAATAGTAACACTATTCACAATAGCCGAAATAAGGAAGCAAACCAAATGTCTTATCAACAGATAAATGAATGAAGATACACACACATACACACACAATGGAGTATTACTGAGACATAAAAATGAAATTCTTCCATTTGCAGTAACATGGATAGACATAGAGAATATTATGCTTAGTGAAATAAGTCAGACAAAGACAAATACTATTTGATATCACTTAAATGTGGAATCTTAAAAATAATACACATGAATGCATTTAGCAAAACAGAAACAAGTTCACAGATATAAGAAACAAACTATGGTTGCCAGTGGGGAGAGGAAGGTGGGAAAGGGCACATTAGGAGTATGGGATTAAGAGATACAAATTACTGTGTGTGAAATAAATGAGCAACAAGGATATGCTGTATAGCACAGGGTATAATCTAGGTAACCATAGCCATTACCTTGTAATAACTTTTAATGGAGAATAATCTGTAAAAATAGTAAATCATTATGCTGTACACCTGAAACTATTGTTAATGAACTATACTTTAATAAAAACAAACAAGCATAACATCGTTAGAGTGACCTGGTTGAAACACCATTGCTTAAGCAAAACTAGACGTTTATCTTTACAACCTGCTTTTATTTCCTTAAATGCAATTATTCCTCCTTGAATTTATGATTAACTTTATTTTATTTGTTTAAATAATCAGGCAATTCAGTTTACAACTGGAGAGCTTTCTCTGGAACCTCACTTGCCAACTTTCTCAAAATATGTTTGCTGGTAAACCAGTACTTGGTATGTTCATAGAAGAAGTAACAACAGTTGGTCACTGTAACACACTAATTCTCACAGAATGTCCAATAGGCCTCTGGAGTTCCATGGATAGAGTCAGGAGATCCATTAGTTTAAAACTGTGTTCATAACAATCCTAACATATTTTTTACCTATTTTTCTCTGTATTGATATCTATACTGATTATATTCAAGCTTTCATAGTTAAAACTACAGTGGCACCAAACTGAACCTGTTGGTTGGTTGTAAATACATAAGTGCCATGTATTCGCAGTGAAAAAGAATGTTTTAACTTAAGAAAATCTTTGATGAAGCAGTAAAATATATTAAAATATATTTGAACTCTCCTGTTAGTTTCTAAATGTTCTGTGTGAGACTAAGAAGTATATATAGAGCCTTACTACTGCAAAGTGAAATACAATTTTTGTATTGAGGAAAAGCACTTTTGCGATTGAGTTGCCATCTAAAGTGCCTTTTTTTTTTCCATTGAAGAAAAATTTTACTTGAAAAAAAATGACATAGGCATAATTGGAGACATGGCAGACATTTTGGCAAAATTTAAAATCTAACAAAGTACACTTGTCTTTTCAAGGAAAACTACCGCCATTGTTGCCAGTGATAACATATAAGCTTTAAAGTGGAAAATTAGAATTTTGGAAAATACTTTCCTAATGTGATTACTTATGACTTAATAGTATGTTTAATTTTTTATATTGTACAATAAAATGCTTTGTCATTAAAAGAATAACTCTGTAAATCTATATTTTTAATGGTTCAGTATATGGTATTACAAAAGCATGTTCTGTGGTCTGAATGTTTGTGTTCCCCCAAAGTCATACGTTGAAGTCTTGATGCCCAATGTGATGATATTGGAGTTGAGGCCTTTGGAAGATGCTTAGGTCATGAGGACGGATCCTTCATGAATGAGTTTAATATTCTTATAGAAGAAACACCACCGTCCCACCACCCCTTCTGCTATGAGAAGGCACCAACTACAAACCACAAAAAGGAACCTTTAAAAGAATGTGACCATGTTGGTACTTGATCCTGAACTTTCCTGCCTCCAGAACTGTGAAGAGCAAATTTCTACTGTTTCTAAACTATTCAGTCTGTCGTAGTTTTTATTTCTTTCCTTTTATTTTTGTTTTTATTATAGCAGTCCACAAGGAATAAAATAGAAGGTACAAATTCCAGATCCATTTAAGTTAGTTCAGTGGATATTAATATATAGTTCAATTCAGTTGCTCATCGTGTCCAACTTTTTGCGACCCCATGGACTGCAGCATGCCAGGGCTCCCTGTCCATCGCCAACTCCCAGAGTTTACCCAGTCTCATGTCCATTGAGTCAGTGATGCCATCCAACCATCTCATCCTCTGTCTTCCCCTTCTTCTCCTGCCTTCAATCTTTCCCAACATCAGGGTATTTTCAAATGAGTCACTACTTTGCATCAGGTGGCCAAAGTATTGGGGTTTCAGCTTGAGCATGACTCCTTCCAATGAGTATTCAGGACTGCTTTCCTTTAGGATAGACTGGTTGAATCTCCTTGCAGTCCAAGGGACTCTCATGAGTCTTCTCCAACACCACAGTTCAAAAGCATCAATGCTTCAGCACTCAGCTTTCTTTACACTCGAACTCTCATATCCATACATGACTACTGGAAAAATCATAGATGGACTAGATGGACCTTTGTTGGCAAAGTAATGTCCCTGCTTTTAAATATGCTGTCTAGATTGGTCATAACTTTTCTTCCAAAGAGCAAGCGTCATTTAATTTCATGGCTTCAGTCACCATCTGCAGTGATTTTGGAGCCCAAAAAAATAAAGTCTGACACTGTTTCCACTGTTTCCCCATCTATTTCCCATGAAGTGATAGGACCAGATGTCATGATCTTAGTTTTCTGAATGTTGAGTTTTAAGCCAAATTTTTTCACTCTCCTCTTTCACTTTCATCAAGAGGCTCTTTAGTTCCTCTTCACTTCCCGCATAAGGGTGGTATCATCTGCATATCTGAGGTTATTGATATTTCTTCCAGCAAACTTGATTCCAGGTTGTGCTTCATCCAGCCCAGCGTTTCTCATGATGTACTCTGCATAGAAGTTAAATAAGAAGGGTGACAATATGCAGCCTTGACATAGTCCTTTTCCTATTTATAGCCAGTCTGTTGTTCCATGTCCAGTTCTAACTGTTGCTTCCTGACCTGCATACAGATTTCTCAAGAGGCAGGTCAGGTGGTTTGGTATTCCCATCTCTTTCAGAATTTTCCACAGTTTTTTGTGATCCACACAGTCAAAGGCTTTGGCATAGTCAAGAAAGCAGAAATAGATGTCTTTCTGGAACTCTCTTGCTTTTTCCATGATCCAGCAGATGTTGGCAATTTGATCTCTGGTTCCTCTGCCTTTTTAAAATCCAGCTTGAACATCTGGAAGTTCATGATTCATGTACTGTTGAAGCCTGGCATGGAGAATTTTGAGCATTACTATACTAGCGTGTGATATGAGTGCAGTTGTGCAGTAGTTTGATCATTCTTTGTCATTGCCTTTCTTTGGGATTGGAATGAAAACTGTCCTTTTCCAGTCCTGTGACCACTGCTGAGTTTTCCAAATGTGCAGGTGTATTGAGTGCAGCACTTTCACAGCATCATCTTTTAGGGTTTAAAACAGCTCAACTGGAGTTCTGTCACTTCTGTTAGCTGTTCATAGTGATGCTTCCTAAGGCTCACTCGACTTCCCACTCCAGGACATCTGGCTCTAGGTGAGTGATCATACCATAGTGATTATCTGGTCATGAAGATCTTTCTGAATAGTTCTTCTGTGTATTCTTGCCACCTCTTCTTAATATCTTATATTTATACTGAATACCATTTCTGTCCTTTATTGTGCCCATCTTTGCATGAAATCTTCTCTTGATATCTCTAATTTTCTTGAACAGATCTCTAGTCTTTCCCATTCTATTATTTTCCTCTATTTCTTTGCATTGATCACTGAGGAAGGCTTTCTTATCTCTCCTTACTATTCATTGAAACTCTGCATTCAAATGGGTAGGGTATATCTTTCCTTTCCTCCTTTGCCTTTCATTTCTCTTCTTTTCACAGCTATTTGTAAGACCTCCTCAGACAACCATTTTGCCTTTTTTCATTTTCTTTTTCTGGGGAATGGTTTTGATCCCTGCCTCCTGTATAATGTTAGGAACCTATGTCCATAGTTCTTTAGGCACTGGGTCTATGAGATCTAATCCATTGAATCTATTTCTCTCTTCCACTGTATAATATAACGTATTTGATTTAGGTCATACCTGAATGGTCTAGTGGTTTTCCCTACTTTTTTCAATTTAAGTATGAATTTGGCAATAAGGAGTCCGTGATCTGAGCCCCAGTCAGTTCCCAGTCTTACTTTTGCTGACTCTATAGAGCTTCTCCATCTTTGACTACAAAGACTATAATCAATCTGATTTTGGTATTGACCATCTGGTGATGTCCATTTGTAGAGTCTCCTTTTTTTGTTGTTTGAAGAGGGTGTTTGCTATGACCAGTGCGTTCTCTTGGCAAAACTCTACTAGCCTTTGCCATGCTTCATTTTGAACTTCAAGGCCAAATTTGCCTGTTACTCCAGGTATTTCTTGACTTCCTACTGTTGTATTCCAGTCCCCTATAATGAAAGGGACATCTTTTATTTTTGGTGTTCTAGAAGGTGCTGTAAGTCTTCATAGAACCGTTCAGCTTCAGTTTCTTCAGCGTTACTGGTTGAGGCATAGGCTTGGATTACTGTGATATTGAATGGTTTGCTTTGGAAACTAACAATGATCATTCTGTAGTTTTTGAGACTGCAACCAAGTAGTACATTTCGGACTTTTTTGTTGACCATGATGGCTACTCCACTTCTTCTAAGGGATTCTTGCCCACAGTAGTAGATATAATTGTCGTCTGAGTTAAATTCACCCATTCCAGTCCATTTTAGTTAACTGATTCCTAAAACGCCAATGTTTACTCTTGCCATCTCTTGTTTGACCACTTCCAATTTGCCTTGATTCATGGATCTAGCATTTCAGGTTCCTATTCAATATTGCTCTTTACAGCATCGGATCTTGCTTCCATCACCAGTCACATCTACAACTGGGTATTGTTTTTGTTTTTGCTCTGTCTCTTCATTCTTTCTGGAGTTATTTCTCCACTGATCTCCAGTAATATATTGGGCACCTACCGACGTGGGGCTATCCCACGTTGAAGGTCAGGAACGGTGGCGGTAAGGAGATACCCCACGCCCAAGGTAAGAGAAACCCAAGTAAGATGGTAGGTGTTGCAAGAGGGCATCAGAGGGCAGACACACTGAAACCACTCACAGAAAACTAGTCAATCTAATCACACTAGAACCACAGCCTTGTCTAACTCAATGAAACCAAGCCATGCCTGCAGGGCAACCCAAGACTGGCGGGTCATGGTGGAGAGGTCTGACAGAATGTGGTCCACTGGAGAAGGGAATGGCAAGCCACTTCAGTATTCTTGCCTGGAGAATCCCATGGATGGAGTAGCCTGGTGGGCTACAGTCCATGGGGTTGCACTGGAATGCAAAAGTAGGAAGTCAAGAAACACCTGGAGTAACAGGCAAATTTAGCCTTGGAATGTGGAATGAAGCAGGGCAACGACTAATAGTTTTGCCAAGAAAATGCACTGGTCATAGCAAACACCCTCTTCCAACAGCACAATAGAAGACTCTACACATGGACATCACCAGATGGTCAACACTGAAATCAGATTGATTATATTCTTTGCAGCCAAAGATGGAGAAGCTCTATACAGTCAACAAAAACAAGACCAGGAGCTGACTGTGGCTTAGATCATGAACTCCTTATTGCCAAATTCAGACTTAAATTGAAGAAAGTAGGGAAAACTGCTAGACCATTCAGGTATGACCTCAGTCAAATCCCTTATGATTATACAGTGGAAGTGAGAAATAGATTTAAGTGCCTAGATCTGATAGATAGAGTGCCTGATGAACTATGGAATGAGGTTCGTGACATTGTACAAGAGACAGGGATCAAGATCATCCCCCTGGAAAAGAAATGCAAAATGGCTGTCTGGGGAGGCCTTACAAATAGCTGTGAAAAGAAGAGAGGCAAAAAGCAAAGGAGAAAAGGAAAGATATAAGCATCTGAATGCAGAGTTCCAAAGAATAGCAAGAAGAGATAAGAAAGCCTTCTTCAGCGATCAATGCAAAAAAATAGAGGAAAAGAACTGAATGGGAAAGACTAGAGATCTCTTCAAGAAAATTAGATATACCAAGGGAACATTTCATGCAAAGATGGGCTTGATAAAGGACAGAAATGGTCTGTACCTAACAGAAGCAGAAGATATTAAGAAGAGGTGGCAAGAATACACAGAAGGACTGTACAAAAAAGATCTTCACGACCCAGATATTCATGATGATGTGATCACTAATTTAGAACCAGACATCTTGGAATGTGAAGTCAAGTGGGCCTTAGAAAGCATCACTACAAACAAAGCTAGTGGAGGTAATGGAATTCCAGTGGAGCTATTTCAAATCCTGAAAGATGATGCTGTGAAAGTGCTGCACTCAATATGCCAGCAAATTTGGAAAACTCAGCAGTGGCCACAGGACTGGAAAAGGTCAGTTTTCATTCCAATTCCAAAGAAAGGCAATACAAAAGAATGCTCAAACTACCATATAATTGCACTCATCTCACATGCTAGTAAAGTAATGCTCAAAATTCTCCAAGCCAGGCTTTAGCAATACATGAACCGTGAACTTCCAGATGTTCAAGCTGGTTTTAGGAAAGGCAGAGGAACCAGAGATCAAATTGCCAACATCTGCTGGATCATGGAAAAAGCAAGAGAGTTCCAGAAAAACATCTATTACTGCTTTATTGACTATGCCAAAGCCTTTGACTCTGTGGATCACAAAAAACTGTGGAAAATTCTTTAAGAGATGGGAATACCACACCACCTGACCTGCCTGTTGAGAAACCTGTATGCAGGTCAGGAAGCAACAGTTAGAACTGGACATGGAACAACAGACTGGTTCCAAATAGGAAAAGGAGTACGTCAAGGCTGCATATTGTCACCCTGCTTATTTAACTTCTATGCAGAGTACATCATGAGAAACGCTGGGCTGGAAGAAACACAAGCTGGAATCAAGATTGCCAGGAGAAATATCAATAACCGGGAGAAATATCAATAAGTTCAGATATGCAGATGACACCACCCTTATGGCAGAAAGTGAAGAGGAGCTAAAAAACCTCTTGATGAAAGTGAAAGAGGAGAGTGAAAAAGCTGGCTTAAAGCTCAACATTCAGAAAATGAAGATCATGGCATCTGGTCCCATCACTTCATGGGAAATAGATGGGGAAACAGTGGAAACAGTGTCAGACTATTTTGGGGGGCTCTAAAATCACTGCAGATGGTGACTGCAGCCATGAAATTAAAAGAAGCTTACTCCTTAGAAGAAAAGTTATGACCAACCTAGATAGTATATTCAAAAGCAGAGATATTACTTTGCCGACTAAGGTCCATGTAGTCAAGGCTATGGTTTTTCCTGTGGTCATGTATGGATGTGAGAGTTGGACTGTGAAGAACGCTGAACACCAAAGAATTGATGCTTTTTAAGTGTGGTGTTGGAGAAGACTCTTGAGAGTCCCTTGGACTGCAAGGAGATCCGACCAGTCCCTTCTGAAGGAGATCAACCCTGGGATTTCTTTGAAAGGAATGATGCTGAAGCTGAAGCTCCAGTACTTTGGCCACCTCATGTGAAGAGTTGACTCGTTGGAAAAGACTCTGATGGTGGGAGGGATTGGGGGCAGGAGGAGAAGGGGACGACCGAGGATGAGATGGCTGGTTGGCATCTTGGACTCAATGGACGTGAGTCTGAGTGAACTCCGGGAGATGGTGATGGACAGGGAGGCCTGGCATGCTGCGTGCAATTCATGGGGTCGCAAAGAGTCGGACATGACTGAGCGACTGAACTGAACTGAACTGAACCGACGTGGGGGAGTTCATTTTTCAGTTTCCTATCTTTTTGCCTTTTCATACTGTTCATGATGTTCAAAGGCAAGAATACTGAAGTAGTTTGCCGTTCCCTTCTCCCGTGAGCCACATTTTGTCAGAACTCTCCACCGTGACCTGTTCTCCTTGGGTGGCCCTGCAAGCTGCATGGCTCATAGTTTCACTGAGTTAGACAAAGCTGTGGTCCAAGTGATCAGATTAGTTAGTTTTCTGTGACTGTGGTTTTAAGTCTGTCTTCCCTCTGAGGGAGAAGGATAAGAGGCTTATGGAAGCTTCCTGATGGGAGAGACTGACTGAGAAAAACTTGGTCTTGTCCTGATGGGTGGGGCCATGCTCAATAAATCTTTAATCCAATTTTCTATGGTTGGGTGGAGCTATATTCCCTCCCTCTTATTTACCTGGGAGGAAACTATGGTGATGGACAGGGAGGTCTGGCCAGCTGTGATTCATGGGGTCACAAAGAGTTGGACACAACTGAGCGACTGAACTGAACTGAACTGAACTGAGACTCTAGTGGAGGTAATGAAGATAATGCTGACCTCCTCTAAAGGTCCCATGCACAGACTGCTACACTCAGTGCTCCCAACCCTACAGCAGGCCACTGCCAACATGGGTTGGCAGCCTCTGCTGGAGACTCCTGGACACTCAGAGGCAATTCTGGGTCAGTCTTTTCTGGGGTCCCTGCTTCTTTCTCCTGGGTCCTGTTGTGCACAAGGTTCTGTTTGTGCCCTCCAAGAGTCTATTTCCCCAGTCCTGTGTAAGTCCTGGGAGCTCTGTGATGGGGTTAATGGTGACTTCCTCCAAGAGGGGTTATGCCATACCCATCTGCTTCACCCAGAGCCCCTGCCCCTGCGGCAGTCCACTGCTGACCTGTACCTCCACAGGAGACACTCAAACACAGTTCTGTCTCAGTCTCTGTGGGATCTCTGGGTCCTGGTGTGCACAAGGTTTGTTTGAGCCTGCTGAGCATCTCTGGCAGGTATGGGATTTGATTTTAAATGCAATTTTGCCCCTCCTGCCATCTTGCTGGGGCTTTTCCTTTGCCCTTGGACGTGGGTATCTCCTCAAAGTCACTCCAGCACCACACAGCCGCCACTCCTTGTTAGCTTGTCCTGAAGATCCTCGACAAGCCCCCAAGATGATAGCTTATGTAAATGGTGTCAGTTTTTTGATCTCCGAAGAAGATTTCGCTTCAGGACCAGGGACCAGGCTTGATCACTCAAAAGCTTTTTTATAGCAGAATTTTATTAAAGTGCGAGAAGGGACAGAAAGCTTCTGACATAAACATCAGAAGGGGGACAGAGTGCCCCTTTATATATATAAATGTGTGTGTGAAGTCACTCAGTCGTGTTCGAATCTTTGCGACCCCGTGGACTGTAGCCCACCAGGCTCCTCCGTCCATGGGATTCTCCAGGCAAGAATACTGGAGTGGGTTGCCGTTTCCTTCTCCAGGGGATCTTCCCGACCCAGGGATCGAACCCAGGTCTCCTGCATTGCAGGCAGACGCTTTAACCTCTGAGCCACCAGGGAAGCCCTATCATCTACAGTAACCTGGGATTTCTGAAGAAAAAAAATAAAAAAAATTTTTTTAGTTATATGTATACACATAACTAAGAAAATTTGTTTTCAGAAATCCCAGGTTACTGTAGATGATGAAGAAACAGTTTGCAGAAGAGAAAATCTGAAAGATAATTAATATGGAAAATGTTCAACAAGACACTTTGCAATCATTAGATTTTCAAAATTCAGATAAAGGAAGGATGGGGAAACAAGATGTCCTACGCTGCATATGGTAGTACTCTGGGCATCAGTTTGGCTTTACCTGTAGAATCTGAAAGTATACACACTGAATGTGACCTATGCAGTGACCCAGCATTCCCAGCCCTTGGTTTATGTCCAAGAGAAATTCTGGCATATGTGCATGTGAAGACTCCTCATTGCAAGCTTGTTACACATAGTGAAAGACGGGAACCATTTCAAATACCATGTGAAATTTATAGTAGAGTTGTGTGGTGGAATACTTTAAAGCAATTTAAATTAATAAGTAAGATCTTTAACAACATGTTCTTTTCTTATTGTTAACTTTATAATTTATTTATGTTATTAAACTTATTATTTTAAAAAAAACTCCAAATATTGAATAACTGTGAACTTGAAAGTTGATCACACTTAACTCCTGTCATTTGTTGACTATTTCTTCATTTTGTACTACGGAAAACTACACTTACATATTTTTAGGGTTCTTGGTGCTGGAGAAATGATACAGTAACTGTCAAAACAAAGCACCAATTATTTTTTTATCATCAATGAAACTTTGGTAGGGCTGAGAGATAGAACTTTATATTGCTTTGTTGCAGGGACACTGATACTTAAAGATAAAAATCTATCAGCAGAATATTAAGAAATGAAGGAATCAAGATTGAGCATTTTTCCTTGTTCTCAAAATTTCTTGCAAGAGTAACTTATTTTCCCTGTTGGTGGTTTCTCTCTTACCCCGTGAAGTAAAAATTCCACACTACATTATGCTGTCAGAGGACATAGACATTGCAAGTTGGTAACCTTTTGTCAGACATCTTTAGCCTCATCTTTTTCTCTAGCATTTGGCATTATAGTCTTCCTCTTCAAATAGTCCTCTCCTTTGAAATATTGTATCTTGCGTTATTTCAGCACTCTTTCTACTCATCTGCAGTGCTGCTCTTCTCTGCCATGTCAGTTGCTTGCCCTCTCATGCATGGCCTCTGCGACAGGTCCTTATCACCTTTTCATGTTCCTTTTCACGTTATGTCTTAGCAACACTGAGAAGCTTCTAGTTTGAAAAAACAGCATTATGTTATCATCTTTGTGTTGCTGCTCAGTGTGTGCCCTTCTAGCACATATTTTCTCCCTTCTTCCTATGATTAGTGTCTACTCATTTTTTGACCCTTTACTGAGATGTTCCAGTCTCCAGAGAGGCTTCCTTAATTTACTAAAGGAGATATAGTTTTTACTTTGTTTGGATCTTCATTTTAGATTTTTTTATAACTTTTAAAAAGTATATTTTGAGAGTTATATTCTGCCAATTCTGTTTCACTATGTACAGTGGACAACTTGAGTGCTTATAGTGACTGCTTCTTACCCACTTTAAAGACGTTTCTGTAGCACATACTACATTGAATATGGTATGTGTGCAATAACAATTTGTTGTTGTTAATATTTATTTAAGCAAAAATGATGAGACTAGCAAAGCAGTTTTTTTTTTTTTTTTTTTGGTCATGTTCTGTGAGTAAATTTGGGTACTAAAAGTTTTCTATTAACCATACCTGAGAAAAGTCCTTGATTTCCATGTGTAGCTAGTATGAAAGGGTAGAGGTATATAAGAAAATGTGCAAGGCTTAGGAATTTATACTTCTTACAAATAACTCACAATTTTTAGATATGTTCTTATCATGATGAAACCTGTGTTTGATTATAACATATATAAATATGCATTAAAGTCTGTATTCTATTACTATATAAAATTCAGGTATTTTGAATTATGTACCATGCCTATATTTCATTAATTGGAAATATAATTTGTAGTACATGTCAGATATTAAATATACTTTTGGTATTTAGAAAGGTGAGAATAATAAGTTATTGCCACTGGTTTTAATATTTTATGTTGAATTTTATAAGAGTAATTTGAATAGATAATTCTCAGAGATCTTTAATGTACTATAAGTTGTTGTATCTATTTTTGTCTTAAAAAGAAAAAAGACCTTTTATTTCATTTGTCATAATTAATCAAATCTAAGATACTGGCTGTCTTACTGTGGGTTATTCTGAAAATAGAGCTTAGGATCTTTAGGTTGAGCCCAGGAACTGCTACAGTAGCTGCAGCTGAAATCACAGTGTGTCCAGAGCTGTGGGGTCACAATTTTAAGTGTCTAGTCAAAGCTATAGTTTTTCCAGTAGTCACGTATGGATGTGAGAGGTGGATTATAAAGAAAGCTGAGTGCCAAAGAATTGATGCTTTTGAAATGGGGTGTTGGAGAAGACTCTTGAGAGTCTCTTGGACTGCAAGGAGATCCAACAAGTCCATCCTAAAGGAAGTCAATCCTTAATATTCATTGGAAGGACTGATGCTGAAGCTGAAACTCCAGTACTTTGGCCACCTGATGTGAAGAGCTGACTCATTTGAAAAGACCCTTATGCTGCGAAAGATTGAAGGTGGGAGGAGAAGGGGATTTCAGAGGATAAGATAGTTGGATGGCATCACTGACTCAATATACATAAGTTTGAGTAGGCTCCAGGAGTTGGTGATGGACAGGGAAGCCTGGCATGCTGCAGTCCATGGGGTCACAGAGAGTTGGACACGACTGAGCGACTGAACTGAACTGAACTGATACTAAAAACACACCATTATTTTCTTTCTTAATAGGAAAGAAAAAAAAAGCTATCAATTATACTATGGTATAATGCTTTATCTCTTAGACATTTTATTTTATAGTTCTTTAAAATGATCTTTTAGATTTTATACATAGATTTTTAAAATCCCCTTTACATATATGTGTATGTATGTGTGTGTTCAAAATAAATTAATGTATTTGTAAAACTTAATGTTCAAAGTCTGACAATTATGAATAATATCTTGACTCAGAGTTGTCAATATTTTTGTTTTATACATAGATTATAATCTGTGGCATTGAGTTTTGGCCGTATAGCAAATCTTAAAAATGTGCTCCTCTTCTGTCTCTTGGACTTTCAAGTCCCAATATCCTTTCTGCTTTTTTTTTAAAACTTTTTATTTTGTATTGGAGTATAGCTAATAACAATGTTGTGATAACTTCAGGTGGACAGCAAAGGGATTCACCATACATGTACATGTATCCATTCTCTCCCGAACTCTCCTCCCATCCAGGCTGCCACATAAGAGTGAGCAGAATTCCCCGTGCTGTACACTAGGACCCTGTTGGTTGTCCACTTTAAATATAGCTGTGTGTACATGTCGATCCCAAACTCCCGAACTATCTCATGCTCCCATCTTTTCCCCTGGCAACCATAAGTTCATTCTCTTAGTCTGTGAGTCTGTTTCCATTTTATAAATACATTCGTTTGTATCATTTTTTGATTCTGCCTATAAGTGATAGCATGTGATATTTCTCTGTCTTACTTAAATTATTCAGTATGTCAATCTCTAGGTCCATCATGTTGTTACAAATGAGATCATTTCATTCCTTTCAATGGCTATATAACATCCCATTGTATATATGCACCGTATCCTCTTTATCCATTCGTCTGTTGATGGACATTTAGATTGCTTCCATGTCTTAATTATTGTAAGCTGTGCTGCAGTGAACATGAGGGTGCACGTATCCTTTTGTGCCACGTTTTTCTCCGGGTATATGCCCAGCAGTGTGATTGCCGGGTCATATGGTAGTTCAGTAAATATGGAACACTTCACAAATTGGTGTGTCATCCTTGCACAGGGGCCATGCTGATCTTCTCTCTGCTTGTTTTGATTCACATGGGCAGACAATGACAACTCTGTCACAACTGCTTCCTGACTGGAGTCATTTTAGGACCCATCCTGATTTCAGAGATTTTTAAATGTGAAAAGAAAATCTTCACCTTAGATTAGATGAAACATGGCATTTAGACTGTATAAAGTAATCATTGAAAACATTCATTAATTGGTTAACATATCTATTGCTCTCTCCATTTCTGTACTGTATTTTTATATTGTGTATATATTTATTATTAAGGTAAATACTGATCAAAGATTATTTAAATCAAACAATGCCAGAGGGAGTGTTCTAGGCTATTTTGATTAAATTTAAAAAATATTATTGTGTAGTTTTAAAGTTGCATAAAGTAAAATTTCACTTCTTTCTTTAGCAAAGTAATTTTTGTACATTGTTCCAAATGGTGATTAAACTATTAAAATTGATGAATATTAACATTATAACATTTTATGGTTTTGACCTTTAGTTCCTAGGTTTGTTCATATTTCATAAGCCTAGAAGTTAATTTACTGAATATTATTCCTCTCATATACTAAATTTTAAAATAGTGTAATGTATCACAACAATGCCAGAGGGAGTGTTCTAGGCTGTTTTGATTAAATTTAAAAATATTATTGTGTAGTTTTAAAGTTCAATAAAGTAAAATTTCACTTCTTTCTTTAGCAAAGTAATTTTTTGTACATTGTTCCAAATGGTGACTAAACTATTAAAATTGATAAGTATTAGCATTATAACATTTTATGGTTTTGATCTTTAGTTCCTAGGTTTGTTCATATTTCATAAGTCTAGAAGTCTTTATGAAACAGGGGAAAAAGGAAAAACAGATGCCATTTATTAAAACTGTATGTTTAATGTTGAGTCCTTAGGAAGAAAATGAAGGGTAGATTACATGGAATGGAGACAGAGCTAAAATACATTAAGGATTGAGAAGTCGGTAATCTATGCTGGAAGAATCTTGCTGCTGTTACATTCTTGGAATAATGTTTATAGTTCATATTTTTACATGCAGCCATATTTAGGAAATTGAGTTGCCAATGTTATAAATTTGATATATCATTATTTTAAACAACATACCATCCTGATATGTCAAATATTTCTTTATAGATTTGCTAAAAACACTATATCCAAAAGATGGAAGAAAAAGAAAACTTTGAAATATGATCATAAATATGTTACACAAATATTTTAAGACTTTGAAAGTTGTTTTCAAATTTGTGCACACATTTTGATGCTTAATTTTGGTAAGTTTTATAAAACGCATACCAAGGGCACTTAAGCTGTCCTCAGCAGATAGTCTTGAATATTTTCATTAAAACAATTCCTTCCATGTGGGACTAAACCCACATTTAACAATACTGAAGAGATCAATAGAAGCTGTTCTCATTTTTCTTTAGTTATATTATTTTTAAATTTTTACTTAAATAGGGTTGGGTTTTTCTACCTTTTGCTTAGCTTTGAAGAGAAGAGTAAATTGCCTCTTAAAGATGTGTGAAGACAAACTTTACAAAACATCACAGAGGATCAATAAGGAACGTTGCTCTTACTTAAGCTTACAGTAAGCTTAAGTATTATAAGCCATTGGAACTAACAAGCATTTCTTGTACTCTTTATGCATAAAGAAAGAGATTTTTAACTAAATTTGTGTCATAATTATGTAATTACCCTTTCCAGTGATCAAATATCAATTTAATTTTCAAATTAAAATTTGAGCTAAATTTTAAACCACACAGTTTTTAAATGTATTTGTTATATCTATTCAAGCTTTCACATATAACATATATACACATATATATCAGTTATAAAGGCAGCATTCTAAGTTGCTTCAGTTGTGTCCTACTCTTTGTGGCCCTATGGCCACCAGACTCCTCTGTTCATGGTATTCTCCAAGGAAGAATGCTAGAGTAGGTTGCCATGCCCTCCTCTAGGGGATCTTCCCCACCCAGGGATCCAAACTACATGCCTTATGTCTCCTGCAATGGCAGCAGTTTCTTTATTTCTGTTACCACTGGGGAGGCCCATAAATTACATATACTGACATATAATTGTATATATTTATATATATATATGTGTGTGTGTGTGTGTGTGTGTGTGTATAGGCTTCCCTGGTGGTTCAATGGTAAAGAATCTTCCTGCAGTGTGGGAGACCTGGGTTCTATCCCTGGGTTGGGAAGATCCCCTGGAGGAGGGCATGACAACCCACTCCAGTATTCTTGCTTAGAGAATCCCCACGGACAGAGGAGCCTGGTGGGCTGCAGTTCATGGGATCATAAAGAGTCGGACACAACTGAGTGACTAAACACAGCACAGCACGTGTGTGCATGTCTGTATGTATATATATATATAATTGATGTATATATTCCAATAGTGTTAACATGGAGTTAGTTGATGATAGAGTATACAAAATAGGAAAGAATATTTTGATTTGGTCTTTAAACTTCTTGTATCAATTTATGCCTTAAGCCACTTAACTCACTTGATCAGTGTGTGTAGCAAGTGAAAACACAACAAAAATTTTATATCTTGCTTCATTCCTTAATCTGGTTACCCATTTCAAGCCACTGTTTACCACATAGAGGCAGGACCAAACCTCAGTGGAAGCCTCAGGGATATGGGAAGGAACAATGGACAGAGAGTCAGAAGAACTGCAGGTATGTGCTTCAGTGTTATCTTTTATCACTCAGGTAACTTTGGAAGTAACACATCTCAGCAGACCTCAGTCACATGAATTTTGAAATGAGAACAGTGGACTGGTGATCTTGTCTATTACTTAATTATGAAATATTCATAACCCAATGCAGATCTTTCATTACTAAAAAAATCAAAGGTGCATCCAAGAAAATGAATATTATCTTAATTTTAATTATTGGAGTCCATATTTGCACTTCATTTTCAAACATAATCTACTCAATTCTCCAAATTTCTATTACTATAAATTCCCTTTTATGAAATTAACATTGGGAGAAAATGACACCATTATAATAAAGAAAATCTAAATGTTGTCAGTTTTAAAGAAAAAAAATTGGAAAAATACAAATAAAACTGACCTGTAATGAAAATATCAAAAGACAACCACTCAAAAATAGTATTCTGATGATGCAATCATAAATGATGCCAGTAGAAATGAGGGGTGTCTAAAGATCAGCATAGCTACATTTTGAAAGAAAGGATGGAATCCAGAGATAAGTAAAAGCTTGGAAAATTATGTATTTAGTAAACAAATGAGGGAAAGACTATAAAATATTTGGGCATATTTTAAGGGCTTTTCCAGGCCTGATTTGGGGAATGCAAAACTCCACTGGTGGACTAGATTAATAGATGACAAAGAGGAAATAGAAAAACTTTTACAATGCCACTCTTGCTATTACTCCTACTAATTTCTTTAAGTTGTTGGGTAAATCAAATTTATTTTTTCTCAAATATTTAATATATTCTGTTCTCTCTACATATGTGGTTTTCTCTCTCTTTTCTGGATAATTTTACTCTTCCTTCAATACTCTGTGACGTCTTCCTGTTATAATCTTTACACATCCAATTTAGTTTATAAGATAATTTATTTGCATTTTAATTTTGAATAGTATTTGTTTAACAAGACAGAAAAAAATATCTATTTGGGAATAGGAGGCATATTTGGGATAACTCAATGTCGGCCATCTAGCACTGTACCAGGCACATAAGGAAAAAATAAAGAATATTTGAAAAAATTAAGCAAATGTAGAAAATATGTATGGCTACTATACTAGAGATTGCATACTGTCTCCCTATAATCCACATATCCCCTCATCCTTTAGTATAGATTACTTTCCATATTTCTGACCATTTACCTGGAGAAGGAAATGGCAACCCACTCCAGTACTCTTGCCTGGAAAATTCCGTGGGCTACAATCCATGGGGTTGCAAAGAGTCAGACACGACTGAGAGACTTCACTTTCACTTTCAACTGCCAAGCTAGACATTTCCAGACTCCCTTATAACTAGGTTTCTCCACATAACTGAGTTCTGGCAATGATATGTGAGCAGAAAAGTTATAACTCCAGAGTTGAGCCCTTAAATGAAAGGACAAGTCCTCCCTTTGCTATGATCTATATATGATGGGAGATGGTGCAACTCTCCTGGAACAGAACATGAAAGCTGTATTTTGAGAATGATAGGACAGAAAGCGAAGGAGCTAGATAATGTTGTGGGATTAAACATTAGGCGTGATCCATTTACCTCGGATTTAGCCATGAGAAAAAAAATTAAATTTTCTTAAGCTAAGGTATTATTTGCATTATTGTTATAGTACTTAAAACCTATTTTTAACATAGTTTTAACTAATACAACTTTCGACAGTGTCATCTAAAATGGATTCCAAGGATGTTTCAATTACTTAATGATAATCAAGCACTGGTACTTGAGAACAAAAGCCAGACTTTTCTTTATCATTCACTGAAGAATAATTAGTGATTTTGTCAGATGGGGGGAAAAAAGCAAATTTAAACAAGAACTGGATTGAAATTAAACCTTTGCTCCTTTTTAACTTTCTTCTCTCATTCCTTTTATGTTGGGCAACATTTCAATTATGGTTTCAACCTTTGTTATAAAGAGCAATTTTAAACAAACAAATGGAATATGAGCAATAGAATTGTTAAGGGAAAACATGGCAATAGAAAAAAAGCTTTCTAAAACTTAAGGTAGAATGCATTTCAAAGGAAGTGTATTAGTCAGAAAATATTGAGAATGGTTCAAAAGCTTCTTGGGGTCTGGCTGTTTTTTTTTATTTTAATCTACCTAAGTAATCTAGATATGGAAACCAGCTGCAAATATATTTAACTTGTTGATACCCAAAGATGAAGTCTGGAGTGAGTGTAAGGCAAAATGAATGAGAGGTTAGAATCTTCTTGGTAGAGAAATAATATCCTACATGTGGTTAAAGAGAAACTAAAGAAAAGAATATAGGATTTGAAATAAACTCAGAGTTAAAATACAAATGAAAATACATTACAACAATATCAAAGTATCACCTTTAAGTCATGACTATAATGCAGTTATAGTAGCTAACTTATCACAAAGTAAAAATGTCCTAGTATAATTAATGACCTAAATTAGTATTCTTACATATGCATATCTACTTGAGACTATAATATGATTTCACCAATGGGTATAGTGATTACACATATGACTATAGAAAACGGGATGATTTGCAAAGAAGTAAACAAAGCACTGAACACAACTGGAAAATTTAAAACAAGTTATGTACATCAAGGAGCTTTTTTTTTTTCCTTTCATTTTTCACAACTAATCCTAAATGGTGAGAGTTTTGGCATAAGGGGATTTGAGTTCCTATGACTGATTCTTATGGTGATTTTGGTCAAGTCCTTTTAATATATGCTTTATATTTCAAAATGTGGTACAATATAATTGTTTCAGAAATAACATGAAAAATTAATAAATATTTTAGCATCAGCAAACAGGATTAATCATTTTGAAGTGAAGTCACTCAGTCGTGTCTGACTCTTTGCGACCCCATAAACTGCAGTCACCAGGCTCCTCTGTCCATGGGATTTTCCAGGCAAGAGTACTGGAGTGGGTTGCCATTTCTTCTCCAGGGTATTTTCCTGACCCAGGGATTGAACCCAGGTATACCACATTGTAGCCAGATGTTTTTACCATCTGAGCCATCTCTATATTTTTATGTTAGGAGCACAGCCTTGTCTCACTCAATGAAACTATGAGACATACCACGTAGGACCACCCAAGACGGATGGGTCATGGTAGAGAATTCTGTCAAAAAGTGGTCCACTGGAGAAGGGAATGGCAAACCACTTCAGTATTCTCTCCTTGAGAACCCCATGAACAGCATGAAAAGGCAAAAAAGATAGGACACTGAAAGATGAACTCCCAAGGTCGGCAGGTGCCCATATGCTCCAGAAAGAATGAAGAGAAAGAGCCAAAGTGAAAACGGCACCCAGCTGTGGATGTGACTGGTGATGGAAGTGAAGTCCAATGCTGTAAACAGCAATACTGCATAGGAACCTGACATGTTAGGTCCATGAATCAAAGTAAGCTGAAAGTCATCAAACATGAGACGGCTAAAGTGACCATTGACATTTTAGGAATCAGTGAACTAAAATGTACCAGAATGGGTGAATTTAATTCAGATGACCACTGTATCTACTACTGTGGGCAAGATTCCCTTAGAAGAAATGGAGTAGCCCTCATAGTCAACTAAAGAGTCTGAAATGCAGTACTTGTGTGCCATCTCAAAAATGACAAAATGTTCTCTGTTTGTTTCCAAGGCAAGCCTTTCAATATCACAGTAATCAAGTCTATGCCTCGACCACTAATGCTGAAGAAGCTGAAGCTGAATGGTTCTATGAAGACCTATAAGACCTTCTAGAACTAACACCCATGAAAGATGTCCTTTTCATTATAGCGGACTGTGATGCAAAAGTAGGAAGTGAAGAGATACCTGGAGTGTACCTGGCAAATATGGCGTTGGAGTAAAATGAAGCAGGGCAAAGGCTAACAGAGTTTTGTCAAGAGAACACACTGGTCATAGCAAACACCCTATTCCAACAATGTAAGAGATGACTCTACACAGGGACATCACCAGATGGTTAATACCAAAATCAGACTGATATATTCTTTGCAGTCAAAGATGGAGAATCTGTATACAGTCAGCAAAAACAAGACAGGGAACTGACTGTGGCTCAGATCATGAACTCCTTATTGCAAAATTCAGACTTAAACGGAGAAAGTAGGGAAACCACTAGACCATTCAGGTATGACCTAAATCAAATACCTTATGACTATACGGTGGAAGTGACAAATAGATTCAATGGTTTAGATCTCATAGGCAGAGGGCCTAAAGAATGATGGGCAGACGTTCATGACACTGTAAAGGAGACAGTGATCAAAACCATCCCCAAGAAGAAGAAATGCAAAAAGGCAAAATGGTTGTCTGAGGAGGTCTTACAAATAACTGAGAAAAGAAGAGAAGCAAAAGACAAAGGACATAAGGAAAGATATGTCCATCTGAATGCAGAGTTCCAAAGAACAGCAAGGAGATTAAGAAAGCCTTCCTCAGTGATCAATGCAAAGAAATAGAGGAAAACAATAGAATGGGAAAGACTAGAGATGTCTTCAAGAAAATTAGAGATACCAAGGGAACATTTCATGCAAAGATGGGCTCAATAAAGGACAGAAATGGTATGGACCTAACAGAAGTAGAAGATATTAAGAAGAAGTGGCAAGAATACACAGAAGATGTATACAAAAAAGATCTTCATGATCCAGATAATCACAATGGTGTGATCGCTCACCTAGAGCCAGACATCCTGGAATATGAAGTCAAGTGGGCCTTAGAAAGCATCACTACAAACAAAGCTAGTGGAGGTGATGGAATTCCAATTGAGCTATTTCAAATCTGAAAAGATGATGCTGTGAAAGTGCTGCACTCAATATGCCAGCAAATTTGAAAAACTCAGCAATGGCCACATGACTGGAAAAGGTCAGTTTTCATTCCAATCCCCAAAAAAGGCAATGCCAAAGAATGTTCAAACTACTGCACAATTGCACTCATCTCACACGCTAGCAAAATAATGCTCAAAATTCTCAAAATAGGCTTCAACTGTTCATGAAGTTGAAATTTGAAATTGAAATTCAAGATGTTCAAGCTGGATTTAGAAAAGGCAGGGGAATGAGAGATCAAATTGATAACAACTGATTAATCATAGAATAAGAAAGATAATTCAAGAAAAACAACTACTTCTGCTTCATTGACTATGCTGAAAGTTTGACTGTATGGATCACAACAAGCTGTGGGAAATTCTTCAAGAGATGGGAATCCCAGACCACCTGACCTGCTTCCTGAGAAATCTGTATGCAGGTCAAGAAGCAACAGTTAGAACTGACATGGAACAATGGACTGGTTCCAAATAGGGAAAGGAGAACATCAAGGTTGTATATCATCAACCTACTTATTTAAGTTATAAGCAGAGTGAATCATGCAAAATGCCAATCTGGATGAAGCACAAGCTGGAATCAAGATTGCAGGGAGAAATATCAATAACCTCAGATACGCAGATGACACCACCCTTATGGCAGAAAGCAGAGAAACTAAAGAGCCTCTTGATGACAGTGAAAGAGGAGAGTGAAAAAGCCCGCTTAAAACTAAGATCAAAAAATTAAGATCATGGCAGGTAGATGGGGAAACAATGGCACAGTGACAGTGTTTATTTTCTTGGGCTCTAAAACCACTGCAGATGGTGGCTGCAACCATGAAATTAAAAGACGCTTGTTCCTTTTAAGAAAAGCTATGGCAAACTTAGACAGCGTATAAAAAAGCAGAGATACTACTTTGCCAACAGAGGTCCATCTAGTCAAAGTGATGGTTTTTCCAGTAGTCATGTATGGATGTGAGAGTTGGACTATAAAGAAAGCTGAACGCTGAAGAATTGATGCTTTTTAACTGTGGTATTGAAGAAGACTCTTGAGAGTCCCTTGGACAGCAAGGGGGTCAAACCAGTCAATCCTGAAGGAAATCAGTCCTGAATATTCATTGGAAGGACTGATGCTGAAGCTGAAACTCCAATACTTTGGCCACCTGATGAGAAGAATGGACTCATTAGAAAAGTCCCTAATCCTGGACAGATTGAAAGCAGGAGAAGAAGGGGACGAAAGAGGATGAGATGGTTGGATGGCATCAATGGACATGAATTTGAGCAAGCTCCAGGAGTTGGTGATGGACAGGAAATACTGGTATGCTGCTTTCCATGGGGCTGCAGAATCAGAAATGACTGAGCAACGAATGGAACTGAACTGAATAGAACCCTTCAAAGATCTAATTGTTAAAATGGCCTCTTTGGGACTTTAATAAAGAGATTTTTATTTTTTTAATTCTGAAGCATATATACTAAGATTCTTCAGTTCCACTGAAACAAGTATAACTGAGGTACCTAAATATATGCTGTAACTAGATGTTACTGTAATAAGTGCAGTAAATGTAAAGAGATGTCTAAATGCCTGAATTCCTGGAAATACACTTCTCACTGGAGCAAACTATTTTTCTACTAGCTAAAGTGATTGTGGTGTGTGGTCAGTCACTGAAACTGAAAACTGAAACTGAAGTCACTCAGTCGTGTCCAACTCTTTTCGATCCCATGGGCTGTAGCCTACCAGGCTCCTCAGTCCATGGAATTCTCCAGGCAAGAATACTGGAGTGGGTTGCCATTTCCTTCTCCAGGGGATCTTCCCAACCCAGGGATTGAACCTGGGTCTCCTGCATTGCAGGCAGACACTTTACTGTCTGAACCACCAGGGAAGCTGGTAGTGTTTAGCAAATAGAAAAAGAACTCAGATTTGAAATTCAGGTAAACAATTGAAAATTTAAAAATATTTGTGTCCATATATATGTGTTAGTATACTGTATTGGTGTTTTGCTTTCTGGCTTACTTCACTCTGTATAATAGGCTCCAGTTTCATCCACCTCATTAGAACTGATTCAAATGTATTCTTTTTAATGGCCTGTATGTGAGACACCAAAAGAGACACAGATGTATATAACAGGCTTTTGGACTCTGGGAGAGGGAGAGGGTGGGATGATTTGGGAGAATGGCATTGAAACATGTATAATATCATATATGAAACGAATCACCAGTCCAGGTTTGATGCATGATACTGGATGCTTAGGGCTGGTGCACTGAGACAACCCAGAGGGATGGTACTGGGAGGGACGAGGGAGGGGGGTTCAGGATGGGGAGTACGTGTATACCTGTGGCGAATTCATGTTGATGTATGGCAAAACCAATACAATATTGTAAAGTAATTAGCCTCCAATTAAAATAAATAAATTTATATTAAAAATATTTGTGTCTTCCATACAGTATTTGGGTTACACTTTTTTTTTCATTTTATAAAATTTTTATTGGAGTATTGTTGATTTACAATGTTGTGTTAGTTTCAAGTATACAGTAAAGTGAATGTATTATTTTAAAAAATATTCATTGTTTATGTGAAATTCAAATTTTGTTAGACATCCTGTATCTGGCAACCCTAGTCACTGCTCATCCCACAGTGCTGGGACTGATTTTGAGGGCATTTGTCCACAGTAAATTCTACATGAAGGCTGGTTAAGGACCAGTTCCAAATGGCAGTCTGTAGTGTGTCACTCTGAGGAGAGATTAGTCACTTGAAGAACAATTCTAATTAAACTGCTGGTTTCAGACTAGGTATTCATATCAATCCTTTTGTCTTTAAAATGTTTCTTGAAGACACCAAAGAGGTAATCAGACAGCAGGGAACTGTTGGACTGAGATCAGATAGTGTTCAATACCATGACAGATTAGGACTCAGCCCTTTTTCTTGCCATGCTTCCCGTTATTTTTGGAATCCCCTTGCTTTTTCTATGATCCAGTGGATGTTGGCAATTTTATCTCTGGTTCCTGTGCTTTTTCTAAATCTTGTATATCTGGAAGCTCTGGATTCATGTACTGATGAAGGCTAGCTTGCAAGGTTTTGAGCATATATTTTTCCATGTTAATAGAGGTAAAAACTAAATTAAAATTTTTACATGAATATTATGAAAAGAAATGTTGCATATTTTAATGAATAACAAATAAAATTATATTGAAAATACAATAAAAAGATAGTTTATCCCAGCTGAAAAGAGAATTAGTGAATTGGAAAACATGTTAAAAGATGTTGAAAAACAAAATGATGTACAATATACAAAAGAAGGTGAGAAATCAATGATATGTTAAGAAGATATATATTTAATGGATTATAGAAAGAGAGAAGATTCTATAATCAGAGTCAATATTTGCATACATCCCAAATCAAGAAAAACTTCATGCCCACAGATATTCAGGAGACAAAGAAATCCCTTGGCAGCATACAGAAGAAGAAATCCAAACCTGTAGACAGCATAATAATACTGCAGAAAAGTAACGCAAAGAAAATATCTTACAAGGACCAGGAAAAAAAAAATAGAGATTCTTTCCGAGAAGGATAAACTAGCTTGAAGCAATAATGGAAGATAAAAGCAAAAGACTGAAAATAGCTAACACAATACTGAAGAAAAACAACACATCAAAGTAGTCACACCATTCATTTTCAAGACTATTCAATGCTATTGTAGTCAAGACAGCGTGGCATTGGTGGTACTAGAATAAGACATAGAACAATGGAAAACAAGAAATAGGTCCGACATAGACTTACACAAATACAGTCAACTCATCATTGACCAAAGAGCAAAGGAAATTCAATGAAGAAAAGATATAATTTCAACAAACAGTATTGGGATAATTGGGTGTGCTACTGCTGCTGCTAAGTCGTTTCAGTCATGTCCGACTCTGTGCGACCCCATAGACGGCAGCCCACCAGGCTTCCCCATCCCTGGGATTCTCCAGGCAAGAACACAGGAGCGGGTTGCCATTTCCTTCTCCAGTGCATGAAAGTGAAAAGTGAAAGTGAAGTTGCTCAGTCGTGTCTGACTCTTCGCAATCCCATAGACTGCAGCCTACCAGGCTCCTCCATCCATGGGATTTTCCAGGCAATTGGGTATACACATATTCAAAAAGAAGAAGGCAGAGGGAAAAGGAAAAGAAGAAGGAGAAAAAGAGGGAGGGGGAAGGAAGAGAAGGGGAAGAAGAAGAAAACATTTAGACACTTGAAATGACTTAGCAACTGAACAACATCTCACACAAAGAAATCAAACATACACCTAAATGAAAAATACAAAACTACAGAATTCTAGAAGAAAATATTAAAAAAATCTAGTTTCTTAAAAGTTTTGTCATATGATCCAGCAATTATATTCCTAGGAATTTCCGAACTGATTTTAAAACTCATGTCTATACAAAACTTGTACAATAATGTTTCTGACAACTTTGCACAAAAAATTGACGGCAAACAATATGTTTTCAATAAAATGGATAAATAAACTTTAGTACATCCAAACAGTGGAGTAATATTCTGCAATAAAAAGAAATAAGCTATCAAGCCACAAAAGACATGGATAAACTTTAAATGAATATTACTACATGAAAAGGGTCAGATTCAAAAGGCTGATGTATGATTCTAACCACATGACGTTCTGGACAAAGCAAACTTAAAAACAACAAAAAAAGTAAAGAATCAGTGGTTTCCAAAACTCAGTGGACGTAGAGGGGGGTTGAATAATTCAAGTACAGTATTTCTTAGGATGAAGAAACTATTATTCTGTATTACATCGTGATGGTGGGTAGTTGACATTATGTATTTGTCAAGACTTTTTTTAAACTTTATCCGCTTCCCAGATGGTACTGCCAATGCAAGAGACATAGGAGACATGGGTTTGATCCGTGGGTTCGATCCATGGGTCAGGAAGATCTCCTAGAGGAGGAAATGGCAACCCACCTCAGTATTCTTGCCTGGAAAATGGGCATGCATTCTCTCTGCTTTAAACTTTACAGCTTTAAGGGTGAATGATGATATATGCAAACTTCAAATGTTTCTATGGATTGTACATTTTCTGGGGAAAAAAGTGAAGATCAGCAGTCAGCAATACCTTTATATACATGTTATGATGACAAAGGTTATTACTAAAAGAAAAGTACTTGTAAGTTTCAAACAAAAAAGGAAAGAATATGGAATTAGTTTAAAAATACTTTATCCATTAAAAATAAGGACAGAACATACAGGGTGGAGGGTACAATGCACATATAGTCACTGTATATTTAAATACACAGTAATATTAAATATAGAAAGTATTTCAAACAATAAAAATATGTGCTATTTATATTGAAAATATGTGCCAATTTAAATGTAAGTGTACCATAAGGTTGAAAATAGAAGCAGGAAAAAGTTGATTATGTAAATACCAAATTTAAAAATTAATATTAATATCAGACAAAATAGTCTTTAAAATGAAAGGGTTTGCAAAAATAAGGAATGTCACATTATAATGATAAAGTTTGCAAAATCTAGAAAGATAAAATAATTTTGATTAGTATTTGCCCAAACATATGGCAAAACACACACTAATCAAAGACTCATGATTTGAAATCAAGATATGCACACTCATATTGAGAGATTTTGAAAACACCTTTGGTGAGGTTGTTTCATACATTTATAGTAAATAGAGAATGTGCTGTCACATTCTGCATTTTATCCTGGATTTCCCTAACCTCTTATAAGAATTTCTAGAAGTCTTTGCTTTTGCTTGTGGCGCTAGTGGCAAACAGCCTGCTTGTCAGTGCAGGAAGGAAACTTTTGAGATGCAGGTTAGACCCCTGGGTCAAGAAGATCCGTGGAGAAGGGAATGGCAACCTATTCCGATATTCTTGCCTGGAGAATCCCATGGACATAGGAGCCTGGTGGGCTATGGTCCATAGGGTTGCAAACAATCAGACATGACTGAAGCAACTTAGCATAGAACAGCACATAAGCTTCCCAGTTTGTTGATGTTTATGAAGTGTTAGTCGCTTAGTTGTGTAGCTTGGCAGGCTCTCCTGTCAGTGGAATTCTCCAGGCAAGAATACTGGAGTAGGTAGCCATTCGCTTCTCCAGGAGGCCCACTGATATTTACAAAGTTTTGTAGATCCATGTGGTGGATAGTACTGATTGGGTTAACTATATCTTTACAGACTTTTTTCCTGATTGATCTGTTACTGAAAGAGAATGTTGAATATGTTACTTATAATAGTGGATTTCCCTGTTTCTCCTTTTAGTTCTATGAGATTTGTCTCATATTTTGACATTCGTTAGCCGCATACATGTTAAACATTTGTTGTGTTCTTAGAAAATTAACTCCTTTATCATTATGTGATTTTCCTCTGTATTCATGATATTTTTTGTGTGGTTGATGAAGTGGGCCTTTCCTGAAATCAATATAGGTACTTCTGCTTTCTTTAGATTTATGTTAGTATAGTATGTCTTTCTTCATCCATTTATTATTGATTTGTCAGAATCTTTATATTTAAGGTGGATTTATTGTAGACAATGAATAACTGGGTTTTTTTAATCCATTCTGATTGTCCTTCAGTTTTGCTAGGTTTATGGCATTTACCCTTAAAATTATTCTTATGTTTGGATAAAATTTTTTTATTGTTCTCTTTCTTAATTTAATTCTTAAATTAATGTCAACAAGATTGGAAATCATTTTCTCTTCATTGGATTTGTTTGTGTTTCTTTTTTCTTCCTCTGTTTCTTTCTCCTCTGGTTTAAGCTGAGCATTCTATATGATCTAGTTTTATCTACACTCTTAGCATACCAATTATACTTAAAATTTTTTATGACTTCTTTGTGGTTTCCAATATACATTTTAAATTAATGCGTCAATCTAAGTCCACCTTCAAATGGACTGTGCCACTTTATACATTTCCAATTTCTCCTTCTTGTCATTTGTTGTATTAATTTAACCTGTCTAAATATTATAATCACACAAAATGTTACTGTAACTACTTTAAAAGTTATCATTTGTCTTCTCTTTAAAGGACTTCTTTGAGTGTTTCTTGCAAGACAGATGAGCTGGTGATGAATTCATTGTTTTTATTTCTGTGAAAAACTATTTATTCATCAGTTTTAAAGAACAGTTTTATTGCATGTAGACTTCTGGATGTCTTTCTTTTTTTCTTTCAACAATTTAAATGTTTCACTCCATTTTCTTCTTGTTTGAATGCTTTCTGATAAGAAGTCTGTCGCAGTTCTTAGCTTTGTTCCACAAGTAATGCATTCCTTTCTCCCCTGTCCTGCTCTCAGCCCTGACTTCATTCAAGATTATCTCTTTGTCTTTGGTTTTCTGAAATGTGACTGTAATAAACCTAGATATAATTTTAAGAATATTTATTTTGCTTTATGTTCTCTGAGTTTCTTGCATCACTGGTTTTTGTATCTATCACTAATTTTGGAAAGTTTTAGGCTGTTATAAATTTACATATTTCTTTGCTCCCTCCCCTCTCTCTACTCTCTAGTTTTCCATTTACATATGTTATTGTTGTTGCTGTTTAGTCGCTAAGTCATGTCCGACTCTTTTTGTGACCCCACAGACTGTAACTTCCCAGGTTCCTTTGTCCATTGGATTTCTCAGGCAAGAATGCTAGAGTGGGTTGCTATTTCCTTCTCCAGAGCATCTTCCTGACTCAGGGATCAAACCTGCGTCTCCAAGATTGCAGGTAGATTCTTTACCACTGAACCACTGTGGCTTCCCAATCTTTTGAAATTATGCTTTCTCCTTTTAGTATTTTATTCTTTTTTTTTTTCTTTGAAATTTAGTTTGAATGGTCTCTACTGGTATATCTTCAAGCTTACTGATTCTTTCCTCAGCCATGTCTGCTCTAATGATTAACCCATTAAAGATATTTTTCATTTCTGAAACAATATTTTTGTTCCTATTATTTTCTATGATAACTTCTTAGAGTCTCCATTTCTATTCTGATGTCACTTACCTGCTTTTTTCATTGGATCCTTATGTTCAGTTCAGTTCAGTTCAGTTCAGTTGCTCAGTCGTGTCTGACTCTTTGCGACCCCATGGATCACAGCATGCCAGGCCTCCCTGTCCATCACCAATTCCCGGAGTTCACTCAGAGTCACATCCATCGAGTCAGTGATGCCATCCAGCCATCTCATCCTCGGTCGTCCCCTTCTCCTCCTGCCCCCAAACCCTCCCAGCATCAGAGTCTTTTCCAGTGAGTCATTTCTTCACTTCAGGTGGCCAAAGTACTGGAGTTTCAGCTTTAGCATCATTCCTTCCAAAGAAATCCCCGGGTTGATCTCCTTTAGAATGAACTTGTTGGATCTCCTTGCAGTCCCAGGGACTCTCAAGAGGCTTCTCTAACACCACAGTTCAAAAGCATCAATTCTTCGGCGCTCAGCCTTCTTCACAGTCCAACTCTCACATCCATACATGACCACAGGAAAAACCATAGCCTTGACTAGATGGACCTTAGTTGGCATAGTAATGCTCTGCTTTTGAATATGCTATCTAGGTTGGTCATAACTTTTCTTCCAAGGAGTAAGCATCTTTTAATTTCCTGGCTGCATCACCATCTGCAGTGATTTTGGAGCCCCCCAAAATAAAGTCTGACACTGTTTCCACTGTTTCCCCATCTATTTCCCATGGAGTGATGGGACCAGATGCCATGATCTTCGTTTTCTGAATGTTGAGCTTTAAGCCAACTTTTTCACTTTCCTCTTTTACTTTCATCAAGAGGCTTTTTAGTTCCTCTTCACTTTCTGCCATAAGGGTGCTGTCATCTGCATATCTGAGGTGATTGATATTTCTCCCGGCAATCTTGATTCCAGCTTGTGTTTCTTCCAGTCCAGCGTTTCTCATGATGTACTCTGCATAGAAGTTAAATAAGCAGGGTGACAATATACAGCCTTGACGTACTCCTTTTCCTATTTGGAACCAGTCTGTTGTTCCATGTCCAGTTCTAACTGGATCCTTATGTTGGTCATAGTTAATTGTTTTAATATTGATTATTTTTTGGAGTGCTTTACAGTTAATAGAAAAACTGAGAGGAAAGTAATAAGATTTTCCATATATCCTCTGATCCCACAGATACACAGCCTCAAAATCTCACACCAGAGTTGTGCATGTGTTACAGTTGATGAGCGTACACTGACACGTTACTATCACCCAAAGACCATAGTTTTACATTAGAGTTCATTCTTGGTGTTGTACATTCTTGGTTTGGACAAATGATGTGTATCCACTTTTATACTATAATACATAACAGTTTCACCACCCTAAAGACTCTTTGTGCTCTGACAGTTCATCACCCCCTACCCTTAACCCTTAGCAACCATGGCTCCTTCTACTGTCTAACTGGTTTCATCTTTTCCAGAGTGTCATATAGTTGGAATAATGCAGTATATAGACTTTTCAGATTAAAGTCTTTCACTGAGAAATATGCATTGAAATTTCTTCCATGTCTTTTTATGGCTTGATAGCTTATATCTTTTCAGTGGTGAATAATATCTCATTGTCTGTATGGTTCATATTTTATTGTTCTTTTCATCTACTGAAGAACATATTGGTTGCTTCCAAATTCTATTACAAATAAAAGTTCTGTAAATATTTGTGTGCAGTTTTCTGTGTGAACATAGTTTTCAACTTCTTGGGCAAAGGAGCAAACTATCGTCTAAAATGATTGTATCATTTTGTATCCCGACTAGCAGTAAATGAGAATTCCTGTTGGTCCCATGCTGGTCAGCATTTGGTAGTGCTCGTGTTTCGCATTTCGGCCATTCCAGTAGGTATGTAGTGGTATCTCTTTGTTTTAATTGGCAATTCCTGATATGATACTGAGTATCTTTTAATATGCTTATTTGATATTTGTATGTATTCCTCCACCCAATATATTGAGGTATAGTTGACAAATAAAAATTGTATCTATCTACTATGGTCTGAATGTTTATGCCTCACCAAAATTCTCATGTTGAGAATATCTGATGAAGTGGTATTATTAGTGGACCTTTGTCAAGGGCTTATGCCTTGATGGTAGTACCTTCATAAGTGGGAATAATGCCTTATAAAAGTGGTTCCAAGAGAAATGCCTAATCATTTTTGCCCTTTGAGGATACAATGAGAAGTCTAAAACCTGAAATAGGGCCTTCACCAAAGTACACCAGTGCTATGACGTTGCGCTTCCAGCCTCAGAAACTAGGAGCAGTACATTTTTGCTATTCATTAGCTACCTGTATGCTATTACAGTTGCACAAACAGACTAAGACAATATTTAAGGTATATAACATGATGATTTTATATGCTTGCACTGTGTATCTTCCTTAGCCACATGTCTGTTCAAATCTTTTCCCCATTTTCTATGTGAGTTATTTGTTTTCTTACTGCTGAGTTTTAAGAGTTCTTTGTACATTTGGATAACAATTTTTTAATTTAAGATGTCTTCTGCAAATATGCTTTCCCAGTGTGACCTGCCTTCTTATTCACTTGAGAGCATTTTTCCATAACATATTTAATTTTAATGAAATCCTGTGTATCACATTTTTTGTGTGTGTGAATTATGCCCTAGTGTTGTATTTTAAAAATCATCACCATACTTAACATTACCAGAATTTTTTCCTATGTTATCTTCTAGGAGTTCTATAGTATTTCATTTTACATTTAGGTCTGTGATCCATTTGTGCTATTTTTGTGAAGAGTGTGAATGTTTGTTTAAATTATCTCTTTCTCTCTCTCTTTCTCTCTTTTTTTTTTTGTTTGTTATGTGGATGTCCAGTTTTTCTACCACCATTTGTTGAAAAGATTATTCTTGCTCCTTGGCATCCTTTTTCTTTTTTATCAAAGATCAGTTAACTACATCTTTGTGGAAGTACTTCTTCTTTTCCATTGACCTATTTGTTTATGCTTTTGCTAATACCACACTGTCCTATTTATTGTAGCTTTATAGTAAATCCTTAATTTGGATAATGCTAGTTTTCAAATTTTTGTCCTTCTTTAATATTGTATGGTTATTTTGGGTATTAGAGAAGGAAATGGCTACACACTCCAGTATTCCTGCCTGGAAAATCCCATGGATGGAGGAGCCTCGTAGGCTACAGTCCATGGGGTCGCAAAGAGTTGGACAAACTGAGCAACTTCACTTTCACTTTCATTCTGGGTATTTTAGTGTTCCATATAAACTTTAGAATCAATTTGTTGCTATCCATAAAATACCTTGCTGAAATTTTGACTGTGATTGTGTTAATAGATCAATTTGGGGGAAACTGATATCTTGGCAACCTTGACTTTCCCTATCCATGACCACAGAATAGTTCTCCATTTGTTAATTTTTTAGAATTTATTTTATTCATCAGAGTTTTTTTTAGTATTTCTCACATTGATCTTGTATATTTTTTGTTAGATTTATGACTAAGTACTTAACTTTGGTGTACTATGATGTTATAATTTAAAAAATTTCAAATTATGTTTGTTCCTGGCTTGTCTATAGAAAAGCAATTTTTTTTAATATATTAATCTAGTGTTCTGCAAATTTTCTAGGGTGATTATTAGTTCCAGAAGGGATTTTTTTGGTCAGTTTTTTTTGTTTTTAGATTTTCTACATAGGCAAACATGTCCTCCTTGAAAAAAGATATTTGTATGACTTCATTTCTAATATTTACATCTTTTAGTTCTTTTTCTTATCTTCATGCATTACCTAGAAGTTCCAGTACAATGTTGAAAAGAAGTAGTGAGAGGGGACATCTCATCTTGTTTCCAATCTCAGCGTAAAAGCTTGTAGTTTGTCAACATTAAGTACAATGTTAGCTGGGTGGACATTCTTTATCAAGTTGAGAAAGGTCTCTTTTATTCCTAGTTTACTGAGAGTTATTATGAATAGGTATAGGATATTGTCAGTTGTTTTTCTGTATCTATTGATATGATCACATGCGTTTTCTTCTTTAGCCTGATGTAATAGATTACTAGATTTTTGAACATCATACCAGCTTTACATACCAGGGTCATGGTGTATAATTATTTTTATACATTGTTAGATTTAAATTGCTAATATTTGCTGAGGTTTTCACAAGAGAAAATGGTTTATAGCTTTTTGTTGTTGATATTGTTTTTATATAATGTCTTTATCTGGTTTTGGTGTTCAGGTGATGCTGTCCTCATTGAATAAGTTATAAGATATCCCCTCTACTTCTATCTTTTTTTTTTTTTTTTTTTACTTTACAATTCTGTATTGATTTTGCCATACATTGACATGAATCCACCACGGGTGTACATGCGTTCCCAAATATTATGGTGAAGAGATAAAATTTCTTCCTTAAATATTTAGTAGAAATTTCCATTGAACCTACCTGAGTCTTGCACTTTCTGTTTTGGAAGATTATTAAATTTTGATTCAATTTATTTAATAGATATAGGCCCATCAGATGCCTATCTTTTCTTGTATGAAACTGATGGATTGTGTCTTTCAAGCAATTGGTCTATTTCATGTACATTATCAAATTTATGAGCATAACATTTGTAATATTCCTGTATTATCCTTTTAATGTCCATGAAATCTTTAATCATGCCCTCCTGTTTTCATCTATGATATTAATGATTTGTGTCATCATAGTTATTTTAATTTGCTTGTCAGTTAATTTTAAAAATTGGGTAGTATTTAAGTATGGTTCATGCATTTGCTTTGTCTTTAGAGGCTACATTTTTTCTGGCATGCCTTGTAATATTTCAATGAAACTCAGACATGTGATATTGAGTACTAAAAGCTGTGGTAAATAGGTCTTAATGTGAGATCTCATGTTAATCATGCTAGCAGTCAGACTGTGTTTGCTATAGCTATAAAGTTCCAGAGGCTTTGTGTCCCCCTGTTGTCCTTGTTTTTATCTCCCTTGGTGCTTTGGCACTTGTATAGATACTCATCCTGAAAGGAACTTTGTGTCTTGCATCTTTTTTATCCATAATAATTGTATATCTGTTATTGTACTGTATCCCTGTTGGTGTGATGATGAGATATGGGGAGAAGTGTTCTATGATTGTGATTAAATTTTGTTATTCTGATGGACCTATGTCCTTGAGTTGTGATCTTCACTGGTGTTTTTAAGCATCCACCACCACCAAGGTGAGGTAAAAACGTTACAATGTTCTGGAGTGAGAGAAATGCCATTCCCCCAGGTAGATTAAAAATATGGTAAAATTATTTTCTCCTGGAGAGGACACCTTTGTTATTGAAAGTGCTCTGGTATCATCATATTTCTTATTTTCCCTTCTCAACTGTGGGGATGTTTTTTAGTTATGCATACCTATCAAGGGATGTTTTTTAGTTATGCATAGTGAAAACCTGATCAGGTTCCTGAATGGAACACTTATGAAAGTGTGGGAACATGCTTACAACCATTTTCCCCAGGAGTTTCTCACTCTCATGATAGTCTAAACTCAGCCTCTAGCAATTGTGTCCCTCCCAGTACACAGATAAACAGATTGTAATTGTGACTTTCTGGGTTTGCCTAACTTTCCAGATCATGGGATACAGGTTTGACTTGTAAACTCAATTCTCTGATGGGTCCAAGAAGAATAACTGACTTGCAGTTTGTTTGGCTTTTACCTGTAAGGATGGAGTGATGACTTCTAAGTTCCTTACATATCTGAGCTAAAACTGGAAGTATGTAATGAAGTTTTAATTTCTTTTCAGCATGGAGGAATCTGGAAAATGTTTTCAGTTCAGTTCAGTTCAGTTCATTTGCTCAGTCATGTCCGACTCTTTGTGACCCCATGAACCGCAGCACACCAGGCCTCTCTGTCCATCACCAACTCCCGGAGTTCACTCAGACTCACGTCCATCGAGTCCGTGATGCCATCCAGCCAACTCATCCTCTGTCGTCCCCTTTTCCTCCTGCCCCCAATCCCTCCCAGTATCAGAGTCTTTTCAAATGAGTCAACACTTCCCATGAGGTGGCCAAAGTACTGGAGTTCCAGCTTCAGCATCATTCCTTCCAAAGAAATCCCAGGGCTGATCTCCTTCAGAATGGACTGGTTGGATCTCCTTGCAGTCCAAGGGACTCTCAAGAGTCTTCTCCAACACCACAGTTCAAAACCATCAATTCATCAGCGCTCAGCCTTCTTCACAGTCCAACTCTCACATCCATACATGACTACTGGAAAAACCATAGCCTTGACTAGACAGACCTTAGTCGGCAAAGTAATGTCTCTGCTTTTGAATATGCTATCTAGGTCTGTCATAACTTTTCTTCCAAGGAGTAAGCGTATTTTAATTTCACGGCTGCAGTCACCATCTGCAGTGATTTTGGAGCCCCCCATAAATAAAGTCTGACATTGTTTCCACTGTTTCCCCTGTTTCCCCATCTACTTCCCATGAAGTGATGGGACCGGATGCCATGATCTTCGTTTTCTGAATGTTGAGCTTTAAGCCAACTTTTTCACTCTCCTCTTTCACTTTCATCAAGAGCCTCCTTAGTTCCTCTTCACTTTCTGCCATAAGGGTGGTGTCATCTGCATATCTGAGGTTATTGATATTTCTCCCAGAAATCTTGATTCCAGCTTGTGCTTCTTCCAGCCCAGCGTTTCTCATGATGTACTCTGCATATAAGTTAAATAAGCAGGGTGACAATATACAGCCTTGACGGACTCCTTTTCCTATTTGGAACCAGTCTGTTTTTCCATGTCCAGTTCTAACTGTTGCTTCCTGACCTGCATACAAGTTTCTCAAGAGGCAGGTCAGGTGGTCTGGTATTCCCATCTCTTTCAGAATTTTCCACAGTTTATTGTGATCCACACAGTCAAAGGCTTTGGCATAGTCAATAAAGCAGAAATAGATGTTTTTCTGGAACTTCTTGCTTTCTCCATGATCCAGCGGATGTTGGCAATTTGATCTCTGGTTCCTCTGCCTTTTCTAAAACCAGCTTGAACATCTGGAAGTTCACGGTTCACGTATTGCTGAAGCCTGGCTTGGAGAATTGTGAGCATTGCTTTACTAGTGTGTGAGATGAGTGCAATTATGTGGTAGTTTGAGCATTCTTGGGCATTGCCTTTCCTTGGGATTGGAATGAAAACTGACCTTTTCCAGTCCTGTGGCCACTGCTGAGTTTTCCAAATTTGTTGGCATATAGTGTACAGCACTTTCACAGCATCGTCTTTCAGGATTTGAAATAGCTCTACTGGAATTCCATCACCTCCACTAGCTTTGTTCGTAGTGATGCTTTCTAAGGCCCACTTGACTTCACATTCCAGGATGTCTGGCTCTAGGTGAGTTAAAAAAAATTTTTTAAACATTATTAAATGTCTATTGTGAGTCAGATACTATTTTAAGCTTTGGCCATGTAGTATTGAAAAAAAAACTGGATTAAAATCAAATACCATTTCCTTATAATTTCTACCCCCTTGTCCTGTTTGCCTGACAGATTTTAAAAGGAAAAATCATAACAGACACCCTTAATTGCACACAATTTAGTAACTGTTTTTAAGCATGACCTCTTAGCGTTGGAGGTAAGACATAATGGAGATACTGTGGAGTGCCTTTTTTTTTTCACTAGGAATATTTGGATTTGAAGCCCACATTTTATTTAATTAGCACACTGCTTATTCCTACTTTCCTTTCCTCTTCTGCTTTCAACTGTGAGTCATCCCAAAGGGGAAGATAGACCTACTTGTATTAGAAAATGAGTTCTATTAAGAGATAAGAAATAGAAACTTTGATGAAGTTTCACATATATTGAAATCTGTGATACCGATCATTCAGGACAGCAGATAATTCTGTTCTTTCATTGCAGCATTTATTCAACAGGCACTTCTAAATAGCAGCTTATTTCAAATTCTGGTTTAGTTGTAACAATAATTAAAGCATATTCATTACTGCTAAAAAAAACCAAAGTCTATTAATGGAGATGCACATACTAAAAAATTAGTGTAATATATAATGATAAAGTCTGTGTTAGATCTGTCTACCTACAGATTAAATATTTACAAGAATCACATATTAGTGCATAAATGTGATTTAAACAGTATTGTTCACTTATTATAATAGTTCACTTGTTAATATATTTTCCAACTTAAGAAACTTCCTTTTCTCTTGATTCTTTCCATTTTACTTAAATGTTTACTAAAACATAACTTTAAAGAGCACAAGGTAACATTATTTCTGAAAGTCATGTCAGTCCTTAGGAGATAAAGTTAGAAAATAGGCAACTTTACGCTCATGGATGGTATTCCACATTATAATTTATTAGACTTTACCTGCCTAATTCTAATGCTAGAAAAAGTAAATATTCCTATATTTCTGTGTCTTATAAACAGAGTTTTTTTTTTTTCTCCAAATGGAAACAATGTGTATATAACTAATGTGACTATATGAGTTTGCATATGAGTATTTTGGAAAGAATGAAAATTGGAAGATGAAGAGAAAGTAGAAAACACTTATATCCATGGGATAATTGATTCTGTTTTTTCATATATTGGATCTTGTCCCTGACAGTATTAATGAAATAATAAGAGAAACTTATAACTGAGGATAGTTACTCATGTTTCAAAGGTATCTGGTTTAAATCTCACTAGATCTCTGAAGATCTTAATTATATTTTAATAATTTACTCTTAAAAGAAAGTATTGTTTTAATCTGATTTTAAAGGCATGAAAAATATTTGCCAAAACCTATTGTTCTTAATTTCACTGACTTACAAAGTAAGAAAAAATGACGTACACAGATATCATAATCTAGAAAGACCATTTGAAATTTAGTTCAGACTTTGGTGTCAATAATATGACCTTTCCATTGTCTATAATAATATGAGGAAGGGAATGCCATGGTTAGATAGTTTTTTTTAAAGAAGAATAATATAAAAATATTGAAAATATGTGCTGATAGGGTAAGAAATAATTATAGAAAGAAAATTTAGAAATCTGTCTTAACAATTATTCAGGAGATGGATAATGAGTATCATACTTTATTTGTGATAATGGAAGTAGAATAAAAGACACATTGCCCTTCAGGTCACATAAGCAATAAAGTGAAATTGAAGATAAAGTGTACTACTCTTTTTAAGTATCAGGTGTGTTCCAAAATGTTTGCAAACATCTCTTAATGCTAAAGACAAAAATGATATAAATATTATCACTCCATTTTAGTAGATGTGGGTTTTGACTGTGATCATTATATGATATGTTTACTATATGATTTGCTCACTGTTGAACAGTGGTACTGTTGGTAGCCCACCCTGGTCTAAATCCACAAATTCTCCAATAGTGTTTGCCACTGTTGCTGCTGTACTATTTCAAGCCTAAATGACAATAATGCTCTTATCTCTGAGAAGTGATAAATGAAAACTACCAAGTATACAGGGGTTGATTGTAAGTTTTAGCTTGCATTCATTTGAGTTTAAAGAGCTTGTAGATTCTTTTTTTCATTCACAGAAATCCTGTCTATTTTATATGTGATTATAATGGAAAATTTGCTGTGATTCATAAGCACTTTTCCCCAAAACATATTTTCCAAAACAAAGAAAATACAGCTGAGTACAGTATGCACTAACTTAAGTAAATATGTGATACTCATTCAGTCTATGCTCCTTTGTATCACATCCTCTTCAAAAGTGCTTCTTTCCTCCCATTTTTATTTTGACACATCTCTGGACTCGGTGGCTCAATGGTAAAGAATCTACCTGCAATGAAGGACACCTGCAGGAGACACGGGTTTGATCCCTGGATTGGAAGATTCCTTGGCGAAGGAAATGGCAACCCACTCCAGTATTTTTGCCTGAAAATCCCCATGGACAGAGGAGCCTGGTAGGCTACAAGCCCCTGGGTTGCAAAGAATAGGACATGCCTATGCACACACTGCACTGCATAATCTGGGTTCATTCCTTCTTATACTCTACCATAAAATCACCTTTATGTTTTTAAGGTCAAATCTTATATTTTCTAGAATATTTTTCCATTAATTAGGAATTTTACATCTCTTTTAAACTGCCAACTATTTTTATTGGAATTTTTATTGTTTTGTTAGTACTCTGGCACAAAGTAGCATAGTTCTTAGCGGTGTATTCCAGCCACAGTTTTCCCTTAAGCCCTGTTATTTTTAAGGCATGATTCTGCAGGATAGGAAGTGTGTTCAGTCACAATGTATTGTGGTATATTGTACTCTAACAGAAACACTTGAGTGAGTTTTGAGACTTAAAAGTCAAGATTGATACTGATATATAAGTTTGGGAGAAATCACCATCTAAGAAGTTGAAGTAATGGAAATAAATAACGGCTGTCCTGTTGAGAGCTAGAAGAGAAAAGAACAGATGACAGAACCGTGGGAGACATTTGCAGGAGAGGTTTAAAGAAGAAAGGGTCAATGAAAGAACTGGTTCTTCTTGGCTCCTTTGTTCCTTATACTATTTATTCATTTATTCAACAAATATTTACTAGGCTATGTTCTCATGGAGGAGGAGATTGTGAAAGTGGCCTGGTTTCTTATTTAATGCAGTTATAAATTTTAAATAAGCACACATTACATAAGTGCTATCATTAAATCAGATTGTCCTGAATTTTTGCACCAGTCCCTTGTGAAATCCAGTTCCTATTCAAAAGGGACCAGAAGCCCTGCCTTTGATTTCCTGTAGAATTTGAAAAACAAGTATGACTGGCTCCAAGTTGGCTTGAATTTCATTGGTACCAAGGGTAGAAATTGGGATACTTTGCTTGCCTGATTCATTTTCCAGCCTGTATTTCTCAGGTATAAACACCTTAAAATAAGTCATCATTCCTTTGTGAATTAGCCAAGAGACACAACAGAGCAGCAGAAACTAATTAATTCTGTTCTCTTGACTTTCTTTGGTGAAGCAAGTCATTAAAGCAAATGTGTAAGTGTATTGCATGCACTGATTTAGAGCTTGATAGGGTCATGCTATCTGGCAACCAGTAGATTTATTTGCATTTATTTTTTAGTCAGTACTTATAGATCTCACTAGAGTTTCCAACCATGATCAGTGTGCTGTTAGAATAAAATCTCTCTTTTTCAGTCAGGGTGGTCTTTTCACATAAATGTTTCAAGATATACAGCTGCCAATTTCAAGCTATAGACTATCTCTTTATAATTTCAGCTCAGTATATTAAAGTATATTGATGAAATATCCAGTTTTATACAATATTTAAATTATCCTCCAATTAAAATAAATAAATAAATTTTTAAAAAGAATTGACAAGTTGTTGATAAATATAGTCTATTTGAAATTTCCTAATATTGGTTTTTAAATTATGGTGTCAGCGTGGTTGCTTAAAAAAGTTGTTGTATCCTCAAAAGCACTCCTCTCTCAACACCAATCTATTAAAAATCTGGTGTAGATTGGTCCCCAGCAATAATGTTGAAAATGATTTTTTACAGTCTTTAATAATATCAAGATAATTAGTTATTAATAGCAAAGTGAACTGGAGAAGGCAATGACACCCCATTCCAGTACTCTTGCCTGGAAAATCCCATGGATGGAGGAGCCTGGTAGGCTGCGGTCCATGGGGTCGCTAAGAGTCAGATACGGCTGAGCGACTTCACTTTGACTTTTCACTTTCATGCATTGGAGAAGGAAATGGCAACCCACTCCAGTGTTCTTGCCTAGAGAATCCCAGGGATGGGGGAGCCTGGTGGGCTGCCGTCTATGGGGTTGCACAGAGTCAGACATGACTGAAGCAACTTAGCAACAACAGCAGCAGCATAAGTGAACTAGGTCAGTAAACCTAAAAAAGCTTTATTTATTTTATCCCAGAATACATGAAATATAAATATTTTGTAAAGCTATATATTTTATATATATATATATATGCATGTTTATATCAATGCATAATATATTATTATATACACCAATATGTAATGTATACCATAATATATATGTGTATTTATGTGGGTGTGTATATATGTACATGACATATATATAATGTAATGTGTATATGTGTATATATATCTAGAGAGAAAGCTTTGTTTACCTATTTGCAAGATTTACTTATTAGCTTTATATTATCAGATATCACATCTGTGAATTCATGCTGAACAATTACAGTGGATATATACTGTCCAAAATAATTTGTATTTTTCTATGCCTAAATTATTTGGAATATTATACATTTGATTTATTTTAGGTATAAAATTGAACTTTATGCTAACTATTTTTGATGATTTTTTTTTAAAGTACCATCTTTATGTATAAGGAGCCAGTGAAATCAATGACATTTCATTCAGTTTGAATTTGGTCTACTTGATGACTGATTTTTTAATACATTCACACGTTAATTAATATAGTTAAAATTCATTATGTATCCTTATTCAAGTGGACAATACTAAAGGAAATATTCTTATCATTAAGTGTCTCAAAGTGAATTTGCTCTGTTGTCTCCGACTCTGCGACCCCATGGACTATAGCCTACCAGGCTCCTCCGCCCATGGGATTTTCCAGGCTAGAGCGCTCGAGTGGGTTGCCATTTCCTTCTCCAGGGGAACTCCCCGACCCAGGGATGGAACCCAGGTCTCCAGCATTGTAGTCAGACGCTTTACCATCTGAGCCACCAGGGAAGTCTATTATTATCATTAAAGTCATATCAGATGACATCTGTAAGAAGTGGAAAGTTTTTTAAATTATATGAGAAACATACTGCAATATTTTATAGACATAATCAAATGTGTTTTCCTTATATTAAGTCATGTTAGTATACAGAAAATAGCTGACCACTTTATATTTTAATTAATAAAAACAAATGAGAGCTACCTCTAGTCAATAACTGCAAAAAATAAAGGTAAAAGGAAAATTTTTTTTCATGTTAATAACAGTTAACTTCTAATAGGGTTTATAATTTTCATGCACTGGAGAAGGAAATGGCAACCCACTCCAGTGTTTTTGCCTGGAGAATCCCAGGGATGGGGAGCCTGGTGGGCTGCCGTCTATGGGGTTGCACAGAGTCGGACACGACTGAAGCACCTTAGCAGTAGCAGGGTTTATAAAACTCAAAGATAACTCAACTTGTTAAAATATTGAAGGCTCTATAATGTAAGTTCATAAAAATTAGAACTTTTTAAAAGATCTAATGAAGAATTAAATACTTTTCTTTTCAAGGAAAGAAGAAGTTTGCACTGCTTAGTATCTCTTTTATTATAAAGACCAAGAGAGCTTTGCATGTGATGTATTTGGTTGGCAGTGTAAGCTCAGCAAATCTTTACCAACAGATTGTAAGGTAAAAATAAACCTATTCAATTATAAAAAAGAAAACTACACAATTAATTATTTAATTGAATACATTTAGAGTCAAATTATGTGAAGAAATGAAATGTCTGTGTTTCATGTTACGGCAGACATACAATAGAATAAGGTAGTTACATCATTAAGGATACTGATAAAGAATTGGAGTATTCTTATATATTACTTTTAATATTTCCACAATCTATGGTCTTACTTAGTATTTTATTAAATTAATTATTTGACTAGCATAGATCAAATATTATGCAAATGCATTTTCATGCAGCTTTGTATGATTATTAGGGAAATATTGAATAGAGAGATCATATTTATTTTAGATATATAAACTGCTTCACTTAAATATCTTGAATGTACTAGTTAAAGAAAATGTTAGATTTATACCAGTTGAAAATTACATATTGGAGTGATTTAATTTGAGGAATAGACTTGTCATCACACTTCTCCTTTCACTCTTTCACCTGCTTATGTGGTGTGCATATGTAGAGTGTAATGTATACCTTTAGGTCCTATTCAAATAGATATTTGTGAATGAACAAATATTAAACATCCTATGTAACCAATTTATTTTTAAAATGCCACCATTTGACATACAGTAGCTCTTTCACTGCCTTTCACATAATATCTTTTGCAGTTATGTTTGCTATGAAATGGAGCTACATATCAAAATGTGTTTGTCAAAATGGATTTGATATTTCATTGTTGAGTTAAATGGTTTTAAAATATGTCATGCAAAATATTTATCAGAAAATATAAGTCCAAGCTCTGTAGAATATTTGTAAGTATTCAAATATATCAACATTGTAATAATATAAATTCTTCATGTAAAATATAAAAATAGCATAATCTAATTTCTTAGCTTCTTAATCATAAACTTTGAGATATAGCTTTTTTTGGCTAAATAGACTTATTAAGTAACAATTTTAAGGAAGAAAACTTGAAATATATTTTTACTTTTATAATACTTTCACTGTTTTCCATCCAGTCTGTTTACATTTTTAATTTATTTATCCTCAACCTACAGAGTATTTAAAACTGTACATTTTCATATGTAAAAAATTGCTCTCATTTCTCTTTTTTGTTAGATGCCATATATTTCATTATTAGGAATAAATATAGAAAAACTGTGGATTTTTCATCTTTATTAAGGATCATTATGACATTCTAAGTGTTTTTATTGTGTGATACATCATCTGGTATTAAGATGCTAACAAAATTTTTGCAATCTTTTCCATGTTAGTAATACTTAAGGCAATGGCACCCCACTCCAGTACTCTTGCCTGGAAAATCCCATGGACAGAGGAGCATGGAAGGCTGCAGTCCATGGGGTCGTGAAGAGTCGGACACGACTGAGCAACTTCACTTTCACTTTTTACTTTTGTGCATTGGAGAAGGAAATGGCAACTCATTCCAGTTCTTGCCTGGAGAATCCCAGGGATGGGGTAGCCTGATGGGCTGGCGTCTATGGGGTTGCACAGAGTCAGACACGACTGAAGTGACTTAGCAGCATGGCATTTCACTTAGTAGTCATTCTCAGGAGGGCGCATCACCTTACAGGGAGGTTTTTTAATACATACGGAGAGTTTTTTGGTGGTTACAATGAACAGAGTCTTTATGACATTTAAAGATTGGAGGGGTTAGATTAGCAAATCCTAAAATGTTTGGCAAGGCAGTCCCTCATTATGTTCAGGTTTCCTTTGTAATATATATGTGGGTAAATAATTTACTTACATGAGCCTGGGCTCTTTTTTTATTTTCCACTTAAGCACAAAATAGGTTTTATGCACTTTGTATATACACTAAAATTTCCAGAAATGTAAGTATTATGTATAATGAGGGGAAGATCATAATTTTTCCCTTTTTGACTTAACCTGAATTAACCATTGTCCAAACCACATCATTAAAGGCAATGCCATGCTGGTTTTACCTGTCTACACAGGTAAATCAGTTGGCATTGATAGTATTTGCAATTACAATTATTAAACACAAAAGTTCAAACATTTGACTACTTAAATATGTCTTCCAGTTAATCATCCCCAAACACTAACTTTTTGAAATATCTTACTTTATTTTTTACTTTTTTAATATTAAATTAGACTAACATTTTTCTTTAGTTTGTATTTAGGTTTATTATCTAAGAATCTCACAGTTGAAGAGTAAATTTCTGTTTAAAAAAGTGTATATTGCTTTTGAAAAGTCTGTGAATAACAATGGAAAGTTATGTTTCATATAAGGCTTTCTGTAAAATATTTATATTGAGGTATATAATATATATGAGGGCTTCCCTAGTGCCTCAGTGGAAAAGAAATTTGCCTGTCAATACAGAAGATGTGGGCTCTATCCCTGAGTTGGAAAAATCCCTGGAGAAGGAAATGGTAACTCACTCCAGTATTCTTGCCTGGGAAATCTGATGGACAGAGGAGCCTGGCAGTTTCCTGTCCATGGGGTCGCAAGAGTCAGACACAACTTAGCAACTAAACAACAAAAATAATATACATACAATAATGTGATAGATTTTAATTTAAATTTATAAACATTTACAGAATCTCAGTCAATATACCCCTGAAAGAGAAAAACTCTTGCCTTCATTCTTAATTCTGTCACCAACACATTAGAGATATTAGTATTAGTTAGTATTGCCTGTTCTTGAACTTATTGATAAATAGCCCTGACATGTTTGTATATAGATTTTCCATTTTGAAACACTTTTCTGAAGTTTCTGCTTAGGTTGTTTTGGGCTGTTTGTCTTTTATTACTGATTTGTAACAATACCTTATATAGGTAAAATACTCTAGATGAGTCTTTTATTGAAGATTGTGTGTGTGTGTGTGTGTGTGTGTGTGTGTGTGTGTGTGTGTGTGTGTATGTGTTAAGTCAGTTTAAGTCATGTCTGACTCTTTGCGACCCTGTGGACTGTAGCCCACCAAGCTCATATGTCCATGGGATTCTCCATTCAAGAATACTGGATTGAGTTGCCATTTACTCCTCCAGGGGATCTTCCTGACTCAGGGATTGAACCCACCTCTCTGTTACATCTCCTGCATTGGTAGGTGGGTTCTTTACCTCTAGCACCACTTGGGAAGCCTATATATATATATATAGGTATATTTAAATATATACGATGTTATACTATGATAAATATTCTAAGTCTCAGTTATGCCTTTTCATTCTCTGAATGGTGTCTTTTGATGGAAAAAGCAAGAGCACCCTAGAAAAACATCTACTTCTGCTTTATTGACTATACTAAAGCCTATGAATGTTGTGGATCACAACAAACTGTGGAAAATTCTTCAAGAAATGGGAATAACAGACCACCTGTCCTGCCTCCTGAGAAATCTGTAAGCAAGTCAAGAAGCAACAGTTAGAACCAGATATGGAACAACTGACTGGTTCCAAGTCAGAGAAGGAGCATGTCAAGACTGTATACTGTCACTGTGCTTATTTAACTTAAATGCAGAGTACCTCATGAGAAACACTGGGCTGGATGAAACACAAGCTGGAATCAAGATTGCCAGGAGAAATATCAATAATCTCAGATACACAGATGACACCACCCTTTTGACAGAAAGTGAAGAAGAACTAAAGAGCCTCTTGATGACAGTGAAAGACGAGAGTGAAAAGTTGGCTTAAAACTCAACATTCAGAAAACTAAGATCATAGAATTTGGTCCCATCACCTCATGGCAAATAGATGGGGAAACAATAGAAACAGTGACAGACTTCATTTTGGGGGCTCCAAAATCGCTGCAGATGGTGACTGCAGCCATGAAATTTAAAGATGCTCACTTGCTCCTTGGAAGGAAATCTATGACCAACCTAGACAGCATATTAAAAAGCAGAGACATTATTTGCCAACAAAGGTCCACCTACCCAAAGCTATCGTTTTTCCAGTAGTCATGTATGGATGTGAGAGATGGACTATAAAGAAGGCTGAGCACTGAAGAATTGATGCTTTTGAACTGTGGTTTTGGAGAAGACTCTTGAGAGTCCCTTGGACTGCAAGGAGATCCAACCAGTCCATCCTAAAGGAGATCAGCCCTGAGTGTTCATTGGAAGGACTGATGTTGAAGCTGAAATTCCAATACTTTGGCCACCTAATGTGAAGAGCTGACTCATTTGAAAAGACTGTGATGCTGGGAAAGATTGAAGGCTGGAGGAGAAGGTGATGACAGAGGATGAGATGGTTGGATGGCATCACTGACTCAATGGACATGAGTTTGCATAAACTCTGGGAGTTGGTGATGCTAACTCCAGGGAGGCCTGGCATGCTGCAATCTGTGAGGTTGCAAAGAGCTGAACGTGACTGAGCGACTGAATTGATGAAAGCAAATTATACATTCAGTGAAGGAATTTCTGAATCATTTATTTTATGATTAGTTCCTTATTTTACCCTCTTTAAGAATTGTTTGCCTAGTAAATATTATGAAGGTAATCTATATTTTTCACTAGTTTTATTGTTTTGGCAATAGCATTGGCCCAGAGTACTATTGCAGTACACTGTGTGAGAATTTATGCTATAGGCATCGGAGATCATCTATTCCATTCCATTTGACAGATGTTTGTTGAGTACCTTGCTGTGCAAAATGTAAGAATATTTTAAAAATATGCTCAGATTCTCCCCATCCTCAAGAAGCATGTGACCTAATATGGCAAAATAGATAACAAGTTTAAAGCATAGTAAAATAACTTCTTAATTTAAATAATTTACTGTTTGAATATAAATGTTGACCTGGAAATCACTGAAAGCTGCAAAGTTGTGCTGGTATTTAAATTGGAAATAGACAGGTGATAAATAATACAAGGATAAATAATATAAAGATAAAGGATATAATATAACTAGTATAATATACGGATGAATAAATAATATAAGGATATAAGAAAACTTAAGTATACATAAAGCCAAGGAGTGATTGGGGCACTTTAAGAAATGTAGGTTATATTCCATTGTATGTATGTACCATATCTTCTTTTTCTGTTCATCTATCAGTGGACATCTAGGTTGTTTCTGTGTCCTGGCTGTTGTAAATACTGTTGCAATGAACATTGGGTACATGTGTCTTTTTGAACTGTGATTTTCTCAGAGTATATTGCCCAGGAGTGGAATCAAGATTGCCGGGAGACATATCAATAACCTCAGATATGCAGATGACACCACCCTTATGGAAGAAAGTGAAGAGGAACTAAAAAGCCTCTTGATGAAAGTAAAAGAGGAGAGTGAAAAAGTTGGCTTAAAGCTCAACATTCAGAAAATGAAGATCATGGCATCCGGTCCCATCACTCCATGGGAAATAGATGTGGAAACAGTGGAAACAGTGTCAGACTTTATTTTTGGGGACTCCAAAATCACTGCAGATGGTGACGGCAGCCATGAAATTCAAAGACGCTTACTCCTTGGAAGAAAAGTTATGAGCAACCTAGATAGCATATTCAAAAGCAGAGACATTTCTTTGCCAACTAAGGTCTGTCTAGTTAAGGCTATGGTTTTTCCAGTGATCATGTACGGATGTGAGAGTTGGACTGTGAAGAAGGCTGAGCACTGAAGAATTGATGCTTTTGAACTGTGGTGTTGGAGAAGACTCTTGAGAGTCCCTTGGACTGCAAGGAGATCCAACCAGTCCATTCTGAAGGAGATCAACCCTGGGATTTCTTTGCAAGGAATGATGCTAAAGCTGTAACTCCAGTACTTCGGCCACCTGATGCGAAGAGTTGACTCATTGGAAAAGACTCTGATGGTGGGAGGGATTGGGTGCAGGAGGAGAAGGGGACGACCGAGGATGAGATGGCTGGATGGCATCACTGACTCGATGGACGTGAGTCTGAGTGAACTTGGGGAGTTGATGATAGACAGGGAGGCCTGGCGTGCTGCGATTCATGGGGTCGCAAAAAGTCGGACACGACTGAGCGACTGAACTGAACTGATGGTAGTTTTATTCCTAGCTTGTTAAGGAATTTCCATACTATTCTCTGTAGTACCTGTTCGAATTTACATTCCCACCAACAGGGCTGTAAGTTTCCCTTTTCTCCACATCCTCACCAGCACTTATTTTTTATTATTGGAGCATTATTCAGCCATTAAAAGAAACAAATTTGAGTCAGTTGTAGTGAGGTAGATGTACCTAGAGCCTGTTATACAAAGCAAAGTACATCAGGAAGAGAAAAACAAATATTATGTATTAACACATATATATGAAATCTAGAAAAATAGTACTTAAAAACCTATTTACAGAGAAAAAATGGAGATGTGGATGTAGAGAACAGACTTGTAGACACAGCAGGGGAAGGAGAGGGTAGGACAAATTCAAAAGAGTAACATTGACATATATACACTATCATGTGCAAAATAGATAACTAGCAGGAAGCTGTTTGTAACACAGAGAGCAGGGTGGAATGGGAGGAGAGGCTCAAATGCAGAGGATATATATATATACTGCTGCTGCTAAGTTGCATCAGCCGTGTCCTACTCTGTGCGACCCCATAGACGGAAGCCCACCAGGCTCCTCTGTCCCTGGGATTTCCCAGGAAAGAATACTGGAGTGGGGTGCCATTGCCTTCTCTGATATATATATATATATAATTATGACTTATTTGTATTGATATATGGTAGAGACCATCACAATATTGTAGAACAATTATCCTCCAATTAAACATTATAAAAAGAAAGAAATGTTGGTTAATAGAAGGATATAGATAAATTAAGATAAAAAGAGTTTGAACGTCACAAAGACTATATAAAAGACTGAAGTTTATGCTTTTGGCAGTTTATGTAAATGAAGTTCTCCATGTTAGGGAGTTAAATAATTTGAGTTATGTTAAAATTTTAACACAAGGAAAGGATGGAGATGTCAAATTGAAGACACTTACTTAAACAGGCTGAGTGACCTAGACACCAACAAAAGCAATTGGAGTGGAAAACCAAGACAGAAGGTGCTGAGGTCCTTTAATGGACCGGAACCTGGTGGTCCGGAGTTGACAGTAAGAAAGTAAGGGAGAGAAAGAGGCTGATAGTCCTTGGTTTACACAGAAAGCCAATAAAGCCCCTGCATGGGGCTTGCTCTGTTCAGGAAGGCCTCAGGTGCCCTCTCGATGGGATGAAGGCACAGAGCACCTTCTCGAGAGGGTCTTAGATGCCTGGGAAGGAAAGTGAACTCAGAGAGCCTCTGCGCTCCAGGGGATCAGCCTGAAAAAGAGACAGGGAGAGAGAGAGAGAAAGAGAGAGAGAGGGAGAGAGAGAGAAAGAGAAAGAAAGACACGGGACTAGAGCTCTGATGAAGCAAAGGTGTTTTAGTCAACGTGGTGTGGGCATATATACTGTCTTAAGAGGTAGTTATTCTCAGTAAAGATAAAGATTAAAATTCCAGACTTACAAAACAAGGCGATCCATATTAAAGAGAGAGAGTTGTAAACAATCACTTTTACCCTATGGTTCACAAGAAGAAAGAGGGTACTTACCACTGTGTAGAAAAACTAATGAAGGAAATGCCTGGATTTTTCAGCCCCCTGGAGAGGCTTGCCTCTCCTCTTAATTCCTGAATATTCAGGAATTAATAAGGAGCAGAGAATTCCTGACAGATCCAAAACAGCACACAGGAAGCCTCCTGTTAAACGCTTCCTGACAAGAAGGGACATTGATTCAACTCACAAATATGAGTTAAGTAAAAGTTTCATATGATTAACTTTTGCAACTACCCAGATATGTGGCTTGTGGTAAGAGACCTGTTTAGAGATGGTAAGTGAGAGAGTATATGTTTTAACTAAAATAACTAAATAATGTGGCTTACTCCAACAAACTAGAGAGGAAAAAACAAAAGTATATTTTAATGTAAATCAGAAAATAAAGTCAGATATAATGAGTTGGAAACTCCAGGTTGGCTATCTCTGTAATATGTGTGTGACTCTGTCATGTCCAGCCATTTGTGATCCCATGGACTATCGCCCACCAGACTCCTCTGTGAGTTTCCTAGGCAAGAAATACTGGAGTGGGTTGCCATTTCCTACTCCGGGGATCTTCCAATCTAGGAATCAAACCCATATCTCTTGCCTCTCCTGCATTGGCAGGTAGATTCTGTCTACCACTCTGCCACCTGGGAAGCCTATCTCTGTAATAATGACAACCATTAATTTATAAAGAGCCTGCTTTTTTCTTGGTATACATCGTCTTGTTCAGTCCTCACAAAATAACACTATGAGGAGGACATTAGTATTAATATTAAACAGATAAGAGAGCTGAGTCTTATAGAAGTCATGTAATTTGTTCAGTTTGGTACTAACTCATTACTTAGGTAGTAAGTGGCTGAATCAGGATTCAGTTCCATTTTTCTGTGACTCTAAATGCCATATTCTTTCCACCGATAGTCACTTTGCATAATTGCCAGTTGTTCGAAATAAGATTGATTGTATTCTTTGCAGCCAAAGATGGAGAGAAGCTCTATACAGTCAGCAAAATCAAGACCCGGAGCTGACTGTGGCTCAGATCATGAGCTCCTTATTGCCAAATTCAGACTTAAATTGAAGAAAGTAGGGAAAAGCACTAGACCATTTAGGTATGACCTAAATCAAATCCCTTATGATTATACAGTGGAAGTGAGAAATAGATATAAGGGGCTAGATCTGATAGATAGAGTGCCTGATGAACTATGGACTGAGGTTCATGACATTGTACAGGAGACAGGGATCAAGAACATCCCCAAGGAAAAATAATGCAAAACAGCAAAATGGCTGTCTGGGGAAGCCTTACAAATAGCTGTGAAAAGAAGAGAAGCGAAAGCAAAGGAGAAAAGGAAAGGTATAACCATCTGAATGCAGAGTTCCAAAGAATAGCAAGAAGAGATAAGAAAGGCTTCTTCAACGATCAATGCAAAGAAATCGAGGAAAAGAACCGAATGGGAAAGACTAGAGATCGCTTCAAGAAAATTAGAGATACCAAGGGAACATTTCATGCAAAGATGGGCTCGATAAAGGACAGAAATGGTATGGACCTAACAGAAGCAGAAGATATTAAGAAGAGGTGGCAAGAATACACAGAAGAACTGTACAAAAAAGATCTTCATGACACAGATAATCATGATGGTGTGATCACTCATCTAGAGCCAGACATCTTGGAATGTGAAATCAAGTGGGCCTTAGAAAGCATCACTACGAACAAAGCTAATGGAGGTGCTGGAATTCCAGTTGAGCTATTTCAAATCCTGAAAGATGATGCTGTGAAAGTGCTGCACTCAATATGCCAGCAAATTTGGAAAACTCAGCAGTGGCCACAGGACTGGAAAAGGTCAGTTTTCATTCCAATTCCAAAGAAAGGCAATGCCAAAGAATGCTCAAACTACCGCACAATTGCACTCATCTCACACGCTAGTAAAGTAATGCTCAAAATTCTCCAAGCCAGGCTTCAGCAACATGTGAACCGTGAACTTCCAGATGTTCAAGCTGGTTTTAGAAAAGGCAGAGGAACCAGAGATCAAATTGCCGACACTGTTGGATCATCGAAAAAGCAATAGAGTTCCAGAAAAACATCTATTTCTGCTTTATTGAGTATGTCAAAGCCTTTGACTGTGTGGATCACAAGAAATTGGAAAATTCTTCAAGAGATGGGAATACCAGACCACCTTGAGAAAGCTACCTCTTGAGAAAACCAAATGCAGGTCAGGAAGCAACAGTTAGAACTGGACATGGAACAACAGTCTGGTTCCAAATAGGAAAAGAAGTACGTCAAGGCTGTATATTGTCACCCTGCTTATTTAACTTATATGCAGAGTGCATCATGAGAAACGCTGGGCTGGAAGAAGCACAAACTGGAATCAAGATTGCCAGGAGAAATATCAATAACCTCAGATATCCAGATGACATCACCCTTATGGCAGAAAGTGAAGAGGAACAAAAAAGCCTCTTGATGAAAGTGAAAGAGGAGAGCAAAAAAGTTGGCTTAAAGCTCAACATTCAGAAAACGAAGATCATGGCATCTGGTCCCATCACTTCATGGGAAATAGATGGGGAAACAGTGGAAACAGTGTCAGACTTTTATTTTTGGGGGCTCCAAAATCACTGCAGATGGTGACTGCAGCCATGAAATTCAAAGATGCTTACTCCTTGGAAGAAAAGTTATGACCAACCTAGATTATATATTGAAAAGCAGAGACATTACTTTCCCAACAAAGTCTGTCTAGTCAGGACTATGGCTTTTCCAGTGATCATGAGTGGATGTGAGAGTTGGACTGTGAAGAAGCTGAGTGCCAAAGAATTGATGCTTTTGAACTGTGGTGTTGGAGAAGACTCTTGAGAGTCCCTTGGACTGCAAGAAAATCCAACCAGTCCATTCTAAAGATCAGTCCTGGGTGTTCTTTGGAAGGACTGATGCTAAAGCTGAAACTCCAATACTCTGGCCACCTCATGTGAAGAGTTGACTCATTGGAAAAGACTCTGATGCTGGGAGGGATTGGGGCCAAGAGGAAGAGGGGACGATAAAGGATGAGATGGCTGGATGGCATCACCAACTCTCTGGACGTGATTTTGAGTGAACCCCAGGAGATGGTGATGGACAGGAAGGACTAGGGTGCTGTGATTCATGGGGTCGCAAAGAGTTGGACACAACTGAGTGACTGAACTTACTGACTGAAATTAATACTCAACTGAAGTAACTCTTCAATATATGAATGAAAGTGAGAGGAATGACTGAAGCTTAAACAATCACCATAACCCCATTCACTATGTTCCCTCTAAATAAAACTATAGATTTATGGGAGACCAAGTAAAAAAGTTAGGAGGATAGTTACATTATGTGGATAGGAACCCTACCTTTCATCTTAACTCTATTCTTTTTAATTTCTTTACCAGAGAACTATTGGTTACATAGGTATGTAATTTTGTTTCTTACCAAATTACAAGAAGGTCCTGTTTCATTGAAAATCACAATTTCTGTGCTAATCTTTATTTTATTGTTCTTTTATAACCAAATAATACGTACACTTTTGACTCCCTCCCTTCCCCACATGTGAGATGCCCTGAACACCCCAACTGACTTAGCCCTGTCATCATTATCTGTCTTCATTTCCTGAATCAGTAAGGTACTCTAATTTCATAAGCTTTGGTGACCTAGAATCAAATTCACTATATATTGAGTCCAACTCTGAACTTATACATCATATCTGATAACTGGGCTTTAGGATTGATTTTCTGATGATACAGTCCTTTCCTTTAGTTTCTGTGTCTTAATTACCTAATTTATATGCTGATGCTTTAGTTCCTACCTTTGTAACCAATGCTCTACCCTAATTTCTCCAAGATTGGGGTCTTTTCTTTTTTTCTAATCTACTGAAATCACAGTACTTCTAGGCCACCTGTCCTTCATCTAACATACTGACTATTTCTGTGTCACTGTTTAAGATCTGTTCTTGGGCTTTCCATTACTAGTCAGAGTTCATCTGCAAAGATACCTAGATGTTACTATGTTTTGAACAAACTGCTGTTTGGCTAGACTGCTGCTATCACAGGTCCCACTATTTCATTTCTTCGTTTTGAGCTTGCTTTCATCATTACTGAAGGCAGGAGATACTTTTTTCTGAATCTTTAGTTTCCCATAATTTCATAGGCATTATTATTTATGTATTTTGTACAAGTGTTTGATCTTTTTATTTGTATAATTTGCATTGTAGAAATATGTATATAATTGTGCCTGATTGTAGAAAAATTTGAGTTACAATCTCATTCTCTCACTGAAACCTTCAGTAGGTCAAACTAAATGCCCCTTTCTATCTAATGTAGAATTAAAATGCCATTTTTGCCAGTAAAGCACAAAATACTATATGAACATAAATTAACTTTGTTTGCTTAATAAACAGTTACAGAAAAACTTAAATGTTAGCTTCTCACTTGTAAAATGGGAGAAAGAATTTCTACTTCGTTGAGTTTTTAAAAAAATATTTATCTATTTCTGGCTGTGCTGGGTCTTTGCTGCTGCTCATGGGCTCTCTCCGGTTGCAGAGAGTGGGAGCCACTCTCTACCTGTCGTGTATGCATGTCTCACTGCAGTGGCTTCTATTATTATGGAACACAGGCTCTAGGGAGCTTCCCAGGTGGCACCAATGGTAAAGAACCTGCCTGCCAATGCAGGAGACAGGAGAGACATGGGTTTGATCCCTGGGTGGGGAAGATCCCCTGGAGAAGGGCATAGCAACCCACTCCAGTATTGTTGCCTGGAGAACCCTATGGACAGAGGAGCCTGGCAGGCTGCAGTCCCTAGGATCGCAAAGAGTCCTACACGACTGAAGGGACTTAACACGTCTGCAAGCACAGGCTCTAGGGCATGTGGGCTTCATGTGCTATGTGGACTCAGTAGTTGCAGCTCTGGAGCACGTGACTGTGGAGCACGTGCTCAGTTACTGATGCAGTAGCCTAGTTGCTCCATGACATGTGAGGTCTTCCCAGACCAAGGATAGAACCGTGTTTCCTGCATTGACAGGTGGATGCTTTACCACTGAGCTACCAGGGAAGCCTCCTCACTGAATTTTTATCATAGATTGTGTTAGTACCACTAAAGAGCTTAGAACAGTGCCTATTATTGAACATATTAAAAGTTCGATAAAGTGAACTTGTTTGATTATTACTATTCAATTATTTATTTGATTTTATTCAGACTTGCATAATAACAGGTTCTTTGCAGATAGATTCATAATAAAAACTAGTGTTATTTAATCATTTAAAAATAAAATTAACATTAGGGTATGCTTTATATTGATTATTTTCAATTACTATTTAAAAAGAGAAGTTCTAACAAGTGAAAAGTAATCCCAACCTCTTTTTCTTTTATATTAGTAATGTATATGCCAAAATATATATGAGGAAGAAACTGAAAATATGGTAAAAGAACCATTAAATTGGTTTTACTCAAGTTGAATGTTAAAGATTCACCATTACTTCACTTACACACTGCAAACCATGGTTGAATTTATTACCATTTACTCATAAGAAGAATTTATAAGTTGATACTTTAATCTTGGTATTCAGTTCAGTTCAGTTCAGTCACTCAGTCATGTCTGACTCTTTGCAAACCCATGGACTACATCATGCCAGGCCACCCTGTCCATCACCAACTCCCAGAATTTACTCAACTCATGTCCATTTAGTTGGTGATGCAATCCAACCTTCTCATCCTCTGTCATCCCCTTCTGCTCTCAGCTTGAATATTTCCCAGCATCACAGTCTTTTTCAAATGAGTCAGCTCTTCGCATCAGGTGGCCAAAGGATTAGAGTTTCAGCTTCAACATCAGTCCTTCCAATGAACATTCAGGACTGATTTCCTTTAGGAAGGGCTGGTTGGATCTCCTTGCAGTCTAAGGTTATTGATATTTCTCCCAGCAGTCTTGATTCCAGCTTGTGCTTCATCTAGCCCAGCACTTCTCATGATGTACTCTGCATATAAGTTAAATAAGCAGGGTGACTGTATACAGCCTTGACGTACTCCTTTTCCTATTTGGAGCCATTCTGTTGTTCCCTGTCCAAATCTAACTGTTCCTTCCTGACCTGCATACAAATTTCTCAAGAGGCAAGTCAGGTGGCCTGGTATCCCATCTCTTGAAGAATTTTCCACAGTTTCTTGTGATCCACACAGTCAAAGTCTTTGGCATAGTCAATAAAGCAGAAATAGGTGTTTCTCTGGAACTCTCTTGCTTTTTTGATGATCCAAAGGGTGTTGGCAATTTGATTTCTGGTTCCTCTGCCTTTTCTAAAACCAGTTTGAACATCTGGAAGTTCATGGTTCATGTATTGTTGAAGCCTGGCTTGCAGAATTTAGAGCATTACTTTACTAGCATGTGAGATGAGTACAATTCTGCAGTAGTTTGAGCATTCTTTGGCGTTGCCTTTCTTAGGGATTGGAATGAAAACTGACCTTTTCCAGTCCTGTGGCCACTGCTGAGTTTTCCAAATTTGCTGGCATATTGAGTGCAGTCTTTTCACAACATCATCTTTTTGGATTTGAAATAGCTCCACTGGAATTCCATCACCTCCACTAGCTGTGTTCCTAGTGATGCTTCCTAAGACCTGCTTGACTTCACATTCCAGCTTGTTTGGCTCTAGGTGAGTGATCACACCATCGTGGTTATCTTGGTCACGAAGATCTTTTTTATCCAGTTCTTCTGTGTAATTTTGCCACCTCTTCTTTTGCTTTTGTTAGGTCCATACCATTTCTGTCCTTTATTGAGCTTATGTTTGCATGAAGTGTTCCCTTGGCATCTCTCATTTTCTTGAAGAGATCTCTAGTCTCTCCCATTCTATTGTTTTTCTCTATTTCTTTGCACTGATTAGAAAATAATTCTTCTTTACATGTAGAGAAAGCAACAGTTATTAATATAATGAATACACTAATGTATTGTCACTTTTATAGAAACAAGACTTTTTACTATTCTTTACCTAGATGGTTTAAAGAAAAAAATTTTACCCTGTTAATTTATTTTCAGTGATAAAAATATGAAAAACATTATAGCTTCAAAAAATTCATAGAATTAATTAATGCATTTGTATTTTGTATATCAGTATAAAATTGGAAATAAATATAAAATAAATTCTTAAATTTTCTCCTCCAAGATTTGCTTTTACCTCAAACTCTTTTTATTTTATAATATTTTTCTCCTTTAGCTTAAAGTAGTCTAAAATATGAAATGGATCTATAACAATAATGGTGGCATCTGGAAGACATTTTTAGCAATAGACAAAGCCAAAAGTCAAAGGAATGCAACATGTGGAGAAAATATTATAACTTTAGCTATGTGGTTAGGTATTTAAATGCCCTTGGGCAGTTGATGCCTTTCCTTTGATATGCAACTTTAAAATGCTAATGCTAATACTGCACTGTTATTTCCAAAATATTGACATATTTTGATATCTATCATCCAGTTTCATTACTCTCCAAGACTTGAACTAGACTGCATCATATATGATGAGAGGAATCCTTCATTTCCTTTAATATTATTTTTGTGAATTAAATCTCTTGAGCATTCACAAATTCTATGGTATTAAATAATTACGGGTAAATATTTCAGGAAATAGATTTATTCTCTGTTATGCAAATCAAATGCAGGGTATCAGAGTAAATTAAAACCACTAGATTAAGAGGAAATAAAATGCAGATATGCTGTCTAATTCTGCCATTTGAATATATGAGAGATTCTTAGACTGTCCCAGAGAGAGAGTGAAAAAGGAAAGAAATGGATGGCATTTAATGTAAGAATGAAATTTGTTCTATAATTTTGAATGTCTAAATTATAGCCTTTTATTTCATTTCCTTTGGATCTGTTAATGCCTCATCATAGAGTGCTCATATCTCTTTTTTCAATTTTTCTACTCTCTGTATGTGTAAATGCATATGTATGTTTGTAAATATGTATGTGTGCATATGTCTGTCTACCTACTTACTTACCTATCTACCTACCCAGACTATGCACAGAGAATGAGTTGAAATGGAATATGAAAACAGCTAGAATCCACATAATACAAACATATTTCTGTAACTGTGAAAGGAAAATAAAATAATTTTAAAATGTGACCTTCTGAATAAAGCAGTAGATTCCAAGCATCTGTCTAATTCTTCATTTAACTTTCCCTATTTTAAGAAGGATCTTCCTCTTCACTTATATCCCTTACCTTTCTCAGTGTTTACCTCAGCAGATTAATCACAGGGACAGTCTTGCAATTCTTCTTACTTGTAGTCTTAATATTTTATTAGTAGAGGCAGTCTCATATCTCAAGGATATGAAGACAAAAGTAGTGTTGGCTCTTTCTTTTCCTTATACCTTATTTCTAAAACACTAAACAACACTCTTAACCCCATGGTAGATGAGTACAGCTTTTCTCTTTGGACTGCTGTGAAGCACATTCAGTGTATAACTCAGTTCTTAATTCATGGACTGTTAATCTTCTGGTTCATTTTATTCACTGAAGAAGTATATTGTTTCAAGACCATGTCTATATTCTTATAGGAGAAGTTCTCTCACTTAACTGCCTAGCTCTTGCAAACATAAAGACTCATCTTTTGACTGATAGGGTCAAAGATGAGACTATTTTATTCTTTTTTTTCCCCCAATGTTTTGATGTGGTTTCCAACAATTTGTTTCTTTTGTTTTCATTTCTAAGGTAATGAAAATTGGCTTTGGAAAATTCATTAATAAATATTCCTGTGGGGAATTGTGAATGGAGAAAATTAACCTAGCTTAAACTGATCATTGAAATTTCTGAAATCTTTTGGACAGATATTTTAAGGGCTTGCCATTCTTGGAATAGAGGATGCCTTGTTAAGCCTTTAATTCTGCTCCCTGGAAGTATCTTCCTTATTCATCAGTCTCTTTCAGAGATTTTTCCTTTTCCAATCATCATTAGCTACCTGTGACTGTGCTGTGACATTAGCTTTTTGAAGGCTGACCAGCTTTCTTAACATGCTTTTGGCTCTTACCAAAAGAGCCATGCTTTTGGTTTTACCCAGTGGTGGTTTCAGGCATAATTTCTTATGGTGTCAGCTAGTGGTTCCATTGACAATACAGTTCAGTAGAAAATATCATAGATTTATCTAGTGAATTTTCAGTTTCATATTCATAGAGTTATATTACTCTTTTCATAATATAATTCTCTAATCTACTATATTTCTTTGTCCATTCCTTTAGATCCTCTATCTTTCCATTTAAGATTGTACCTTTCAGGCTTTGGGAAGAACACACTTTTAGTTTTCACAAACAATCCCCACCCCTAGCCATTTTGTCCAACTGAAAGCTCCTACTATCTGCCACCTTATCTATTCAAAGTTTTAACAATGAACTATGGTTCTTTTGACAGATAAGGAAATTGGGAAGTTAAGTAATTTGCCTAAGACCACAAAAACTGACAAGTGATGGATCTGGCATTGAACCTGGGCAGTGTGATTCTATATGCTGCACCATTAAACATTGAGTTCCAGTGCTTTCTTGATGAAAATAATCATTTACTTTTCCTAGAGCAGCACAGATGTGAGCTCTGTGAGCCTCTTTACATTAGCACACCTGAAAGCACCACAGTTCATCAAGGATGTTACTCAAAACTGTTTACTTGAAATCACTGAATTGTGAATTATTTTACCGTCATTTATCTTTTCATTTCTTTAACTCCAAGGAATATAAAACCTGTTTTTCAAATGTTAATAACCCTGTGTACTCTAGAGTTATAAAAATCTAGTTCAGAAAAGGAAATGATTTTCTCTTACCAGATTGCCATGAAGATCAGAGAATATGCTGCTTGTTTAAACAAAAACAGAGGTTGTATGCATTTTACAATAAGAAGATAAATTGAAATATGAACTATATTTGAGGTGATCTCAATTCTTACAAATGAACTTTCTATGTAAGCACTCGTCTAGATTTTTGCTTTCCCATTTATCTGTAAATGAGTCTAATATCATAGAAGATCTAATTTGAGAAAAGTTATTAATCAAATTTAAAATTCAAGTACAATATAGTATAATATATAATATATGGCCAGTTATTTTTAATATTCTATATACTGTCTTTCCTTTGAGATGAATCACACCAGTTTCCAGCTCTTCCTGATACTTCTTATCTAAATCTTCCAGCAAAGAAGACACATATACTTCAAATTTTTCTTCTCCTCAGCAAAATGCACTGGTCTTATGTCTTGTTTCACAGCTTTGTTCTCTTCTGGGGTATAAATAGGAAGTTTATGATTAAGTTGCATATACTAGTGGGTAAATGGATACTAATGGCTAAACTTACGTTCTTTTTCAAGAGATCTAATTGCATTTTAACAAAGCTTTCTAATTTTCTAGGATTTCTAACGTCACAACCCAAGATATTGAGATGAAGGCAGTAGTAATTTCAGACAACCTTCAAGTTAATGGGATAAATAACTTCCAAAATTTAGATTGAGTACTGCCCAAATCATCTGATGCAAAGACATTTTATAGTCACTTTTAAGTCTAATTATTAGCACTCTTAGAAAGTCATAAGTTTCAATATTTTTAGTAATATACACTACTCTTTAAATAAACATTAAACCATATAGCTATGAAAGGTTGAAATAAATTTAGCTATTAATTTATGATTTACTTTGATTTTCTTTAACCATGAGTAGGGTATACAATAATAATTGAATAATTAGTGTTTGTTTTCTAAATTTTTAGGAGAAAATATAATATACACTATTCATATGGAGAAGGAAATGGCAACCCATTTCAGTATTCTTCCCTAGAGAATCCCGTGGACAGAGGAGCCTGGTGGGCTGCTGTCCATAGGGTCGCATTGAGTTGGACACGACTGAAGCAACTTAGCATTCATGCATGCATTGGAGAAGGAAATGGCAACCCACTCCAGTGTTCTTGCCTGGAGAATCCCAGGGACAGAGGAGCCTGGTGGGCTGCCGTCTATGATGTCACACAGAGTCGGACACGACTGAAGCGACTTAGCAGCAGCAGCAGCATACAATAATGAGGTATGTGGAATTAAAAGTAGGCTTTTGAGGTGAGAGAGACAGAGACAAACAGAAAGAGACAGATAGATTATGTGTTTCAGTGGGAGTGATTCTGAAAAAGTCACATCTTTTCTACAAGTTTTTCAATAGAAGATAAGTTTTCCTGTATAAGACCAATTATTTAGAGAGTTTGTTATTTTATTTCTTCTGCTCTGAAGTGTCACTGAAATGGAAATTGTTGCAGTGAGACTGACTAGTGATGATAACTCTGGTCAAATTGACCTTTACTCACTTGATTCATGACAGTCTAACAAGTCTTGGTCTTTGTTAACAGCAATGTATTCAGACAGATTCTCTAAAATAGAGCCATAAAACTTTATTTTATTTAATTATAATTGATTTCTCTTATCTTGGTTTCATATACAAAGAGAATGACAAGAAAAGAGAAGAAAAAGTTTTGAAAAATATTTATAGTTTTCTTTTGCTGACTCTCAATTTTAGAATAGAAGTACTTATTTTTGAAGTATTTATTTTGAAAATTAATTCATGTAACAAATATTAAGACTTTATTATGTTTTAAGAACAAACCACAAGCTAAAAGGACTATACCATCAATATGTAGGTGACCGACTGTCCTATTTTGTCGAAGACTATCTTGCTTTTAAAACTGAAAGTCCCATATCCTGGGAAACTTCTTTAGTCCAAAGCAAACTCAAAGTAGGACTCTTTGCACACCTGCCTCTAATAGAACTTAACTGTAAGAAAAAGTAACTTGAAATAATCTGCTTATTATATTATATACTTTTCATTTATCCAGAACTGTAGCTCATTGGCTAATTTGTTTTAAAGACTTGTTTTGTTTGATGTGTTTTTTGTTGCAACATAAAAAATTGCCCCAATACCAACAACACACAGTTATTATCTCAGTTTCTATGGGTCATGGATCTGGTCATAATTTAGAGGTTTGGGACTAAAGACTTCATTCTTCCCTTGCAATTGTTTGGAGGCCACCACCCTCAGTTCCTTGCCAGTGGGGCTCTCCAGCGTGCTAATTTGCTGTATCAAGGGCAGCAAAAAAAATGGGTCTGCTTGCAAGACAGAAGTCATAATCTTATGTAACAAACACTAAAGCAATTTGCTGTATTTTGTTCTATAAAAACATGTCAATAGGTTCAATCCACATTCAAGGGGAGGAAGTTACATAAGAACATAAATAGTAGGAGGTGAGGATCAAAGGATCTTACTTGGCTGTCAGAGAGAGCCAAGTAAGAGAAATTAGTTATATATGCTGCTAAGTCACTTCAGTCGTGTCTGACTCTGTGTGACCCCATAGACGGCAGCCCACCAGGCTCCCTCGTCCCTGGGATTCTCCAGGCAAGAACACTGGAGTGGGTTTTATATATATATGTACACTAATATATATATATAAACTTTGTATTTATATAAATTTATATATATAAAGTTAAATATGTTTATATATATTTTAGTTTCATATATATACTTAAGAGAAATTAATTATATATATATATACACACACAACTATATATCATCATTGAAAGTGAAAGTGAAGTCGCTCAGTCGTGTCCGACTCTTTGCGACCCCATGGACTGTAGCCTATCAGGCTCCTCTGTCCATGGGATTTTCCAGGCAAGAGTGCTGGAGTGGATTGCCATTTCCTTCTCCAGGGGATCTTCCCGACCCAGGAATCGAACCCGGGTCTCCCACATTGCAGGCAGACGCTTTAAGTCTGAGCCACCAGGGAAGCCCATATATCATCATTATATAGCATCATATTCTATGTCTATAATACACCACCCCTTCTAGTCATCATTCTCCCTCCCAAAGTCAATGATTTTTCTGAATTCAGGCACTATTTATTGCTTCCATCTCTTTCTGACCTTCATATGGGTGAAAACATACAGTAAGTACTGTTTTGTTTCTAGCTTGCTTTATTCAAAGCATTTTTTCTTTGAGCTTCATATACATCGCACATATATCATCAGCTTATTTTCCACATTGTTATCCAATATTTCCTGTACTAATATCTCATGATTTATTTATTTATTTATTTGGCCTTGCTCTACAGCTTGTGGTTTCTCAGTTCCCTGACCAGGGACTGAATCCAGGCCGTGGCAATGAAAGCCTGGAATCCTAACCACTAGGCCACCAGGGAATTCGCAATGTCTCATGATTTACTGATACATTACACTGTCTCAGTGAAGGAATGGATGGTATAAAGAATCCTATTGCATTATAAACTTTTAGTCCTCCGTTTCCTTTTCTAAACCTTTTCCCTGCTTCAGGTTTACTTCTCTTCCAGTCTTTCATGTCCTCATGGTGTCCTAGCCTTGCATGGGGCTCCTGATTTAATGTTACCATATTTTGCAAGATTTATACTCTATGACTTTTTTTTCAGAATGGAACTTTTAGAATAATATCTGCATGTTAGTGGAAAACACCTCCTAGCTGAGAGGATAATTAGGAGGAGGCTATCTGTTAAAACACACCTAACCAAATATATTCACTTCATCTGTTGTGAAGAGAGGTTAGACTTTCAAGATTCTTATCATACAGTAGTTACAGTTGAGAAATAATTTCTTTGATTCACAGAATATCAAATATGATTATAGGTGATAATGTGATATCAAGGCCTTCACCATATGCGCTAAAGTAAGGGGAGCCTGGTGGGCTGCCGTCTATGGGGTCGCACAGAGTCGGACATGACTGAAGCGACTTAGCAGCAGCAGCAAGGTGTATATTCTCTAAGTGTGCGTGCAGGCTCAGTCGCTTCAGTCATGTCTGACTCTTTATGACCCTGTGGACTGTAGCCTGCCAGCGTCCTTTGTCCATGGGATTCTCCAGGCATGAATACTGAAGTGGGTCGCCATTCCCTTCTCCAGGGTATGTTCCTCACCCAGGGATCGAACCTGGGTCTCCTGCATTACAGGCAAATTCTTTACCGCTGAGCCGCCGGGGAAGCCCACTCTCGAGGTGGTACTGAAATAAAAACAGAGACGTACATGTACTCCTGAACAGAAGATGCTGGAGAATGTAGAAGGAGAAAAATACATTAGCTACAAATTCAAGAATTAGTTATTTGAAGTGTTTTAAAAATTTTAAGCCCTTTATGTAATTCTTTAAAGCTTATTAGTATGTTGAAAGTATTACAGGAACTTCAAATTTTTATTCCCCTGGAGAATACTGAACATGTTTCCTAAGTTCTCCCATTTAGTATTTATAATTCTATTTGCTCCAAATTCTGCCTTTCTCATTCATGTTTGTTGAGTGATTTCCATTTTAATCTTAAAACTCAGATGTATATGTGTGCTGATTTTCAGAAAAACAAACTAAATATTCAGTTGTGGGTGTGGTAACTTTCATGTTTGCACATTTAGAATTTCCCATGTGTTGAAATCCTTGTTTTGCTTTTAGTTTTGGGAGTATTCATATCTTCCGAATAATCTCAATCAGCATGATGTATTGAGGAGGAGAGTGGGGCACTCCCTTAAAGTTACGTGCCACGAGGAAATTTCAACACTTTCACCATCTAGCTTATTTCAAATAAAGAAACAGGCAAACAACAAAAAAAAATGGAAGTGGTTCATGCATAATAAATCCCTGCTGTGCTATGCTGTGTTTTCATGACTAATTTCTTCACTAACCACAGCTTTGCAGTCCACAACTTTAAAACACCAGGAGTTCTTTATAAAAACATGGGCTTACTGTTAGGGTTGTGCTTTTTCCTGTCCACAGACTCCCCAGTGACTTGTTAACTGTCCAAACATAAATGTCTTCAAAAGACTATGGAAAATGCGGTTGTAAGATATTTTTGGAACCACAAGGGAACCTTCCTATTATAGAGTCAAAAACTAAAATAACAGTAAAGAATAAATTATTACCCTAAGAATTGATTTGATACCTTTAATTTCTCTTCACAGAAATATCAGTTTTGCCAGAAACATTGAGGAATTATCTAGTCATTTCCCATGATTAAACTGAATGACAAACCATCTCAGTTAAAATGTCTGAGTGATTTACCTGAGGCTAAGAACAGAATTTGAAATAAGTAATTGAACTAGTACTTGTTTTACCTCATATCTGCTTTATGACTACTTAAAAAAAACTCCAGTCCCAAATACTTGTGTAACATTTTCTACTTTCTTCATTTTCTGTTAGCTCCACTAGATATTGTTAACATCTCTTGACTATTTTTGATTTTACAGGAGAAAAAAATCTCTTTGTTTCAAGTGAAATCTAGTTCTTTAGCAGTGAGGTCCTGGTCAAAACCAGGAATCTTCTCTGTCAAGCTTCTCTATTCCCAAGAACAGAACCAAGGTTGTTCTCAAATTTCAGATAAATATCTTGAAGTTTGTAATTTGTTTTTCTCCTTTAACTTTCTCCATGATTCAAGCACAACCTCCTCTTTCCATTGTCATGGGCTGGGAATCTCTTTAGGAGTCTGCTGATTGTGCAAATGAGCAGCAGGGTTGAACCAAGGTACTGACTGAATAAGTAATGAATGCAGATTTTTAAAGTGTCCATTAATGGGAAAAAAAAGCAAGCAAATGGCTTGAATTACCTCACTTCCTTGTCCCTTTTCTTTAGCATTCACAGATGATATATTACACTTTTTCAAGCTTCAATGTTGTTGGCATTTGCTTTGCTCCTACTTCTTGCTGGGAGAATTGCACACCATCCACCTTTAGAAACTTAGTTCTGTGAGCATGCTATTTTATGTTATTCTTTCTTTTCTTACTCATTGCTAATTGCAGCAGAGTTAGACAGCAGGTACCCAGTCCTTTGGCTTGGTGGAAGCAATCTGTTTCTTCCCCTGATAGCTTGGAATGAGGGCAAGGGTGTGATAAGGGTGTGGCTGCTTGTGCTGGAGCTAAGAGGAAAATCACATATTAATGATCTCATTCATAACTGTTTGTCCCCACTGTGTTCCTGTTGTTTGCATTCCTCTATTTCAGCCCTTATGGATATTTTGAACTTACAGCTTGCGTTTTGCATGTGTGTGTGCTAAGTTATTTCAGTCATGTCTGACTCTTTGTGGCCCTACAGACTGTAGCCCGCCAGGTTCCTCTGCCGATGGGACCCTCCAGGCAAGAATACTAGAACGGGTTGTCATTTCCTTTCCCAGGGATCTTCCTGGAGCAGGGATAGAGCCCGCATCTCCTGCATCGGCGGGCCGGTTCTTTACCACTAGTGCCAACTGGGAAGCTCAGTTTGCATTTTATGTCGTTTATTTCTGCTTCCTTACAAAGGAAGAGACCTTGCTAGGCGCTGTGGTTTACGCATTTTGTATCCTATTCTGTTTAAAATAGTGGACTATTAAATAAAGTATGAATAATCTTGCTACTTTTTAAAAAATTATATTTTTGTCCTCTTTTATTCAGTTCTTTTGTTCACCCTAAGATGTATTACAATGATCTTGTAACTTAATTCAATTATGTGTATTTATAATCCTTTTAAAGATAATGAAGATCAGTTTAAAATTTGAACATGTGTTCTGCCAGCCATTGGTTCTAGCTCTGAAACCCAATTGTATGATATCTAATCTATCAATGATGAAACATGAAACAAAAATCCTCTGTGAAATATTATTTATACCCTTAGGTCAGGTCATTGATTCATGGTATTTACTTTTTAGTATATTTCCAAAACTTTGTATACCAACCTAATAACCTAATAGTTAATAGTTTTATAAAACTATTTTCATGTTTTCATCATTGATAGATTAGTTTTATAGTTTAGATAGTGTTTATTAGTTTAGAATCACTATACAATATTGAGATGTGATCAAAATTACTCTAAAGTTCAAGTAAAACAGAAATAAAAAGTGCCATATAATATCTCAGTCTAGTACTGTCTCACAGGAGATATTTTATATGATAAAAATATACTATACATATTAAGAAAAATAATTTACTTAAAATTACTTTTTTTTTCACAGAAGTCTCTTTTAAGATTATTTCCACAAAACACTTAATGGTAGACAGTTTTGTATGAAAATACAGCATGGAAATAAATGATTAGATGTGTAAATACTTACATTATTTCATAAATTTATTTATTTCAAATTACTTAAAAAAAGGATAGTGTGTTCCAAAATACTTTTTTATTATCTTCTATGGGTAAGTACTATTCTATGACATGAGGATATAGCAGTTAAAAACAGACAAAATTCCCCACCCTCACAGAACTTTACATCCTAGAAAGAAAAGAAAATGCAGTTAATACATAAGTATAGTATTAATGACTCTGGAGAAAATTTAAAGCAGAAATTAGGAGACTGTGATGCCACAATTTCAAATAGCAAAGTGAGTGGGCTCACAGAGAAGAAAAGATCTGTAAAAGGAGAGGTGAGATACTATGTAACCATTTGGGGAAGAGCAGAGAAGGCAATGGCAACCCACTCCAGTACTCTTGCCTGGAAAATCCCATGGATGGAGGAGCCTGGTGGGCTGCAGTCCATGGAGTCGCTAAGAGTTGGACACGACTGAGCGACTTCACTTTCCCTTTTCACTTTCATGCATTGGAGAAGGAATGGTAACCCACTCCAGTGTTCTTGCCTGGAGAATCCCAGGGACAGGGGAGCCTGGTGGGCTGCCATCTATGGGGTCGCACAGAGTCAGACACGACTCAAACAACTCCAGCAGCAGCAGTCAAAAGCCCTAAAGTCTTATGCTTGCGGATTTTAAAGAGCAGAAATGAGACAAGAGCAGCTGGAGTTGAGTAAGTTAACAGGAAGAGCACACAGAAGACTGAGAGGTGATGGTGACTTGGAAGAGGTTGTTAGCGGTGGAGGTGGCGAGGTGGGTACTGCCCTATTATGGATGTACATTTGACCCTTGAACAACAAGGATTTGAACTCCTCAGGTCCACTTATACTAAGATTTCTTTCATTAAATATATACTATATTACTCTAGGATCTGTGGTTGTTTGAACCCAGGGATGCAAAACTGGGGGTAAGAGGGGCAGCTGTAAAGTTATATTTAGATTTTCAACAGTGCCTAAGGTGGTGCCCCTATGCCCAAAGCTGTTCAAGGATTAATTCAACTTTGAAGTTCTACCTGACAGGATTTACTGATAATTAGGTGGAAATTGTGAGAAAGAGAGAGAAATTCAGGGTGACCAGGATTTTGGTAGAGAAACTGGATTATTTATCTTTGTGTTGTTGTTCAGTCACCCAGCTATGTCCGACTCTTTACAGCCCCATGGACTGCAGCACCCCAGGCCTCCCTGTCCTCACCATCTCCCAGAGTTTGCTTAAGTTCATGTCCATTGCACTGGTAATGCTGTCCAGCCATCTTATCCTCTGACATTTTCTCCTTCTGCTCTCAATCTTTTCCAGCATCAGGGTCTTTTCCAGTGAGTCAGCTGTTCACATCAGGTGACCAAAATATTAGAGCTTCAGCTTCAGCATCAGTCTTTTCGATGAGTATTCAGAGTTGATTTCCTTTAAGACTGACTGGTTTGATTTATGTCTGTAATAATGAGTAAAATACAATTGAGGTCTAACTTTATGTATTTTTATTGTTCCATTGAATTTATGGAAATTCTGACTAAAGGTATCAGAAAAAATTAGTAATAAGATGAAATAACTCCTTTGGCATTATATGATATTTCCCTTTATTACTCATGACTTTGTAATATTTAAGTTATGTTTGGTTTATCTTTTCTTTCCTGCTTTGAAATTTTGTTTGTTGTACGTTAACTTTTCAAATTCTCAATTTAAAAATTTCACTGTTCTATACTATCATTGATTCACCATTTATCTGACTGAAATAGGGCAGAGTCTTCAAGTTAAGGCTAAACTAGTACGACCACTATGGGGTACCTGGGAATCTAAATTGAAACACATTTATTAATAAGCATTTATAACTCATGTTCTACTCATTTTAAAATATTTAATCCTCATTATTCACATCCATGTTGTGTAGTAGATAAAACGTTCCCTAATTTAAAGTGTAGAAAATGGAGTCCATATAAGTTACTGCACCCAGGGCTATGCAGGTGTTAAATTGTGAACTAGTGTGGAAGTAAGAAGTAGAGAAATCTTTCAAGTCTATATTATTGATACACAAACCCAAAGTGCTTTGTTCACTACTTAGGTAGTCACTGTCTGTCTTCCAGAGTGGAAAGCAATAGAGCACAGGAACAGTAATTGACAAATCATTTTAATTTGCTGGTAAGATGAATAGCTACATGTTTAACATAATTAAATTTTAGATACCATGTCCCTAGATCACTTTTACCAATTGATATATAAATTATGCAATTTCTTGGCAGTCTTCCATTTCTCATTTATGACTTACAATTTCATGTGAAAACAGTGCTAGACTTATAATCAGGGGACCTGGTTTCAATCCCAGTTCTACAATTTGCTGGATTTGTGATATTGAATAAATGTTATATATTCTGTGTCTCATTTCCTCATTAGTAAAATGGAAAAAGTAAAAAAAATTGTTTGTTTCATAATTTGTCATGGGGATCAAATAGAATAGATTATGTGAAAAACTTTGGAAAGTTAAAAACTTCTATTGTTAATCTGTAGAATATTAAAAAAATTCCATTGAATTTTCCCTGGGGACTTAAAATATTTTGTGGAGCTATATTAATTTCTGATATTTCCAGTTTCTAGCACAACTACATCATGCAACTTTGGCCTGATTTCCTCCTCCAGGTGTAGCCATTCTTTGCTGGTTACTTAAATTTTTAAAGTTGAAGTCTCAGAAAAACCTTTTGCCTTAATGAGATTTGGCTCCCAACTGCCTTTCAGAAAAAGAATTTCCTGTCAGGAAATGACTCACAAATTTATTTAACTTTATTTAGAATTTACCTACCTGAAAATTCTGCTGTCTCTGTTCACTGAGAGAGCTGAGTCCTTGTCCAAGCTATTCACTTTCAGAGTTCAGTGGCTTTTGTAGTTTGCTTTATCCTTGTAGGTTTCATTTTCTTAACTTCCAAAAGTAATCACTAATAAAAGTAATTCTCACATTGTGTCAATACAACTTTAGAGTGTCATGTTTAACTGAGGTAGGAAGGAAATAATTTGTTATTAATCAGAATCTACTAATTTTTGGAAATAATTTACTTTTATTCTTCAAATAAATTAGAAAATTTTCTGTTTGTTTCCCTGCTGCTAAGTCGCTTCAGTCGTGTTCAACTCTGTGCAACCCCATAGACGGCAGCCTACCAGGCTGCCTCGTCCCTGGGATTCTCCAGGCAAGAACACTGGAGTGGGTTGCCATTTCCTTCTCCAATGCATGAAAGTGAAAAGTAAAAGGGAAGTCGCTCAGTCATGTCTGACTCTTAGCAACCCTATGGACTGCAGCCTACCAGGCTCCTCCATCCATGGGATTTTCCAGGCAAGAGTACTAAAATGGTTCCCAAATGAGATGTACAAACTGTTACATCTATATATGTGTATTGCAATGGAAAAATATGAGACTCACTGGTTTAGAAAAATGACTTCTCAATACTATGACTCAATTTAAATTTTAGAAATATTTTTTATCTAAAATGTTCATTTCTTAGGGCACCTAAAAGCATCAAAGTATAAGAGATATCTGAATATTGGTTGTGGTGAAATGGGAATTATTAGAAGATAAGTAGTACCTACGTGCCCCCATGCAGGCTGAGTGACTGTCAGGTATGATTATAGACATGAAAGCAGAGACTGGAAGGAATGGCAGAGAGGGATTTGTTCAGTTGTTCAGTCATGAACAACTTGTAACCTTTGTAACCCCATGGACTACAGCACAGAAGGATTCCCTGTCCTTCACCATCTCCAGGAGATTACTCAAACTCATGTCTGTTGAGTCAGTGATGCCATCCAACCATCTCGTCCTCTGCCATGCCCTTTTCCACTTGCCTGCAATCTTTCCCAGCATCAAGGTCTTTTCCAGTGAGTTGGCTCTTCACATCAGATAGCCAAAGTATTGGAGCTTCAGCCTCAGCATCAGTCCTTTCAATGATTATTCAGGGATGATTTCCTTTAGGATTTGACTGATTTGATCTCCTTGCTGTCTAAGGGACACTCAAGAGTCTTCTCCAGCACTACAGCTTGAAGGCATCAATTCTTCATTACTCTGCCTTCTTTATTGTTCAGGTCTCACATGACTACTGGAAAAATCATAGTTTTGACTACACAGACGTTTGTTGGCAAAGTAATATCTCTGCTTTTTAATATGCAGTCTGGGTTTGTCATAGCTTTTCTTCCAAAGAGCAAGTGTCTTTTAATTTCTGTCTGCAGTCACCATCCACAGAGATTTTGGAGCCTAAGAAAATAAAGTCTGTCACTGTTTCCATTGTTTCCCCGTCTATTTGCCATGAAGTGTTGGGTTCGGATGCTTTGATCTTAGTTTTTGAATGTTGACTTTTAAGCCAACTTTTTCAATCTCCTCTTTCACCTTCATCAAGAGGTTCTTTAGTTCCTCTTTGTCTCTGCCACAATGGTAATGTCATCTGCATAGCTAAGGTTATTGATATTTCTCCCAGCAATCTTGATTCCAGGTTGTCCTTCATCCAGCCCAGCATTTCTCATAATGCACTCTGCATATAAGTTAAATAAGCAGGGTGGCAATATATAGCCTTAACGTACTCCTTTCCCAATTTTTAAACAGTCCATTGTTCCATGTCCACTTCTAAATGTTGCTTCTTGACCTGCGAACAGGTTTCTCAGAAGGCAGGTAGGGTGGACTGGTATTCACATCTCTTTTCTGTGGAAAGAATTTTCCACAGTTTGTTGTGATTCACAACACACAGATTTGACACAGTCAAAGTCTTTAACATAGGCAATGAACAATAAGTAGATGTTTTGTTTCTGGAATTCTCTTGCTTTTTTCTATGATCTGATGGATGTTGGCAATTTGAGAACCCCCAGGGAATTTTACTTTGAAGGCCAGTGGAATTAGATTATAGAACTTCCACAGGACTGGGGAAACAGGATTCTTGGAGAGCATAAACAAAATCATTTGTGTATCAGGACCCAGGAGAAAGGAGCAGTGACTCCACAAGAGATTGAGCCAGACTTGCCTGTGAGTGTTTGCAAGTTTCTGCTGGAGGTATGGATGGAGAGTTGCCTAAAGAGGTCAGGAAACTGGCTGCAGTGGTACTGGGAGGCATTGTGTGCTGGTGTAAGTCCTTGGAGGTGATCATCATTACCCAATTGTGGTGTAAGATGGCGAAGTAGAAGGACATGTGCTCAGCTTCTCCTGCGAGAACTCCAAAACTACAACTCACTGCTGAACAACCGTCTACTGGAGAATGTTGGATCCCAACAACAAAAAAGATACCCCATGTCCAAGCACAAAGGTGAAGCCCCATCAAGATGGTAGGAGGGGCGAAATTGCCTTTAAAATCAAAACCTAATGAGTAGCATAAAAAAAAAAATAAATAAATAAAATAAAATAAAATCAAAACCTATACTGGCCAGAGATGCTCAGAGTGCTCAAACAAACCTTGTGCACACCAGGACCCAGAGACCCCACAGAGACTGAGACGGAACTGTGTTTGAGCGTCTCCTGTGGAGGTACGGGTCAGCAGTGGGCTGCTGCAGGGGCAGGGGCTCTGGGTGAGGCAGACCTGGGTAGGTTGTGGCACACTAGGACATGGCATAAACCCTCCTGGAGGAGGTCACCCCTAACCCCATCACAGAGCTCCCAGAACTTACACAGGACTGGGGAAATAGACTCTTGGAGGGCACAGACAGAACATTGTGTGCAACAGGACCCAGGAGAAAGGAGGAGTGACCCCACAAAAGACTGACCCAGACTTGCCTGTGAGTGTCTAGAAGTCTCCAGCGGAGGTGTAAGTTGGTGATGGCTTGCTGCATGGTTGGGAGTACTGAGTGTAGCAGTGCCTGCATGGGATCTTTTGAGGAGGTCACCGTTATCTTCATTAATTCCACCATGGTCCCAGGTGAATAATAGGGAGGGTACACAGCTCCACCCATCAATAGAAAATTGGATTAAAGATTTACTGAGCACCGCCCCCCCCCCATCAGAACAAGACCCAGTTTGCCCCTCAGTCAGTCTCTCCCATCAGAAAGCTTCAATAAGCCTCTTATGCTTCTCCATCAGAGGGCAGACAGACTGAAAACCACAATCACAGAAAACTAACCAAACTGATCACATGCACCACAGCCTCATCTAACTCAATGAAATTATGAGCCATACCATGCAGGGACAACCAAGAGGGACGGGTCATGGTGGAAAGTTCTGACAAAATGTAGTCCACTGGAGAAGGGAATGGCAAAACACTTCAATTCTCTTGCCTTGAGAACTGCATGAACAACATGAAAAGGCAAAAAGATAAGACACTGAAGATAAACTCACAAGATCAGTAGGTGCCCAATATGCTTCACCAGTAGATCAATGGAGAAATAATTACAGAAAGAATGAAGAGATGGAGCCAAAGCAAAAAAAACACCCACTTTGGATGTGACTGGTAATAGAAATAAAGTCGGATGCTGTAAAGAGCAATATTGCATAGGAACCTGCAATGCTAGGTCCATCAGTTCAGTTGAGTCGCTCAGTCCTGTCTGACTCTTTGCGACCCCATGAATCACAGCACGCCAGGCCTCCCTGTCCATCACCAACACCCAGAGTTCACACAAACTCATGACCATTGAGTCAGTGATGCCATCCAGCCATCTCATCCTCTGTCGTCCCCTTCTCCTCCTGCCCCCAACCCCTCCCAGCATCAGAGTCTTTTCCAATGAGTCAACTCTTCGTATGAGTTGGCCAAAGAACTGGAGTTTCAGCTTTAGCATCAGTTCTTCCAATGAACACACAGGACTGATCTCCTTTAGAATGGACTGGTTGGATCTCCTTGCAGTCTCTGGGACTCAAGAGTCTTCTCCAACACCACAGTTCAAAAGCATCAATTCTTTGGCGCTCAGCTTTCTTCACAGTCCAACTCTCACATCCATTCATGATCACTGGAAAAGCCATAGCCTTGACTAGATGGACATTTGTTGGCCAAGTAATATCTCTGCTTTGGAATATGCTATCTAGGTTAGTCATAACTTTCATTCCAAGGAGTAAGTGTCTTTTAATTTCATGGCTGCAATCATCATCTGCACTGATTTTGAAGCACCCAAAAATAAAGTCTGACACTGTTTCCACTGTTTCCCCATCTATTTCCCATGAAGTGATGGGACCAGATGCCATGATCTTCGTTTTCTGATAAGCCAACATTTTCCACTCTACTCTTTCACTTTCATCAAGAGGCTTTTTAGTTCCTCTTAACTTTCTGCTGTAAGGGTGGTATCATCTACGTATCTGAGGTTATTGGTATTTCTCCTGGCAATCTTGATTTCTGCTTGTGCATCTTCCAGTCCAGTGTTTCTTAGATGTACTCTGCATATAAGTTAAATAAGCAGGGGGACAATATACAGCCTTGATGTACTCCTTTTCCTATTTGGAACCAGTCTGTTGTTCCATGTCCAGTTCTAACTGTTGCTTCCTGACCTGCATATAGGTTTCTCAAGAAGTCAGGTGGTCTGGTATTCCCATCTCTTAAAGAATTTTCCACAGTTTCTTGTGATCCACACAGTCAAAGGCTTTGGCATAGTCAATAAAGCAGAAGTAGATGTTTTTCTGGAACTCTCTTGCTTTTTCAATGATCCAAAGCATGTTGGCAATTTGATCTCTGGTTCCTCTGCCTTTTCTAAAACCAGCTTGAATATCTGGAAGTTTACGGTTCACATATTACCGAAGCCTGGCTTGGAGAATTTTGAGCATTACTTTACTAGCATGTGAGATGAGTGCAATTGTGTGGTAGTTTGAGCATTCTTTGGCATTGCCCTTCTTTGGGATTGGAATGAAAACTGACCTTTTCCAGTTCTTGGCCACTGCTGAGTTTTCCAAATTTGCTGGCATATTGAGTGCAGCAGTTTCACAGCATCATCTTTCAGGATTTGAAATAGCTCCACTGGAATTCCATCACCTCCACTAGCTTTGTTCATAGTGATGCTTTCTAAGGCCCACTTAACTTCACATTCCAGGATGTCTGGCCCTAGGTGAGTGATCACACCATCATGATTTTCTTGGTCGTAAAGATCTTTTTTGTACAGTTCTTCTGTGTATTCTTGCCACCTCTTTTTAGTACCTTCTGCTTCTGTTAGGTCCATACCATTTCTGTCCTTTATCGAGCCCATCTTTGCATGAAATGTTCCCTTGATATCTCTAATTTTCTTGAAGACATCTCTAGCCTTTCCCATTCTACTGTTTTCCTCTATTTCTTTGCATTGATCACTGAAGAAGGCTTTCTTATCTCTTCTTGCTATTCTCTGGAACTGTGCGTTCAGATGCTTATATCCTTCCTTTTCTCCTTTGCTTTTCGCCTTTCTTCTTTTCACAGCTATTTGTAAGGCCTCCTCAGACAGCCATTTTTCTTTTTTGCATTTCTTTTCCATGGGGATGGTCTTGATCCCTGTCTCCTGTACAATGTCATGAACTTCTGTCCATAGTTCATCCGGCACTCTATCTTTCAGATCTAGTCCCTTAAATCTATGTCTCACCTCCACTGTATAATCATAAGGGATTTGATTTAGGTCGTACCTGAATGGTCTAGCGGTTTTCCCCACTTTCTTCAATTTAAGTCTGAATTTGGCAATAAGGAGTTCATGATCTGAGCCACAGTCAGCTCCCGGTCTTGTTTTTGTTGACTGTATGGAGCTTCTCCGTCTTTGGCTGCAAAGAATATAATCATTCTGATTTCGGTGTTGACCATCTGGTGATGTCCATGTGTAGAGTCTTCTCTTGTGTGTTGTAATAGGGTATTTGCTATGACCAGTGCATTCTTGGCAAAACTCTATTAGCCTTTGCCCTGCTTCATTCCATATTCCAAGGCCAAATTTGCCTGTTACCTCAAGTGTTTCCTGACTTTCTACTTTTGCTTTCCAGTCCCCTATAATGTAAAGGACATCTTTTGGGGGTATTAGTTCTAAAAGGTCTTATAGGTCTTCATAGAACCATTCAACTTCAGCTTATTCTGAGTTAATGAATCCAGACCAATTGGAAGTGGTCAAACAGGAGATGGCAAGACTGAACATTGACATTTTAGGAATCAGTGAACTAAAATGGACAGGAATTGGTTAATTTAACTCAGATGACCGTTATATCTATGACTGGGCAAGAATCCTTTAGAAGAAAAAGAGTAGCCATCGTAGTCAACAAAGAGTCCAAAATGCAGTGCTTGGATGCAATCTTATAAAGGACAGAATGATCTGTGTTCATTTCCAAGGCAAACCATTCAATATCACAGTTATCTAAGTCTATGCCCTGACCAGTAATGTTGAAGAAGCTGAAGTTGAATGGTTCTCTGAAGAATTACAAGACCTTCTAGCACTAACACCCAAAAAAGATGTCCCTTTCATTATAGGGGACTGGAATGCAAAAATTGGAAGTGAAGAGATACCTGGGGTAACAGGCAAATTTGACCTTGGAGTACACAATGAAGCATGCCAAAGCCTAACAGAGTTATGCCAAGACAACACACTGGTCATAGTAAACACCCTCTTCCAACAACATGAGAGAAGACTCTACACATGGACATCACCAGATGATCAATACCGAAATCAGATTGATTATATTCTTTGCAGCCAAAGATGGAGAAGCTCTATACAGTCAGCAGAAACAAGACCAGGAGTTGACTGTGGCTCAGATCATGAACTCCTTATTGCCAAATTCAGACTTAAATTGAATAAAGTAGGGAAAACCACTGGATGGTTCAGGTATGACCTAAATCAAGTCGCTTATGCTTATACAGTGGAAGTGACAAATAGATTCGAGGCATTAGATCTGATAGAGTGCTTGAAGAACTATGGATGGAAGTTCATGACATTGTACAATAGGCAGTGATCAAGACCATCCCCAAGAAAAAGAAATGCAAAAAGGCAAAGTGGTTGTCTGATGGACGAAGCCTTGCAAATAGCTGAAAAAAAAGAAGAGAAGCTAAAGGCAAAAGAAAAAAGGAAAGATATACCCATTTGAATGCAGAGTTCCAAAGAATAGCAAGAAGAGATGAGAAAGCCTTCCTCAGTGATCAATGCAAAGAAATAGAGGAAAATAATAGAATGGGAAAGACTAGAGATTTCTTCAAGAAAATTAGAGATACCAAGGGAACATTTCATGCAAAGGTGGGGACAATAAAGAATAGAAATGGTATGGACCTAACAGAAGTAGAAGATATTAAGAAGAGGTGGCAACAATACACAGAACTATACAGAAAAGATCTCCATGACCCACATAACCACGATGCTGTGATCACTCACCTAGAGCCAGACATCCTGGAATGCGAAGTCAATGGGTCTTAGGAAGCATCACTACAAACAAAGCTAGTGGAGGTGATGGAATTCCAGTTGAGCTACTTCAGATCCTAGAAGACGATGTTGTGAAAGTGCTGCACTTAATGTGGCAACAAATTTGGAAAACTTAGCAGTGGCCACAGGACTAGAAATGGTCAGTTTTCATTCCAATCCCAAAGGACGTCAATGCCAAATATGTTCATACTGGCACATAATTGTACTCATCTGAGACAGTAATGCTCAAAATTCTCCAAGTCAGGCTTCAGCAATTCATGAACCATAAACTTCCAGATGTTCAACCTGGATTTAGAAAAGTTAGAGGAACCAGAGATCTGTTGGATCATAGAAAAATCATGAGAGTTCCAGAAAAACAAGCACTTCTTTGTTGGATACACCAAAGCCTTTGACTGTGTGGATCACAACAAACTGTGGAATATTTTTAAAAAGATAGGAATGCCAGACCACCTGACCTGCTGAGGTAGCTGTATGCAGGTCATGAAGCAATAGTTAGAACTGGACTTGGAACAACAGACTGGTTTCAAATCAGGAAAGGAGTATATGTCAAGGCTGTATATTGTCACCCTGCTTATTTAGCTTACATGCAGAGTACATCATGTGAAATGCCAGGCTGGATGAAACACAAGCTGGAATCAAGATTACTGGAAGAAATATCAATAACCTCAGATATGTAGGTGACACCATCCTTATGGCAGAAAGGGAAGATACAAAGAACCTCTTTATGAAAGTGAAAGAGGAAAGTGAAAAAGTTGGCTTAAAACACAACATTCAGAAAACAAAGATTATGGCATCCACCCCCATCACTTCGTGGCAAATAGATAGGTAAACCATGGAAATAGTGACAGACTTTATATTCATAGGCTCCAAAATCACTGCAGATGGTGACTGCAGTCATGAAATTAAAAGACATTTTCTCCTTGGAAGAAAAGCTATGACCAACCTAGACAGCATATTGAAAAACAGAGACATTACTTTGCTTGGAAAGGTCCATCTAGTCGAGGCTATGGTATTTCCAGTAGTCATGTATGGATGTAAGAGTTGGACTATAAAGAAAGCTGAGCACTGAAGAATTGATGCTTTTGAACTATGGTTTTGGAGAAGACTCTTGAGAGTCTCTTGGACTGCAAGGAAATCAAACCAGTCCATCCTAAAGAAATCAGTCCTGAATATTCACTGGAAGGACTGATTCTGAAGCTGAAACTCTAATACTTTGGCCATCTGACTGAAGAACTGAGTCATTTGAAAAGACCTTGATAGTGGGAAAGATTGAAGGAGGGAGGAAAAGGGGATGACAGAGGATGAAATGGTTGGATGCCATCACCGACTACATGGACATGAGTTTGAGAAAGCTCAGGGAGTTGATGATGAACAGGGAGGCCTGGAGTGCTGCAATCCATAGGGTCACAAATAGTCTTATATGACTGAGCGAATGAACTGAACTGAACGAACTGTACTATATGGTGATTACCATAATAATTTGATGCTTTTTAAGAATGTAATTTGTTGTTCATCTTTATTTTTATGTATTTTTAAGACACTGTAATGCAGAGTCAAGTATGTCAGAAAGAGAAAGAGAAATACATTGCATTAACACATATATATGGAATTTAGAAAGATGGTACCGAAGATCCTACCTGCAGTGTTGGAAAGGAGACACAGATGTAAAGAACAGACTTTTGGACTCACTGGAAGAATGAGAGGATGGGATGATTTGAGAGAAAAGCATCAAAACATGTACATTACCATATGTAAAACAGATGAGCAGCACAAGTTCAATGCATGTAGAAGGGCACTCAGAGCCAGTGCTCTGGGACCAAGCAGAGGGATAGGGTGGGGATAGAGGTAGGGGGAGAGAGGAGGGTGGGGTTCAGGATTGGAGACACAGGTATACCTCTGGCCAGTTTATGTTGACGTATGTCAGAAACCATCACAATATTTAAAGCAATTATTTTCCAGTTAAAATTAATTAATTTAAAAAATACACTTTAATAGATCTTATGTTATATACATTTATTATAATATCATTAAAGTGAGAATATTCATAGTTCTATTTTTTATGGAATCTTCTGTAAGTGTTCTTATGGCCAAGTGGAAGAACATTTTTTAATTAAACAAATATAGACATGAACTGAGATTTTGCCACTTAATGGCTGTTCGACTTTGAACTTTAGTTTATTCATCAGTTTAAAAAAAATGGAAAATTAACATCACCTCTTTAAGATTGCATACAAATCTCTTTAAAACTTCTGTGTACTTAAAATTCCTTTCCCATATCTGTTTATTCATTAGGAAAGAAGCAAAGTAAGAGTAACTGACTATTCCAAAAAGTACATTATGAACTGGGATCTCTACTTTGTTATGCTGGCTTCTTTTTTAGGGTCTTCTTGTCTTATTATTAATCAGATTTCTATTTGAGAATATGCATGCAGTCATAACCAAGTATTTAGCTCTCTTTGCCATTCTCCACTATAACATTATTTTTAAACAACTGTTTTTTTTTCCAGTTGTAGGCAAATGATATGAAGCATTGAATATATTAAGTCATTTGAAAATTGTTCCATCACTAGAAAGAGGTTTGTAATAAGAGTTGTTTACTTACTTTTTTTCTTATTTATGAGCTTAAAATTATTACCTTTTCTAACAGTCATCTGCACAATTGCCTAGATGGATAATAAAACCCCTTTTCATGCACTGCAAATTCCCATGGGGCTTAAATTCATCTGCTTTGCATTATTGTATATCCCTGCCACGTGGATAGTTTACATCATGTTAACTTTAAAAGGGAGTGAAATTGTGCTTTGCAGATGAAAAGGAGAAAGGAATTGAATCAAAAGTTTAGGATAAACAAATGATATCCTAACATTTAACAGAGATATTTTAATTTATTCAGTTAAAATCACCTATGTGCATTGAGAATATCACACATAATTTTTATGCACCATGTAAAAATTAACATTGGTTGTCTCTGTGCCCCCCCCAAAAAAATCAAATGGCATAAAATAAAAACAATTAACTAGAAAAGATAATTTGCTTCATTTATTGTAAACAATAAATTTCTATGTCTCTGAAAACACAAAACCAAAAAAATATAAAAATTTCAAGTTAAAAATGAGTGAAAGACACTAATAAACAGTCCAAAAAAAGAACAACTAAGTCAGTAAGTACTTGAAAAGATATAATACAAATACAAGTTAAAGCAAAATATTTTATTTGTATTATATTGGCAAAATTGTTAAGAGATTACCAAGGATGCAGAGGAAAGATTATCCCCCTATGCTTTCAGTGAGGGTATAAGATAAAAGGCAATCCTTTCAAGACAGAAATGAGAATGTGTGAAAAGCCACACACACACACAAAATGTTTCTTAATCTAAAAGTTCTAATTTCGTATAATTATTGTGACACTATATTTAAGAATAGGCATAATTTGTACACTGTTGTTTATAATAGCTATTAAAATAAAGCTTTTGATTTGTATCTATTATCATGGAAATATGAACATTTTATGCTCTTCATTTTTAAATGATTAAAAATATATTCAGAATAATCTGTTGGAAAAAAGACTATGCATACATGCATACATATATAGATACAAACACATAAATGTATACGCCTATATTCAGTTCAGTTCAGTCACTCAGTCATGTCCGACTCTTTGCAACCCTATGGACTGCAGCATGCCAGGCCTCCCTGTCCATCAACAACTCCCAGAGTTTACATATCTTTTCATTTAGTGTTTTCATCTTTTTTGGATGTATACCCAGGAGTGGAATTGGTGAGCCATACATAGTTGACTTTAGTTTTGTTGACGAGTCACCATATTGTTTTCCATAGTTCAGTTCAGCTCAGTTCAGTCACTCAGTCATGTCCGACTCTTTGCGACTCCATGGATTGTAGCAGGCCAGGCCTCCCTGTCCATCACCAGCTCCCAGAGTTTACCCAAACTCACGTCCATTGAGTTGGTGATGCCATCCAACCATCTCATCCTCTATCATCCCCTTCTCCCCCTGCCTTCAATCTTTCCCAGCATCAGAGTCTTTTCAAATGAGTCAGTTCTTTACATCAGCTGGCCAAAGTATTGGAGTTTCAGCTTCAGCATCAGTCCTTCCAATAAATATTCAGGACTGATTTCCTTGATGGACTGGTTGGTTCTCCTTACTATCCAAGGGACTCTCAAGAGTCTTCTCCAACCACAGTTCAAAAGCATCAATTCTTCAGCGTTTAGCTTTCTTTATAGTCCAACTCTCACGTCCATACATGACTACTGGAAAAACCATAGCTTTGACTAGACCAACCTTTTGACTAGATGCCTATACAACAGGTTGTTTATGAAATAATTCTCTTTAGGTGGTAACATTGATGAATTTAATATGTTATTTATTCCATTTACTCATTGTTTTAGTGAATATAGTGTTTAATTAGAAAATAATACAAGCTCTAATAAATTATGTTAAGTAAAGTAGTAGGTGAGGATAAAGAAGACAAACACAAGCAAAATGAAAATAATTAATTTATACTATGAATTCTAAATATCTGATCACTGGCCATCATTGATATTGTATGGATTCCTCATTATGTTTGCTATAGTCCTGTTTGTTGAAAAATATTGATGAAATATTTTTTAGTCTAAATTTTAATAAATCTATTATAGACTCCCATAATTTCAAACCCCTATATGAATCTTTTGTACATAGGGATTACATAAAAGATGACACACGCCCAGCAGTTCTTCCATCACTGTTGAACTTGCAAAGGTTCCTTTGCATCTGAAGCTTAAAGAACCTCTGATTTATGATTCTGCATTTTTGCTTCATAAAATACTCACCTGCTTCTACTTTCTGCACCCATAAGTTGCCACGTTGACTGCTCAATTCCCCATATTCCTTTGGCCTATTAAATAATGTTAAGGTTAATGTCTCTTTATTGCATTGTTTTTGAAACTTGGAAAGCTTCTTGCCCCAAACTATTTTCCACAAGTATTTATTTAAGATTCTAACAACAGGCCTTTCCCATTTTACTATATCTTTGGTTTCTGGCTTGGCAGATTGGTTAGGTTATGTGACTATATTTTTGGTTATCCTTTTTGGTATTCAGTGTTGACATATGACTCATAGGTGGCTTAATTTTTAAAAGATATGTGCAGAATATATGAAAGGGGTGTTTTGAAAGGGTTTCATAGTATGACATAATAACAATAGAAAAAGGGTTCTATGGTATAACATAAAAAGAAAAAATAATATTTTTTGAGATACAAAAGAAAGTAGAGTTATATTGGTGATAATATATCTTAACAGAAGGACATACCAATCAGTGTTTTCAATTATATAAAATTCTTCCATCTGGTACAATTCTAGCAAGAAAATAAATATTAAGGTGGAGTACTGAATTTCATTTTACAGGGTTAATAATAATAATAAAGTAGAGCAGAAAAAAAGTCTATTCTCATGTGCTCATTTCTTTTGCAGCAGCATACAGCTGGGTTCTATCTTTTATTGTATATATTATTTAAGAATTCTATTTCTTTAAACTTTGATCATGTAGTTTTCTTACATCTGGTTTTATTTGGCACTTGTTAGAAAGAGTGTATAAAAGGTTAGTTGAACATGTATATTCATCTAGCAAAAAGAGTGTGACTCTTTTATAAAATATACATGTATAATATTTATGTACAATTTAATTTCTGTTTATATTGACTTAATAAACATCTGTCAGTATGGTTTAAAATAATTTAAACTAGTTAAAGTGATAAGATGTTATTTTAATTCTAAATCTCATTTTTGGTTGTTGCTACCAATCTATTTCATATATATTTAATCTACTACCATGTATATATTAAAATATGTTTATTTTTTCTGTAACTTAGCATTGATTGTGAAACAGTGTAATTACAAATTGAGATTTCAGATTCTGCTCAACTCTGTGACCCTGAGCAAGTAACTAAACCTCTCACTGACCCAGTTAACTTAGCTGAAAAATGGGTTTAATCATAACATTTACCTCACAGTGTGATTATAAGTATTCAAAGTGATAATACACATAAAATATTTAGAATGGTAGCTGGTATGTAAACACTCAAAAATGTTTGCTGTCCTTATTGTATTACCTTTACCATTATATTGCTTCTGTAAGAATTTGCTGTCTCTTTAGAATAATTATTTTAGGATAAAGTGAATCAAATAATTGTTATCAAAACAGTATTATCCAGCAAAGTTTGTCATTATTGAATTCCAAATGTTACTCAAATTCTGTATTATTTTTTTTCCCAAAGTAATTGTTCTAGTCTTTATTCATTGTAAAGGCATTTATTTGAAAAGGTACACAAGAACAGAGAACAGAGAAAGGTATCTTTATTTGAAAAGGTACACAAGAACAGAGAAAAGTAGAATGGTATCTTTCTGTTGTAAAAAGGGGAAACAAGAGTATTCATATATATTAGATACTAATTTAGAGCCTCTTAAATATTTTGTACTAAACTCCATGTAGACTAGAGTACCACTGCATACATATTTAATGACTTTGTATGCTTTTTTGTTTGTTGATAAAACCTTGGATAATTAAACAAGTAACTAATTCAAACTACTAATAAAGAAAGCATTGTTTTCTGTACCAACCTACCAAAGGTGACCCATGAACTTTGGAAAAAAAAAAAAATGCTATGTGTTTATACCTGATGAAAAGTGCAGTTCTTCCTTCCCGCACATTTGATAGCCTAAAAAGTAAACATCTTTTTCAACAGTTTCCGTGGGACAAGAATCTGGGAGCAACTTAGCTGGGTGGTTCTAGCTTAGGGTTTCTCAGGGCCTTTCAGTCAAGCTGTCAGATGAGACTGGTGTTATCTCAATGCTCAACTAGGACTGGAGAAACTGCTTCCAAGCTCAATTTTGGGGTTGTTGACCAGTTTCACATTATCCTGGCTATTAGGTGGAAGTCTCCATTTCCTTCTACATCACTGCCTAAATATCTTTACAAGGTTGTGATTGGCTTCCCCCAGAAGAAATGATCTAAAATCGAGTGCACCCTAAAAATGGAAGGTGCAGTCTTTTTATAATCTAACCTTGGCAGTGATATAACTCATCACTTCTGCCACTTTCTATTAAAATCAAGTCACTAAGACCCGTCCACACTCAAAGTTAGGGGAATTAAGGCCCACTTCTAAAAGGATAAAGCATGAAAAAAAATTGGAAATACTTTAAAAATGTCTCACTTTCGGAATAAAATCAGTGAGTTGTCCTTTTTCTCTTTAACATATCATAATTCAAAGTATCAGGTAAGGTGACTGTAGATGAGAATTAATCTATAATAAACAATATAAAGAGCACTATCCCACTTGTACATTGTAGTATTACTATTGGTTAATCACTAATATGAAATTTCCAGCCTTGATAGATATTTTTTGTTAGATGTAAATAATATGATTTTGATCTATGGAATTCCTTTACAACTGAAACATTTTTATTTTTGCCCATCAGTCAGCATAGCACTATGGAGAATATTTTGCATCTATTTTTTTTTTTTTAGAGAAATTGAAACCTCTAACCAAAGACTTCCACACATTTTCATATTTCTGCACTTGTATTTTATCTTTCACATTTTGAAGTTGATTTGAAAAAATATACATACATATATATGTATAATACATACATTTGTATATTTGGATAGAAGTAAATACTTTAATATTGATATATGAACACTAAATATTTAAAATTATTCAAAATTAAAATGGTTGTTTATAAAATTAACATAATTAAATGATACTCTCTAAATACAAACATTTGAAGTTTTATTTAAAAGTCCTATATTTCATCTCTATTCACATGTTTCAAATTGAATCATTTCCCATACATATCATAAGTTAGGCAAAACTTTAATTCAACTAATGCATTTTTATCTGAGGTTATTTTTATTTAGTAATTTATATTAGTATTTTCTGCTCTATGGCCCTTATGCTATTATAATGTCAACTATTTTCCTGAACTGCTTGTTACTTTACTTTTTCTTTTCAACTTGGGAAAGTACATCATGATGTTGCTATTGTTTTAACTGTACATCTCTGATTCCTTTTCATCCCCATATCTATTCCTTGTCCATCATAGTTTTGTTTATATAAAATTTGGAGGTAATATTGAAAAAAGAAATACAAGCAATTACCATTTGAAACCCTTAAGTGAGAATGTCTCAAATGAATATTGACCTGAACATTAAAGTAGGAAATCTAAAGACATACAATATCAAGAAAACCAGGAGGAAGAAAGGGAAAACAAAGTAGTATTTCAGCAGTATTATATGATTGGGAAATGGATTTGAATCAAGGGAAGAAGAATAATCCTAGTCTTCAGTTCAGTTAAAAGAAGGGTTTCTCATACTAAGTTACTGAGGTTGGGAGTTAGAGGGGAGAAATCCAGGAGCTGTTTACTGGATCTTCAGTAAAAGACCTATTCAGTGCAACAAAATAACCTATTCATTGGCTTGATCAGGTGCTAGAGCAGTTAGATTAAGTGGGCTGCTGAATAAACCAACCGCTGAGTTAGGGCTTTTAAATATTTATTGTATACATTTAAATATAGAAGGTAATGTACTATACTGAGAGCAGGAAGGACTAGTTTAAATTTTAGATACGCTACCAATTTTATATGGTATATCCAAATCATACAAATATTCATATTATTTTGGTAACATCTAGAGACTTTCTAACATGCTTTTCTGACCTATGTCCGAGGTTGATTGTCACTCCTTTCTGCAGTCAGAGCCCTATCATAGCTATTTGCACTTAGCACTCAGTGTTTACAAGCTTCTCTGCATACTCCCATGGAATGTAAGGAAATTAACAGAGAAAATATTTGCATATCACACTCCCTTTATGATAGGATTTTTTTTTTTTTTGTCTACACAGCTGTGTTAACAGGCAGCAGCCTCTTGCATAGTTCTCATTGCATACAATTTCAGTGATATTTTCTGCCTGGCTGACTTGGATATGTAGGATTTTTCTAACACCCACTCTAAATGGTACGCTGGATCCAGCACATACTAGCTTGTATGGGCTGATTGCTAAACTTTCAGAAAATAATGATAGTTAAATTATTGGTAGCTTGAAATTGGCTATAGTGGGATATCAATGTCTTTCCCCTCTCCAGTGTCCACCTGGGCCTCCAAATTTCAGGAGCATCCTGCTCTCTATCACAGCCTATCTGAGATCTGCTTTCTCAGCTGGTTTTTCCCAAAAGCTTAAGTTTGAGAAACTGGATTGCAAACTTCTTTTCTCTCTTTTCTTAAAAAATGCTTTTGTTGTACTCTTGCTTTGCTTGAACTTAACACACCCTCTGAACTCTTATTTCTCCCTTGCACATCATACATGACTACAACTGGAATTGTGTAGATTCCTTGTGTCCTTTGTTAATTCTGCTTCATGATTGTTGATTTTCCTCTTCATTTTCCTATATTTTCTATCCCTTCCTACCTGTCTCACCAAAATTCAAGTGAGACCTGAGTGTCAGAAGATGATCTTGATAGCTAGTGTTAACAGAGATAAAACTTTTTTAGAAAAAGGGATATGTGTGGGAATTTGATTCTTTCTTTGATGCTCCAATGCACCTTATTTTCTGACATGGGTTTAGAAATTTAATTTTTATAATCTGTGGAAATGGAGACAGTTGCACTCATTGTGCATTTAGAAATCCAGCCTCTAATGGATCTGAATTATATGGATCATTAATTGAGAATGTGAAAAAAAGTTTCCTTGGCACTATAACAAAAACCTGTTTGAAAAGTTGTGGCCAGACTGTCAGCATGACGACATGATGTCATAGGAATTGACTTGGATTTGAAAAGTACCTGAATCAGCCATTTATTCTAAATTTAGTTAGTAGGGTGATGATTGCCAACAGAATTTGTAGCTGAAAACACTGAATACCTACAATTATTTGCCTATATATATGTCTCTAGTATAATTTAATGTTACCTCCTTCAACATATTATTACTTTCAACAATAATCTAATTAATTTGTGAATATTTTAAAAACATTCAAATAATTTAGAAATATAAAGATAACACTAAAGCTCTATTTACCTCTCCTCAATCACAAGTACATTGTCTTCTCTAGAAGGGTTACTGAAGCAATTTAATATAAATCCTATTATGTAAATATCTTTCATTTTATAAACTTTAAGTGCTTTTCATAAGTATGACTTTATTATGGAAATTATTTTATAATCATTTCATTAAAATGTATATTTTTGAAATTTTCACTTTATTATATATAACTTTTCTTAATTGGATTCATAGTGTTTTATTTTAAAACAAGTATATACCAAATTTATTTATTTGCTTTTTGATGGATACTAGGTCAATTTAATTTTTTGTTGTTGTTCAGATGCTAAGTCGTGTCCAACTCTTTGCTAGCCCATGAACTTCAGGACTCCAGGCTTCCCTGTCCTTCACTGTCTCCCAGTTTGTTCAAACTGATGTCCATTGAGTCAATGATGTCATCCAACTATCTCATCCTCTGTTGCCCGCTTCTCCTCTTGCCTCCAGTCTCTCCCAGCATCAGGATATTTTCCAATAAGCTGGCTCTTCACATCAGGTGGCCAAAGTATTGGAGTTTCAGCTTCAGCAAGAGTCCTTCCTAGGAGTATTCAGGGTTTATTTCCTTTAGGATTGACTGATTTGATCACCTTGCAATCTAAGGGATTCTCAAGAGTCTTCTTCAAAACCACAATTTGAGAGCATCAGTTATTTGGCATTCAATCCTCTTTATAGTCCAACTCACATCTGTACATTATGACTGGAAAAATCATAGCTTTAACTGTGTGGACCTTCGTTGGCAAAGTGATGTCTCTGCTTCTTAATATGTTGGATAGGTTTGTTATAGCTTTTCTTCCAAGGACCAAATGTCTTTTATTTTTGTGGCTGCAGTTACCGTCCACAGTGATTTTAGAGCCGAAAAAAGTAAAATCTGTCAATATTTCCACTTTTTCCTCATCTATTTGCCATGAAGTGATGGGACCAGATAGCATGGTTTTAAGTTTCTTGAATATTGAGTTTTAAGTCAGCTTTTTCACTCTCTTCTTTCACCCTCAGCAAGAGGCTATTCCTCTTTGCTTTCTGCCACTAGAGTGGTATCGTCTGTATATCTGAGGTTGTTGATATTCCTCCTGGCAATGTTTTTCCCATTATAAAAACTCAGAGTTGAAAACTTGCAACATAAATGTTTGTATGTACTTTTGTAAAATAAATATCTAAAAATGGAATTACTGGATTAAAATGAATATCATGTTAAACTGTGAGAGATACTTCCAGATTGTTCACCAAATGAGTAGGTACACTTGTCCTCCTGTGAAAACTGTATAAAAATATCCATACTCCACTTTAAAATGATCAATATCATATTCTAAAAACATTTTAATTCCAATTATTAGTGGGAATATACCATCTCATGTATAGTAAAAGTTATGGTCTTTCTAGTAGTCGTGTTTGGATATGAGAGTTGGACCAGAAGGAAGGCTGAATGCCGAATAATTGATTCTTTCAAATTGTGGTGCTGGAGGAGACTTGAGAGTCCCTTGGACAGCAAGGAATCAAACCAGTCAATGCTAAAGGAAATAAATCCTGAATATTCATCGGAAGGACTGATGCTAAAGCTGAAGCTCCAATATTTTGGTCACCTTATTGAAACAACTAATTCATTGGAAAAGACCCTGATGCTGGGAAAGATTGAAGGCAAAAGGAGAATAGGACAGCAGAAGATGGGATGGAAGGATGTCATCACTGATTAAATGGACATGAACTTGGGTGAACTCTGGGAAATGGTGACGGATAGGGAGGCCTGGCATGCTACAGTCTGTGGGGTCACAAAGAGTCAGGCACAACTTAGTGACTGAAAGAACAGTAACAACCAATTCCTAAAGGCAAATGTAAATGATGATATGAACTTATCATTGATTTTCTCCTCTCTACTTTTTAAGGAAAAAGCCATCCTATACCATGGGGGAAGGTAACAGAATGGAAAAATCCAAGATTTGGTTGATCATTGGGAAGATAGGCAGGAATGTGAATAATCTACAATTAAAATGACTGGAAGTAAGTGCTGCCTGGGAGGGACATATGTAAAGAGAAAGATGATTGATAAATATTTAACACAGAAATAAGTAACGCTTGGCCATTACTAATGGTTTTTCAAAGAGATGTCATGCACATAGTTAAAGTTTCACAATAATGATGAAGAGAGGTGAGGGTAAAAATGAACCTGGTCAGTTGTAGTTTGGAAAACACTGAGCAGAAGGAAGCTTATCTGGGTATGGAGAAATTGTAACTTAGCCATGAGGAATTCCCAAAGAACTTCCACCTCCACAAACTGGATATTAAAACCCATATTGTTATATAAGAACCAGGATGGATTAATGGATTTAATGAAAAATTGGAAAATGATCATGCGGGATAAATACAAAAGAGCTAGGTTAAAATGCAATAAAAATATTCTTAAAAGGGAGATTGCTTGTAATAATATCTAGGGTGATTTGTTGAAAAGACTTCTTTTCCCATTCAATGGTCTTGGCAACTTTGTCAAAGATCAACTGACCACAAATTTATGAGTTTATTTCTGGACCTTCAGTTCTATACCATTTGTCTGTATATCTATCCTTATGCAAAAGCCACACTATCTTGATTACTATAGATTTTCAGTAAGTTTTGAAATTAAGAAGTGTGAGTACAATTTTATTCTTCTTTTTCAAGATTCCTTTTTTTGTAGCCTTTCTGTATCCTTTGATGTTCCATATGGATTTCGTGATTAGCTTCTATTCAATCAATTTCTGCAAAAACAACAAAAAGGAGAAATTTTGATAGAGATTTTGTTGCAAGTACAGATCAATGTGGGGAGTATAGCTTAACTTCTAATTCAAGAACATAAGATGCCTGTTAATTTATACAGATCTTGCTTACCCTCTTTCAACCATGTTTTATAGTTTTCAATGTACACATCTTGCATTTTTGGGGTTGAATTTATTCCTAAGTAATTTATTCTTACTGATGCTATTATAAATAGAATCGTCTTTAAATTTCCACTTCTGGGACTATTTATTGTTACTGGAAAAAATGAAACTTTTTTTCTATTAATTGTGTATCCTGTAATTTTGCCAAGCTCATTTCCCAGTTGTTTTATGTGTGGATGTGTGTTTGGATTTTTTAGAATGTTCAGCATATGAGATCACATGATCTGTGAATATAGAAACTTTCACTTCTTTCCTTCCAATCTGGATGCCTTCTATTTCTATTTCTTGCCTCCCTAACTAGAAAATTCAATAGAGTGTTTTAATAAAAGTGGTAAAAGTGGACATCTTTGCTTTGTCCCTGATCCTTGGGGAAATTTTTCAGTGTTTCACTGTTGAGTATGATGTTAATGTAGATTTTTAACGAATGCCACATATTATATCTAGCAAGTTCCCTTCTATTCATAATTTGTTGAGTATTTTTTTTCTGTGTGTGAAAGGGTGTATGTTTTTATCAAAAGCCTTTTCTGTATCAATGAGATAATCATGTTGATTTTTAGACTTTGTTCTACTAATAACATGTATTATGTTGATTAATTTTCATATAACAAACCACCTTTGCATTCCTACAATAAACTTCAGTTGATCATGATGTATCATCCTTTAGCTATATTTTTGGATTCAGTTTCCCAGAATTTTATTGGAGAATTTACATCTACATTCATAAGGGACATTAGCTTGTAGTTTTCCTGTGATGTCTTTGACTGGCTTTGGTGTCAGGATGATTTTGGCCTCATAGAATGAAGCAGGAAGTTTCCATTTTGTTGTTCTGAAAAAGTTTGAAAAGGACTGATGCTGATTCTTCTTAAGTGTTTGGTAGAATTCCCAGTGACACTATCTCGTCCTCAACTTTTTTTAATTCAAGTTTTTTTTTTTTGTTACAATTTATTTACTTGTTATAAGTCAATTCATATTTTCTATATCCTTTTGAGTCAGTTGTGATAGGTTTTGTGTTTATAAGATTTTTTCCATTTCATCCAGGTTATCTAATTTGTTGGCTGCTTCAAGATCAGTGGAAGATGAGACCTTAGCACCACATAAGGTCTTTCATGAGCTTGCAAACAGCTCTAAACATGCATGTGACTTTCCAGGTTCCCAGGAATATGTTGGAGTTTTTTCAAAGCCCTTAATGATATATCATTCCTCAGCCTTTTCTCCTAAGCATATTGATTATTTTGTCACTTAATCAATTGTTATTTATTTCCTCTGGCAGCAGCACCTAAGAAATTAAAATTAACCTATAAGTAGTTTTGAAAAATGACCACCCACTGCCCTCTGGAAGAAACGTTAGCACTGGAATAGTTCTAAATCAGATGTTTGAAAAAAAAAAAGTTAAATATTTTGGTCTGTTCTTCCAAGGAGCTACCAGCCAGTTCAGAATAAAAAATTAATTGATTTCTTATGAATGAGGTTCATTGAGGTCCTGATTCTTTCAATACCAGAAATGTAGACTGTTATTTTTTGACTACTATTAGGCACAGCAGTGGAAGATGGGACTAGATGCCAAATTTTTACTGTTCTTACTTGGAATCAGCTGTTTTCTAGAATGGGTATCACCTTTGTTACTGTAAACTTTTGATAAATTTCAAGAGGTCTGTTGATCAGACAAATTTTTGCCCTTTCTAAAATTACTTTCATGGAATGTTGTATTTTGGAGGTCCCTTCTCTGCTGGTTTGGTAATGTCACTCATTCAATTTTGAAGCCCTAGCAACTTAACAAAAACAATAAATGTTGATTGGTTGAATGAACACTTTAACACATGAATAAATTTCAGGTGGCACAACACTTTATGTGAAAAAAATGAGTTCTTTATAAGCTAAATAATATTTCATAAGCTAAATAATATTTTATAAGCTAAATAATATTTCAGTGAAATAGGAAGTAAGACATAAAATTACTTACTTACCAACATTTTATTTCCTAAAATGATATTTTCCATGAAGGTTGTATATTTTCAAGGCTGTCATTATGGATTGTTCTGACAATACAAAACCAGTTATACAGTTATGTTCTGTTGCATAGATATTCCTAAAATCTATTTATAAATAGCATGAAAACATGGTCATTTCTTAAAAATTAAAATAGAAGACTAAGCCATGCATAATCCAGCAAAAGGAAATATAGCTGTAATGTTGAAGCATACAGTTGAAAATAAATTCTGGCAAGAGTTTAAAGAGAAGGTTTATGCAGTGAGCATGACACTAAAAATATTGTTTTATATTTTTAAAGCTCACTAATTCTATTAAAAGTATTGGTGAAGAAACTTCTAGGAGGTATATCGATATCTCAAAATAAATCTATTTATTGTGTAGCTATCCTAGTACCAATAAAATTAATATTCAGATTAAATAGTTGATTGTTTTTGCTAGAAAGAACAACGGCTTTGGTATAACTAAGTTTTGCCATTTAATACCTTTGTAATATTAGGCAAGACATTTAGTTTCGTAGTTGATAAGCCATTTTATATTTAATATGGAAATAAAGATAATTTATCAATTTGATGTAAATATTGAATGCAACTGAGCATGGAAAAACATTGCCTGACATAGAAGACACTCAAAAAATGTTTCATTTTTATTTTTGAAACTGAAATAATATATCTACAACATTTTTTATTTGTACTAGTTGAATTTTCCCAATCTCAATTAATAAAATTCTTTGTACTATCTAATAAATATTATTTGACAGTTTTGCTTTTGTGTCTCTTTTCCCTAAATAATGGTAAAACCATAAATAATGTGGAAAGAAAGAAGGCATTTATCACAGCAAGAAAATTCAGTGGTGGTGATTAGCATCTGGATACCATGCCTGAAAAAAATATTTTAAATATATATTTTATCTATTCATTTACTTTTTTGTTAAAGGTAGTTGATTGACAGTATTATATTTGTTTCTGTTGTATAACATAGTGATTCAATATGCACAAAACAATGTTATTGACTATAGTCCCTGTGCTGCACATTACAACTCTGTGACATTTATTTTATAAATAGTAGTTTGTACCTCTTAACCCTCTTCACCTATTTCACCCATTTCCCTATTCCCTCCCCTCTGGTGACAACTAGTTTGTTCTTTTTATCTGTGAGTGTTTCTGTTTTATTTATTCATTTGTTTTGTTTTTTAAATCTCACATGTAAGTGAAAGCATACAGTAATTGTCTTTCTCTGTTTGACTTAATAAAAATATATTTGGAAAGACTAAAATATGAATGTTTGAAATATGATTACTTTCAATGTTTTGTACAATTAGAGTCTTCTGAGAATCTATTTTTTAACTGACAAATAAAACTATGTAATCATGTAATAAACTTGGCACCAATAATAATGGATGAAGTCTGATTTTAGTTAAAAACGTTATAAACTGTGAAAAATTCTTTCGAGGCTAATTTTAACTATATAGTCACTATTTGAAAACTCCTAGTTTCCTAACCAGAGAAAACAATGGCACCCCATTCCAGTACTCTTGCCTGGAAAATCTCATGGACGGAGGAGCCTGGTGGGCTGCAGTCCATGGCATCACTAAGAGTTGGACACAACTGGGCGACTTCACTTTCACTTTTCACTTTCCTATATTGGAGAAGGACAGGGCAACCCACTCCAGTGTTCTTGCCTGGAGAATCCCAAGACGGGAGAGCCTGGTGGGCTGCCATCTATGGGGTCCCACAGAGTTGGACACGACTGAAGTGACTTAGCAGCAACAGCAGCAATTTCCTAACAATAGAGATCAAAGCATTGAATCATTATTCCATCATTCAAACATAAATTGATGAAGGTTCTTTTATTGTTTTTCATTCTGTAATGGATAAGCCATATTCTTATTATCATTATTGATCCTGTGATGTGCTACATTAGAAGGCTTAAAATCATTGAAATGTAACATCCTCCCCCTATCAATTGTTGCCTAGAATATATGATCAAAGGAATAGATAATATGCTTAAGTGGAATATCTTTATACTTATAGTCAATCTTACTGGCAGTCTTCTGCAAGTCTAATTTAATAATTCAGTAAGAGATATTTTTGTGTTGTTTCTATATTGTTCTAATATGGTTCACACTGACATATCAAGCAACTCTCTCTATACTGTTGCTGTTCGTGGAAGCCTCATATATAATGCAATGGAAAAATTGAGAAGATAAACAAGTTAAAGGCAATACCTACCCGTGTAAGGAAGCAGCATCTTGTTTCATGCATATGAGAAGCAGCAGCAGGAGCATCTAATCAGATGTACTTCTTATGTTGCTTTTCACTATGTTGTGAGAAAGTCTAAAACTATTTTTGAGGAGGTAGCTGATAGATAAGTTAAACGCTGGGTTGAAATGAATGGAAGAAACAATACTCATGCTTTTCACACAGTGGTAATAAAGATAATTAAGACCATCCCCCTAAAAGTATAAGGAAATTGGAGAGCAAAGGTATTAATATTTATAGTTCTAGAGAATAAAAATCCACTCAGGTAAAGCTTCCACTGGGCTTCCCTGGTGGCTCCGTGGTAAGGAACCTGCCTGCCAACTCAGGAAATGTGGATTCAATGCCTGGGTTGAGAAGATCCCCTAGAGGAAATGGCAGACTATTCCAGTATTCTTGATTGGGATGTCCCATTGACAGATGAGCCTAGCAGGCTATACAGACCATGGGTTCAGTTCAGTTCAGTCACTCAGTCATGTCCGACTCTGCGACCGCGTGAACTGCAGCACGCCAGGCCTCCCTGTCCATCACCAATTCCCTGAGTTCACCCAAACTCTTGTCCATCAAATTGGTGATGCCAACCAGCCATCTCATCCTCTGTCGTCCCCTTCTCCTCCTGCCTCCAATCCCTCCCAGCATCAGAGTCTTTTCCAATGAGTCAACTCTTCACATGAGGTGGCCAAAGTATTGGAGTTTCAGCTTTAGCATCAGTCCTTCCAAAGAACACCCAGGGCTGATCTCTTTTAGGATGGACTGGTTGGATCTCCTTGCAGTCCAAGGGACTCTCAAGAGTCTTCTCCAACACCACAGTTCAAAAGCATCAGTTCTTTGGTGCTCAGCTTTCTTCACAGTCCAACTCTTGCATCCATACATGACTACTGGAAAAACCATAGCCTTGACTAGACGGACCTTTGTTGGCAAAGTAATGTCTCTGCTTTTGAATATGCTATCTAGGTTGGTCATAATTTTCCTTGCAAGGAGTAAGCGTCTTTTAATTTCATGGCTGGAATCACCATCTGCAGTGATTTTGGAGCCCCCCAAAATAAAGTCTGACACTGTTTCCACTGTTTCCCCATCTATTTCCCATGAAGTGATGGGACCAGATGCCATGATCTTCATTTTCTGAATGTTGAGCTTTAAGCCAACTTTTTCACTCTCCTCTTTCACTTTCATCAAGAGGCTTTTTAGCTCCTCTTCACTTTCTGCCATAAGGGTGGTGTCATCTGCATATCTGAGTTTATTGATATTTCTGCTGGCAATCTTGATTCCAGCTTGTGCTTCTTCCAGCCCAGCCTTTCTCATGATATACTCTGCATATAAGTTAAATAAGCAGGGTGACAATATACAGCCTTGATGTACTCCTTTTCCTATTTGGAACCAGTCTCTTGTTCCATGTCCAATTCTAACTGTTGCTTCCTGATGTGCATATATGTTTCTCAAGAGGTCAGGTTGTCTGGTATTCCCATCTCTTTCAGAATTTTCCACAGTTTCTTGTGATCCACACAGTGAAAGGCTTTGGCATAGTCAATAAAGCAGAAATAGATGTTTTTCTGGAACTCTCTTGCTCTTTCCATGATCCAGAAGCTGTTGGCAATTTGATCTCTGGTTCCTCTGCCTTTTCTAAAACCAGCTTGAACATCTGGAAGTTCATGGTTTATGTATTTTGAGATTGTCTCTTTGAATTTAAGGCCATCCTAAATTCCCAGGAGATAAAGAGGTGCCAATGCAACTAAGTAACTCTGAGCAGATATTATCGATCTATTATCTGTTCCAGTTCATCTTGGGAACACAAGGTGTTTACATCAGTAACATTTTCATGACCAAGATTGTATCAGTCAAGGCAAGGGATGAGAGTTTAGGGAGTGTAAGTCCCTAGTGGAATATTTATTAGAAATTCCATGGAGGTACATTTAAGGAAAAATTATCACTTGATTCTAGTATGTGTTTCTGTTTCAGTGGGGCAAAGTGAAGTAGTATGCTATGGAAATACATGGTCTTACAAAGTTATTAAGGCCATCACTAAAGAAAGTTAAATCTAGTATGAGAACTTAAGAGTGAGGATAGAGTTCTACATGTGAAAACTTAGAGGGAAAATAGAAATGAGAGGGCATATGAGCTGCTTGGATAATATATGTCTCAACAGTGTTTGCATCTTCTGAATACAATGTGAATTTTCTTGTTTGGTTATCAAAACATCTTTGGATGTAGGCTGATAATATCAAGCTCAGTTAAACAATATAAATTTTATAGGATATTAAAAATATGTGTTCCAAATACAAGATCCCTTGATGAGCTCAATATATTCAACTTAAGGCTGATTTCCACATAAGAAAGCTTGAAGATTTAACCCAAACACATTCTTCAGTAAAAAGCTACCTTATTTCTTTAAGTAGAAGCACTACCACCTGTATGGACGTGGGAGAAACATTCAAAATTCGTTAGATGCACTTTCTTTGATTTTTAAAATAATAAGTAATCCTAATTTGGGAGTTAGTTTTTTATTATTAGATATATATTTTGAACTTGGCTGTGTTGATTCTCTTTAGAACAGAAATCTGAGCCTCATTTCAACATAATTTGTTTGTCCTTGTCTTGTGTATTATTAAATTAACCCACAGAATAAATATCCTAAGAAATATCTAGAACTTTAATTGATTCTTTTGTCAATAAGCATCACTATGTTGTCTGGTTCTTCTGTGAAGTCTGCACAGTCTTGACTTATTTACTTTAGAATGGCTTTCTATGTTCTGGAAAAGGCTCTATCTTATTTACAAACCTGATTTGGAAAATAAAATGTGAAGAAAGCATAGCTGTAAGATAGCTCCAAATGTACTACTTTAAATGGTTAACTAAACTCAAATTAATGGTTGTTATGCTTAAGACTATGTGAACTTTTAATTGTTTCAGCAAAATCAAAAAAATGTCAAAAATTACAAAATAAAACCTATGCCAAAGACATGAATGCAAAACTGACAGAAGAAAGGGAATCCATAATCAAGCCTTTGGGTATTGGAAATGACAGTTTGGGAATTGAAAGTGAATTTTGTTCCAGTGTTCTTTATGCTGCCTTGCATATGAATGAGTCCATTATTTTTGAATTTGTAATTGAATTAACTGTGGATTAATGATCAGGTTGAAGATAATTTTAACTTTTTAATGGTATTTCTCTAGACATATCTATTTGCTGTAACTACTTAAAACCAGTAAGAAATTCAATATCGTTTCTGATATAGGCTTTGTATAGTATAATGAGCTCATTTTATAATCCATGCCAAAACATTATTCAGTATCACAGTAGACTCTCAAGGGGTAGTAAGAGTACAGCATGAAGCCATGTATAAAGTATGCTTTTTTAAGAATTCTTTTTCTTTGGTGTTATAATCAAGACATATGGGATACATTTAAATCTAGTTTGCTTTTAGTAACACTTGTCTAATGTTGACAATTGTTGAAAGCAGGCACCAGTCTTATAATTAAAAGCTGTTTATTGTTCCCAGTTGTAATGAACAATTGATACAAATAATTGTCTCTGTTTCTAGTAACTAGAAGTTGTATACCATCACAAACTTAAAAATCTCAATTTTAGAGTTGTATTCTATTACTAGAATACCTTCTCTTCAGCAAGCTAAAAATCTTTAGATGAATATATTATTAATGGCTTTAGAAGCCAAATCACACATGGAGTATTATATATTATAAAGTGAATTCATCAAAATACAGATGAATTGGTTAATTACTTAGTACTAAACAATTCTTTAACCTTAATAAAGTCTTTGGCAGCTGTGGAATTCGAACCCACGCCCCCAAAGGGACTAGAGCCTTAATCCAGTGCCTTAGATTGCTCGGCCAAAGCTCAGCACTACCTGCTCAAAACAGCAGAATAATCTCTATTCGTTTCCAACACAAGCCATTCAATATCACAGTAATCCAAGTCTATGCCCCAACCACTAACACTGAAGAAACTGAAGCTGAATGGTTCTGTGAGGACCTATAAGCCCTTCTAAAACTAACACCAAAAAATATGTCCTTTTCATCATAGGGGAATGCAAAAGTAGGAAGTAAAGAGATACCTGGAGTAACAGGGAAGTTTGGCCTTGGAGTACAAAATGAAGCAGGGCAAAGGCTAACAGAGTTTTGCCAAGAGAACACACTGGTCATAACAATCACCCATTTCCAACAACACAAGAGATGACTCGACTCTACACATGGACAGCACCAGATGGTCAGTACCAAAATCAAATTGATTAATAATAAAAATGCTTGAAAGGAAATTATATAGTATATATATAATGCATACTGTGAATTATAGGTTATATCTAGTCTATTAGAAAGAGGTAAATCACTAGCCTACGTGAGGATGCAGCTACTCATACTAGATACTTTTTTAGTCTAGACAATCAAGTCTTTAATATGCTTTGACTCTAAGGAGTTCTTCCTTGAAAGTTATAGCAATGCTTTAAATATGTTCAGATTTTTTAGTGTAAAGTTTGTTTTGAAATAATGTGCAATAATGTATTAGACTATTTGGCATAAAAATGATTGTTTATATAATGGATATATTTTGTTTATATAAAGACCCCAAGTGAATTTAATTTTAAATTGCATTCTGGTTATTTGTTGGTATATGTGATTAGGAAGACAACACAAAGTATGATGATAAAAAAAAAGAGCTGAAACATCTTAAAGCATTGTACTTTCTCATTACTCCATATTTTGAAAGTTTTCATCATTCTCTGACTGGTAAATCCTTTTATATTTCTAGAGTAGGGTGAAAGCTCTAAAAACTGCTATATTAAAGAGTCATTCTGAAGTAATCAATCCGATAGAAAAGATTTAAAGTTTTTAATTAGGAGTTAGTGACTAAAGATTTTTTTAAACACTATAAATGTTGACTTTCTTTTCTAGCTGTTCATGTTAAGATTTATACATTTAAACTATTTGAATTTTAATGTTTAGTTTTATTTGGAAATTTTTTTCCTCCTGATGTAAGTCAAGCACTGTTTTAGACTGTGGGTACTTATGATGACATGATGCTAGCAAAAAGTATATTATTTAAATTTTCATGAGGAAAATAATTTTTATTATTCAAAGTGTCAATATTCTATCTTAATATTATTGTTATCTATCTTATTATATTGATGATATAAATATTAAATTTAATATTTCAGAAACTTTTTACATTTAAGAATAATCTATATGCCAAAGAAAGTGGCACCATATTGCATATTCTGAGTTTTTCTATGCACTAAACAGAATGATAAAGCCAGAGATATGATTAATATTTCCTGTAAATGAAAGAAAAAAATTGTCTACATTCTCAAGGTTTTTTTTAGAGCCAAGGTTTACAGTAACTTGAGAGGAAGGTACAGACCTTTCTCATATGTTCACTATTTTCATACATGCGCAGCTTTCCCCATTAACAACATCACTCAACAAAGTGGGGCATTTGTTACAACTGATTACTTGTGTTGAAATATCTTAATCATCCAAACCCCATATTTACATTAGATTTCTTGGTGTTGAACATTCTGTGGGTTTGGACAAATATATGTATAAATACATGGAACCATTCTTAAATTATTTTCACTGCCCTGAAATTGTGCTCTTTGTCTTTATCCCACCAAACTCTGGCAAGTATTGATCATTTGATTGTCTCCCAAGATTTTGTCTTTTTCAGAATATCATTTAGTAGTTGAAATCATATAGTATGTAGTCTTTCCAGGTTAATTCTTTCACTTATTAATATGCATTTGAGTTTCCTACATATCTTATATGCTTCCCTGGTGGCTCAGACAGTAAAGCGTCTGCCTGCAATGCGGGAGACATGGGTTCAACCCTTGGGTTGGGAAGATCCCCTGGAGAAGGAAATGGCAACCCACTCCAGTACTTTTGCCTGGAAAATCCCATGAACAGAGGACATATCTTATCATGTCTTGAATATTCATTTAACATTGAGAAATATTCCATTGTTTGGATGTACCCACCTTTTATTTATCCATTCACCTATTAAATGACATCTTTGTGGCCTCCAGTCTTGGGCAATGATGAATAAAGCTGCCATAAACATCCATGTACAGATATTTGTGTGTATATAAATTTTCAACTCTTTTGGATAAATACCAAGAAGTTGGTATAGGAGCAATATTATTAACTAAGCTAAAAAACAAAATACCTTAAATATATAGCTCAATGGATTTTCAAAAACTGAATATACTGGGTAATTTCATTCATACAAAGATAAAAAAAAAAACCAGGCAAAGTGAATCCATGTGGTTGGAAGTTAGGATACTTATGGGGGCAAGGTGAGATGACTGGTGAGGGCATGAAGGCATGCTTTTAGGGTACTGATCATTTTCTAAAGAATTTGTTTTAATATATTGCAAGGCAGTTTTTACTTCTGCTGAGAATCTCTGCTCAAGGGAGGCATGATGCCACATATTCACCTGTTTCTCCAATGTGTCTTCACCTCTCTTATGAATCCAAGAAAAGTTGGTTCTGTTCAGCTTTATTCTTGTTGTTAGGACAGAATGGTGACTTCTAAATCCCTTATTCGTTAAGCCAAAAACCAAAATCCATTTAGAAACATTTTACAAATCCTTATTTGTGTTATTTATACATAGTCAGCACCCAATACAGAACACTTTAAATATAAAATTATGTTACATTTTTATTTAGTTATGAAATACATTTGAAAGTGTAAATGGAATGGAATTCTACATTATTCATTTAAAGGTCAAATATTCTTGGAAGGAATTTGGATAAATCAAATTCTTTGATTAGTGTCCAAAACAAAATCAGAGCTAATTTCCAAACATATATATCTTTCTTCCTAGCTGTATTTGTCACAGAAAGATTATGTATGTGAGCAAATAATATAGTAAACAAGTAAGAGAAAGACATAAGTAAGCAAAACAAGCAATTAGTACTACTTCTGAATTCAGATTCTTGAAGCTAACTGTTCCCTATCTGTTTTTATCTCTTATTTTTATAATCAATTATCCAAAAAAAAATGTAACTTGTCAAACTCATAGGGACAAAAAAATGCTACTTAGAATGATAACTAGCTCTAAAAGAAAAAAAACTGCTTTACCAAGATTGTACATAGACTGGATCAACATCACAGATCATTCTAAGTGTATATAAAAAATTTGGAAAAAAAATAATCTTATTCAGTTAAACGTGAAAAGAGAGGCATTGGGCTAGAATATGATGTTTTCTTTTTATGATGAGTAAATTATTCATGTCATACCCTTTATCTAACTCTCATATTAGCCTTATATTTCTAGAGTGCTGATTTTGTAATCACTCTCTACTCTTCTCTTTTAAAATATATTGGTATATGAATGAAATATAAAATGTGCTCATAGGATGAGGTGAGGTGGGTTACGAATAATTTTCACAGTCTGCAAGTTTTTGTTTTCCTAAAACTTATTTTTTTATTGTTTGAAGAATTTGGTTCATTTACTCTTTAGAAATATAATATTAAATCGACCTCAGGCATTTCATGTGCAACTTTTGAACAGTCACTTCTTGTTTTTACATTTAAGATGGAAAATACTGTACTTAGTAGGTACTATACTAAACTGTACATCTTAGTAGGCTTATGGAAATCATTAAAGAAAAACTGACATTTCAGGATAGAGGAGATTCCTGAAAAACTGACATCCTCAGGTAGTCAGGAAAGGAGTGGGATTTAATTAGCGAGGTTGGCTTATATGGGTTTTAAGAATCATTAAAGTAATAAGAGTGCAGTGGAAAATATGTAGCAATTCTTTTTTGATTGCTTCTGAGACTAATTCATGGGTTGAGAGTAAGGAGAAGGGAAGGATTACCAGGTATTTGAGAGGGAAGGAGAAGCTATGAAATTAAATCATAGAGAGTCAGAGAGCAAACTGACTAAGGAAGTTTAGTTGGATTACCTGTAGCAATAAGACCAAAATTGATGTCAGGTAATCATGACTTTATAATGGTATAAAGTGTTTGGCAAGGGAGTTGAGGAGGCGTTTGAAGATGTTATTACAAAAAGGGACCATGGATCCAAGGACGTGTCTGGAGGGTTTAGGAGCAAAACAGATGTGAGAAACAGTGAAAACTCGGTAGGTCCTGGGAAAGTGAAGACTGCGTTTAGCAAAATCTATCTCGTAACCATGGAAGTAGATGCCTGAAGAGAGGTTGGGGATGACATCATTGGTAGGGAGGAGATAAGGAAATAGTGACGTGAGATTGGAAGCATCATTTCCAAGCATACTGAAATCACCAAGAACATTTACAGGACTGATTAAGAGAGAGGAAATAATTGTTTTTTTTACAAACCTGTAGGTGTTAGTGACTTTCTAGGAGAATACGCCGCTCACTGAGAGTCACTGTTTTAATCAGCCTCTGATGACAGAATTGAGTTCGATAGAAGGTGGGTAACACTGAAAGCATAAGGATCTAGATAGAATCACTCAAATTATGATGAATTATTAATATAGGTATAATATTGCCTAATAGATTGGTCTGTATTCAATTTTGCTCTTTAATTTTAGTTCCTAAAAGTTCTTGATAAAAATTGCTCATTAATCAGATTTATAATTCTTTATATGTTTCTGATAAAACAGAGGAAAAACTTTAAAACATTTTCAAATAACCAAAAGCAAGGTCAATTTTCATTTTCTATTGATTAAAGAATTCATACCAGACTACAGACTGTAAGTATGAACATGAGCCTCACAATGGCCAAACATTGTGCTGATACTATACAGCTATCTTGGTATTTTAGCCTTTAGGCTGAATGAGTGCATGCTCGGTTCCTTAGTTGTGTCCTACTCTTTGCAACCCTATGGACGGTAGCCTACCAGGATCCACTATCCATGAAATTTTCCAGGCAAGAATACTGGGGTGGGTTGCCATTTCCTCCTCCAGGGGATCTTCCCAACCCAGGGATCAAACCTGACTCCCCTGTATTGGCAGGCAGGTTCTTTACCACTGCACCAGATGGGAAGCTTAGTCTGGATACAGGGACTAAAAACTCATTTAGTGGAGCTCTAAAAACCTTACATTTTATGAATATAAAGAAGGTAATGAAAGAAAATTACTAAAATAAAACCGACTCTAACAGAAGTTGAATTGTCTTAGAGCAGTTTTCTTTCTCACTCACTTCTCTCTTCTAGCATTCATTTCTCCCTAATATCAAACTGTTCTTTCATGCCTATTCTTACTTTACTGTCTTTTGTGCAGACAAGTTCATTATTGCTGCATGAGTGCATGCTTGGTTCCTCAAAAGTGGCAGTCCTCAGCCTTGGTTCTCCTCACAGTAAACTCATTACAGTTAAAAATTTAGCATAAGTCCCAATTGGCATTAAGGAAATGAAAATTAACATGTAATGGTGCTTCTGTCCCTATGGAATAGCATTCTAGGATCAGAGAAATCATATTGATGTAATGTGACATAACTTCTTGTTTTTATGCCCTTACCTTGAATAAAAGCATAAACAAATACATTTATTAAACCTTATTCATTGATCTCTAGGGTCTTCCTGAAAAGTGAAAGTGAAGTCGCTCAGTCGTGTCCAGCTCTTTGTGACCCCATGGACTGTACTCTGCCAGGCTTCTCTGTCCATGGGATTTCCAGGCAAAGTACTGGAGTGGGTTGCCATTTCCTTCTCCAGGGGATCTTCCTGATCCAGAGATCAAAACCAGGTCTCTTGCATTGATGGCAGATGCTTTACCCTCTGAGCCACCAGGGAAGCCTTCCTGGGTAGCTCAAATGGTAAAGAATCTGCCTACAATGTGGGAGAACCAGTTTTGATCCCTGGGTCATGAAGATCCCTTGGAGAAGAGCATGGCAAAACACCCCAGTATTTTGCCTGAAGAATTCCATGGACAGAGGAGCCTGTTGGGCTAGAGTTCATGAGGCTGCAAAGAGTCAGACATGACTGAGCAACTAACACACATTGATTTCTAAGATCATGAGCAATTTCTCAAGTAGAGTTCCATTGAGAGAATCTTCTTCATAGGGCATTGTCATCTATTAATTATATACATTTTTAAAAGATAACTATCAGTTGAACCAAATGATAGTAGAATAACATTCCCCAAACAATTTTACACCACACTTTAAGGGCAAAAACAAAGTCATGACCTCTTTTTCTGAAGTAGAAAAGGAAGTTAAATTTTCTCTCATTTCAAGGTGCTGAGACAGGGCCATCTTTTGAGAATATAATGTGAATTAGTATCATGTCATCACGAAGTAACTCTTCGTGACCCCATGGACTATAGCCCACCAGGCTCCTCCATCACGTGAATTAGTATAATTTTTCTTAAATGATAAATGAAGTAATGTTTAGTAGCACATTAGTAATCTCTCCACAGAGATGGAAGGGATCTTATCTCAGTTAAAAGATTGGACATGGAGGCTGATGTCACTTCAAACAGCAAAGAAATTTGAAAGAAGGTTTATTAGTCACATAAGGAACTTCTGGAGAGAGAAAGGTATGTGTAAGGCAGGGTGGAAAGGCATGTGCAAAGAGCAGGGAAAGGGTTGGGCCCTCATGGGAGCTAATGAGTGGGGCTGGACAATGATTCCATCCAAGGCAAGGCCTGGGGAATTCAAACTTGCCACCAGTGACTGCTGCTGCTGCTAGGTCACATTAGTCGTGTCCGACTCTGTGTGACCCCATAGATGGCAGCCCACTAGGCTCCCCCATCCCGGGGATTCTCCAGGCAAGAACGCTGGAGTGGGTTGCCATTTCCTTCTCCAATGCATGAAAGTGAAAAGTGAAAGTGAAGTCGCTCAGTCGTGTCCGACTCTTCGTGACCCCATGGACTGCAGCCTACCAGGCTCCTCCGTCCATGGGATTTTCCAGGCAGGAGTACTGGAGTGGGATGCCATTGCCTTCTCCAGCCACCAGTGACTAGTTTTGTATATATAAAGAAAATATAAAACAATTTCTGTGTGTGTATTAGCAGAGAAAGGAAGGGTGCAAGTCTAAATGTTTTTGTTAATAAGTAAATAGTTGAACATCAAAAATGGAGTTAGGCTCTTACAACAAGTTAGGAAAAATTTTGATACTGTGTGTGTGTGTGTGTGTGTGTGTGTTTGTGATTTTGCGACACTCCTTGTTGCTCATAAAATGACATGTTTAATATCTAGTAAATTTTCAGGATACTGGTACCATAGGATTTAAGAACTTAAGACTTTGAAATCATCTGGTTCAATTCCTCCATTTTATAAATACTAAAGTTTCTGAGTTTCAGGGACTTATTAAAGATAACCCAGCTTGAAAGTGTCCAGAGGTCCAGGTCAATCCCTGGGCTACTAATTTCAAAGCCAGTACTCTTTCTAGTTCCACGTAATTACTGCTTGCAAAGAAACTAACTTGGTAAGAAGAAACTCTTAATTGAAGAAACTTGGTATGAAGAAACTCTTAACTATGTAATATTTCTGATAAAACACTTGAAAAATATTGTTTCCAATTCCAATATACCATGAGACTATTTAAATTTGACTCTGACTTATTTTATATACATCCACTGTACTACTTCCTGATGTATATGCTGCTGCTGCTGCTAAGTCGCTTCAGTTGTGTTCGACTCTGTGCAACTCCATAGATCACAGCCTACCAGGCTCCTCTGTCCCTGGGACTCTCCAGGCAAGAACGCTGGAGTGGGTTACCATTTCCTTCTCCAGTGCATGAAAGTGAAAAGTGAAAGTGAAGTCGCTCAGTTGTGTCCGACTCCTAGTGACCCCATGGACTGCAGCCTACCAGGCTCCTCTGTCCATGGGATTGTCCAGACAAGAGTACTGGAGTGGGTTGCCATTGCCTTCTCTGTGGTATATATGAAAAGTTTCATTAAAAAAAAAAAAAAACTATATAAGGGAATTAAGCATAAACTCTGAATATATGTATAATAATTAGACTTGACTCTGCAGAATTGTCAGTGTTTTCCTTTGTCTGATCCGGGTGATAGGATGCTATATCCATAGAGAGCCCAGGCAGCTTCTCAAGATCTGTGATGTAAAGGCCTGTGTCGCTGGATTGTGTTCTAAAATAATCACTCCTGGGAAATGTTCCAGGAACCACATGCTCTTAGGTAACTGAAGAAGCTCCTTTTATATTTAGAGGTCTTTGCTGCTCTTCACCACACTGAGGGGTTTGTTTTAGACAACTTGAGAGCAGGTGAAAATTATAGCAATTCCAAATTATTAAACAATTATGTATTATTTATATAAATAAAGCTTATGGATATAAACTAAACTTTTATTATTAGTTTTATGATTAAAATATTTGGCAAACATTTAAAATTGCATTTTAAATCTCTGTTGCTATTCAGCACCTAGATCTTTGTTTATAAAACCATTCTTCAGTGAAAAGAACCAGGGCTCATTGTAGAAATAACTGAGCCTAGGATGGGGGACAGGATAATTTTGTGTGCCAGAAACTAAGGAATTGATCATAAATGTTAAAACCTGCAATGATGGAGTCTATCAGAGGGCTGTAAGGGGCATCCAAAACAGTTGTCAATGACCAAAGTTGGAAGAATTTGAGCAAGAAAATAAGTAAAGTGGTATTGGATTATAACCCAAAGTATAAAATAAATATCCATAAATTTATACTGATATAAACTAATTAATCAGCTAGCTAGTGAATAATGTAGGATAGATAAATCTCCCATTCAAAATAATTCCAAATAATTTATATAGCTATTCAATTCTTCAGTCTTAAAGATGGGTAGCATAATTCTCCTTTCCTTGAGTTTTAACTTCATTTAGACTTTCTTCCAAAGTGTACAGTATGAAAAGTAGAAAACAAAAGAATAACTTGACATGGAAAAACCAGACAAACATTACATCAAACTAATCAGGGTTAACAAGTGATAAGTGATAACTCATGCTAATACTGTACCCTTGCTATGTGATGAAAATGGCAGTTGGCCTCTGTCGTCTTCCTCCTTAAAACAAAATTACTCCTGTGTATTCATGCCCCAAGTTGAGGGGCATTCTACAAAAAAAAATCTGACCAGAAATCCTCAAAATTCTCAAAGTTATCAAAAAACAAAGAAAATCTGAGAAAATGTCATAGTCTAGAGGAGTCTAAGGAGACATGACCACTACATGTAGTCTAGTGTCCTGGATAGAATTCTGGAATCAATAAGAACAGTAGGGGAAAACTGAAGAAATCTGAGTGAAGTATGGACTTCAGTTAATAACAATGATTCAATACTGGTTAATTAATTGTACCACACTAATGTAAGATATTTGGGTGTGGGGTAGATGGGAACTCTCTATACTATCTTCACCTTAATTTTGTAAACCTAAAATGATTCTAATATAAAAAGCTCATTAAAAATATTTTTGAGTGAATGATACACATATATTTAAGTATGTTTCAATAATATATGCTATTATGAAGTTTGGATATAAATATATATTTATTCTCTTAAGAAAAAATAAGAAATTCTAAATACCTCTATTTATACTTTATTTATATGTAGATATTTTTCATATTGATCTCACCATGATTATCTGGTTTAAAAATAGCTGGCTCTGTACTTAAGTTTGTTTTTTTTTTAACAAATTTTATAATTAAACTTTTAAATTATAAAAACAAATTTATAAACTAAATTATTTACATTTAAATACAATTAAATGAATTGGAATTTTCAACAGTGAACAGATGTATGGTATCTGATAACTCCTTAGATTTTTGACAGTACTTTGAGTATAATCTGGGAATCTTTGTAGTAGTATGATTATTAATTATTGTAATGAATAACTGTAAAGTATTCATTGTTCATTAGAAAGGTATTTCTTAATATCAGAGAACAAGGCACAGGGTATTTTTAACTGCTTTTTATTGTTGTTTGCTTCCAAATGTTATAGAATTTGGAGTCTTTTTCAAATGTGAAACAGGTTTGCAATTTGGAGAAAAATCTTAGCATTTAATTTATGCAATATGTATGAATATATGTGTGTCATATATGTATTTATAAGTCTGAATATCCTGTTCTTTCCAGGAAAATAGTTATACAAATTTAACTTATAGAAACTTTAAACTGCAATTTGTTTATTTCTTCAGATGCAAAAATTTAGGGCAATAGATCATAGCTATTTTTAGGTAAACTGACTCCTAAAGCTACAGTTCAGTCTTTCTTGATTCACAGAGTAGAATTAACTAGCTTGGTGGAAAATTCTATGAAGAAGGTGTTAAATAGAAGAATCTTACATCATCAAACATGAGTGAAAAGTACACACAAGTGAGAGCACACTGATTTGAACTTCCATTGCTCTATAAAATATCTGTATCTAAATTTTTATAGTTAATTTTTGTACATTTATCATTAATAATGTCCAAAGCTTCTCCTTTCATACTTTTATGATTAATTTTCACTCAATCAAAATAGATGTTGGGGAGAGTCATGAAGGGAGTTTATGCATAATTTAATTCTAGAACAGTGGTATTTTAAGGTGATAATCTAAGTTTGGTTGAACGTGTCTTTGAAACTACTTTGTAACTACACTGTAAGGTGTGAATAGTTCTTGTTTGTTTCTTTTTACTTTTGTTTTTATTTTTTAACACCTACTGGATGTCTTTACAGCATTTTCTCCTATTCAGTAGTACCATCAAAAATGACTAGAAAAGAAAAAAAAGATCATAAGAATGTAAAACTCACATAGTTGGAATTTCAGAAGACAGAATTTCAAACAGATTCTTATTGGAGGACAGAGTTGCAAGGAAATTAAGTGGCTGCCTATGTACATAAAACTGCAGGATTGGAACCTGGATCATCTTTTCACTCCTGGTCCAGTTCTCTTTCTGAATATTTGCATTATTTCTAGGTAATTTATAGAGTATAATCTGTCTTACACCTCCTGCATGCACACACATATACATAAATATCACACAGCGACAGCTGTGTTTTCATTTTTTTCTTTCAGACTGATGTTTAAAAATGCTTTACACAGATGCCAATTTTACAGCTATGTAGTTTAATTCCTAGAAAAGAAATATGAATGCATTCTTTAGATAGCAGCCAAAATTGTATATGTTCTGTGTGTGTGTGATTTGAAATGGGTTATTTTACATTAAAGGATCTATAGTTAACAGACTTACTTTGGGAAAAATCAGGTCCCTTGATCACTTCTCTTGCTTTTTTCATCGAAAAAGAAAGAGGGTTCCAGAAAAACATCTACTTCTGCTTTATTGACTATACCAAAGCCATTGACTGTGTGGATCACAACAAACTGTGGACAATTCTGAAAGAGATGGGAATACCAGACCACCTGACCTGCCTTCTGAGAAATCTGTATGCAGATCAGGAAGCAACAGTTAGAATCAGACATGGAACAACAGACTGGTTCCAAGTTGGGAAAGGAGTACATCAAGGCTGTATGTTGTCACTGCTTATTTAACTTATATGTAGAGTACATCATGAAAAACACTGGGCTGGATGAAGCACAACTGGAATCAAGATTGCCAGAATCAAGATTGCCAGGAGAAATATCAATAACCTCAGATATGCAGATGACACCACACTTATGCCAGAAAGAGAAGAACTAAAAAGCCTCTTGATGAAAGTGAAAGTGGAGAGTGAAAAAGTGGGCTTAAAGCTCAACATTCAGAAAACGAAGATCATGGCATCCGGTCCCATCACTTCATGGGAAATCGATGGGGAAACAGTGGAAACACTGCAGACAGTGACTGCAGCCATGAAATAAAAAGATGCTTACTCCTTGGAAGAAAAGTTATGACCAATCTAGACAGCTTCCCTGGTGGCTCAGAGGGTAAAGCATCTGCCAGCAATGCAGGAGACCTGGGTTTGATCCCTGGATCAGGAAGATCCCCAGGAGAAGGAAATGGTAACCCACTCCAATACTCTTGCCTGGAGAATCCCATGGAGGGAGGAGCCTGGTAGGCTACAGTCCATGGAGTTGCAAAGAGTCAGACACGACTGAGTGATTTCATTTCACTTAGACAGCATATTAAAAAGCAGAGACATTACTTTGCCAACAAAGGTCCATCTAGTCAAGGCTATGGTTTTTCTAGTAGTCATGTTTGGATGTGAGAGTTGAACTATACAGAAAGCTGAGTGCTGAAGAATTGATGCTTTTGAATTGGTGTTAGAGAAGATTCTTGAGTGTCCCTTGAACTGCGAGGAGATCCAATCAGTCCATCCTAAAGGAAATCAGTCCTGAATATTCAATGGAAGGACTGATGCTGAAGCTGAAACTCCAATACTTTGGTCACCTGATGTGAAGAACTACCTCACTGGAAAAGACCTTGATGCTAGGAAAGATTGAAGGTGGGAGGAGAAGGGGACGACAGAGGATGAGATGGTTGGATGGCATCGCCAACTCAGTGGACATGAGGTAAACTCAGGGAGTTGGTGATGGATAGGGAGGCCTGGCGTGCTGCAGTCCATGGGTTTGCAAAGAGTCCGACACGACTAAGCAACTGAACTGAAGTGATCTCACTGCTGTCCACTTTCAAAATTGGTCTTAGTCATTTAAAGAGGGATTAATCCCCAATTCCCTAGTGTGTGCTCAGTTTAAGTAAATTTTTAAAAATATTACTTGTCTGCAAAAAAAGTTTAATAAGTTGATTATTTTCCAGTCCTCAATGCTATCCAACATTTCTTGGTGGTAGAAGAGTTCTAGAATACATAAATGATCTGTTTTGTTTTTTTCCTCCCTTTGGTGTGTATATGTGGTGTGTGTGAGGCAGGAGGCAGGAAGTACGTGTGTGTATGTGCTCGCAAATAACAAACAATGAAAGAAAACTCTTACTAAATATATGAAATAGTCTGCTTAAAGGGCAGAACACTTATGAAATTTTGGGGAATGTATCTGAGAGTTGACAATTTTTCTCTTAATTATTACAGTTATGGTTTACAGAGGCAGGCCAAAAGCTGATGTGGAAGGAGTAGTCCATTTGGTTATAAAGCATTAAGAAAACACAATCTTAGATACACAGTCTGACTCATGCATTCTAAGCTGATTACAGTCTTATTCTAGCACAGGAAACCTATATTTCTTTTTATTTAGAAGAATATTTTATTATAATAAAATTGAAGCCATAAAGAATGAGATAATTAAGAGAAGAAACTTTTAACATCACTTCTGCCTAATGCCTTAGAGATGCATTTTCATCAAAACCCCACCTAAAAGGGTGCATGTTTTAAGATTTGGCTATTTTCCTTTCAAATGTGGTGGAATGTATTACTGGCTTGTTACATTTTTGCTTTTTATGAGCTGTGTGCTCCTCTCCTTAATCTCACACAATTAAATGTCATATCCCTGAGGATTCTGAAAATATTATTAAAGTTGGCACAAATATTAAATTTAACCTCTATTTCTACCTTAGTTATCATAGCCATTCTAGTAGTTATAGAAAAGAAATGGCATGCCTTTGTCCACAAGATACCTAAGAGTCCTGTGGACTCTAAATTTGTAGGGAAACATACAAACTCAGAAGAAAAAAGTCACATTGGTTTATGTCTTCATTTTTACCAACACACACACACAATCACACATGTTTCTAAAGAATTGTGATTTATGTATCATGTGGAAACAAATTTTTGTTGTTGTTCAGTCACTGAGTCATGTCCAAGTCTTTGCGACCCCATGGACTGCAGCACGCCAGGCTTCCCTGTCTTTCACTGTCTCCCAAAGTTTGCTCAGATTTATGTCCGTTGAATCAATGATGTTATCTGACCATTTCATCCTCTGCCACCTCCTTCTCCTTTGCCTGCAGTCTTTCCCAGCATCGGGGTCTTTTTCAATGAGTTTGTTCTTTACAGCTTCAGAATCAGTCCATCCAGTGAATATTCAGGGTTGACTTCCTTTAGGATTAACTAGTTTGATCTCCTTGCAGTCTAAGGGACTCTCAGGAGTCTTCTCCAAAACCACAGTTTGAAAGCATCAGTTCTTCAGGTTTCAACCTTCTTTATGGTCCAGCTCTCACACCAGAAAGAACCTACTTTAGGGAAAAAAACGTAGTGAACAATACTTGATTTGAGATCATCTTAAGTTTATCAATTAAATAAAAATTTTCATATTTAATAATCAAACTTTATTTTTATTTCCCAGAAAGAGGGATATATACCACTATGTAAAGGTTTTACCCATTCCAATTGGGCAGGCCTGTTAACTAATCTTGACTCAGCCACAAAGGAGTGGTAAAATCTGGGGCAAGATATTTTTTTACTTTTTGGAGACTCAGTTGTTTCTTTGCTAATAGAAGTAGCAGGGTTGTTTTGATTGTTAAATAAAACATCATGCATAGAAGGCTGGTACACTTACAGCATACACTTAAATGCTGGTGACTAAATGACAGCTGTCCTCGTTGAGAAATAATTTTACTATCATAATGACATTTTTAGTTAGCATGCTTATTATTAAAATGCTTTCTAGATACTATAAGTAATTTGAGGGTAAGTTCATATCAGTGCAAGTTGAATTAAATTAAATTGATTTTACAAAACTTTTGCAAAATATATGTTAATTTTAGCGAGTTTCTTCCATTTAAAGTATAGTGAATTTCTTTTTCATTTCTAGGGAAAGTGAAATTCATGTTGGATATGATAATTATTAATTAGATTTAAGCAGTCTGTCAAGCTAGGTTTGTGACTAAAGTCCCACACTGAGCAAACTTGAGTGACAAAAGGGAAATAAATAAATGATTAGACTGTTGAAAATTGAAGTTGTGTACAGAAAGATATTCCAAGGTCTTCAAATTGTTTAAATATCCTAGGCTTATTTGGAAATGATCTGTAAATTTTATAGACATAAAGAATTAGTCCCACTGTATTTAAATCAAGAGAGGACAACTTATTCTAACTTAAGTGATGCCTTTATATTTGGATCTTCCCCAGATTGAATGGATGACTCAAAATACTTAATCACTAGACAATTCTAAAAGAATTTACAGACCTGTTTGGTTCACTCTAATGGTCACAATGAATACTGAAAATCAGTATTCATTTCTGATATACAGGGAGCTGATTAAATAATTGAACTCTAGTAACTTCAGCAATACGTGAACCGTGAAATTCCAGATGTTCAAGCTGGTTTTAGAAAAGGCAGAGGAACCAGAGATCAAATTGCCAACATACCCTGAATCATCGAAAAAGCAAGAGAGTTCCAGAAAAACATCTACTTCTGCTTTATTGACTATGCCAAAGCCTTTGACTGTGTGGATCACAATAAACTGTGAAAAATTCTTCAAGAGATGGGAATACCAGACCACCTGACCTGCCTCTTGAGAAACCTATATGCAGGTCAGGAGCAACAGTTAGAACTGGACATGGAACAACAGACTGGTTCCAAATAGGAAAAGGAGTACGTCAAGACTATATTGTCACCCTGCTTATTTAACTTATGCAGAGTACATCATGAGAAATGCTGGGCTGGAAGAAGCACAAGCTGGAATCAAGATTGCCAGCAGAAATATCAATAAGCTCAGATATGCAGATGACACCACCCTTATGGCAGAAAGTGAAGAGGAACTCGAAAGCCTCTTGATGAAAGTGAAAGAGGAGAGTGAAAAAGCTGGCTTAAAGCTCAACATTCAGAAAACGAAGATCATGGCACTCTGTCCCATCACTTCATGGGAAATAGATGGGAAACAGTGGAAACAGTGTCAGACTTTTTGGGGGGGGGGCTCCAAAATCACTGCAGATGGTGATTCCAGCCATGAAATTAAAAGACACTTACTCTTTGGAAGGAAAGTTATGACCAACCTAGATAGCATATTCAAAAGCAGAGACATTACTTTGCCAACAAAGGTCTGTCTAGTCAAGGCTATGGTTTCTCCTGTGGTCATGTATGGATGTGAGAGTTGGACTGTGAAGAAAGCTGAGCGCCGAAGAATTGATGCTTTTGAACTGTGGTGTTGGAGAAGACTCTTGAGAGTCCCTTGGACCGCAAGGAGATCCAACCAGTCCATTCTAAAGGAGATCAGTCCTGGGTGTTCTTTGGAAGGAATGATCCTGAAGCTGAAACTCCAGTACTTTGGCCACCTCATGCAAAGAGTTGACTCATTGGAAAAGACTTTGATGCTGGGAGGGATTGGGGACAGGAGGAGAAGGGGACGACCGAGGATGAGATGGCTGGATGGCATCACTGACTCAATGAGCATGGGTTTGAGTGAACTCTGGGAGTTGGTGAGGGACAGGGAGGCCTGGGGTGCTGCAGTTCATGGGGTTGCAAAGAGTTGGACACAACTGAGCGACTGAACTGAACTAAACTGAACATGTTCTGTGAGATTGATACAAGTCATTCTTGTAATAAATTTTGTGTTATATTTTTATAAAACCAGCAATACAAACCAGTTTTGCTTAAAATAAAACTGGAATACTTTCTATTTCCATGCAGAATAAAAACCTTAAAAGTATGTGTAAATTTTTAAATATTATATCTGAGACAATTTCTATAGTGATTTTTTTAGTCTAAAATTCAGGGCCCCTGAAGACAGACAGGTCAGAGTGGAGAGTTCTGACAACACGTAGTCCACCGGAGGAGGGAATGAGAAACCACTCCAGTATTCTTGCCGTAAGAACCCTACCAACAGTATGAAAAGGCAAAAATACATGACACTGGAAGATGAAACCCCCCGCCCCAGGTTGGAAGCTGTGCAATATGCTCCTGGGGAAGAGCAGAGGGCCATTACTAATGCAGAAAGAAGGAAGCATCTGGCCCAAAGAGAAGATGACACTTAGCTGTGGATGTGTCTGGTGCTGAAAGTAACGCCTGATGCTGTGAAGAACAATATTGCTTAGGAACCTGGATTGGAAGTCCATGAATCAAGATAAGGTGTACCTTTTGTCTTCCGTTGATAAGAACTGAACATTTCTCAGTTTGGGCTATAGTCCATGAGTTGCAAAGAGCTGGACATGACTGAGCACACATGCACACATGGAGTTTAAATCTCCACCTAGATTTTTTGTAAGCTTTATATCTACTAGTAGTATCTAGTCTTAAGGGTAATCCTCTACCTCCCAGAAATGCAATTATAGATAGTTCCTACCATCATAAGTATATATTCTCTTGAGTCTAGAAAATCCTACAAGAGACTTCAGTGTACTATGGGCTTTGATGTGGAGAGTCTTGACTGTAAAGAAATGGCATGCCATTTCATTCCTCCTATAATTTCCAGTGGTTGGTTAATTACTGGGTGTAATACACACACACACACACACACACACACACACACATTTGTTGCCAAGATGATTAAATAGAACATTTTATAATGTTTACAAATGACTAGTCATTACTCTGATGCAAGTTTGCAATGATTTAAATATATTGTTCATCTTCAAATATTACCTTGATATTTTATGACTTTTATCTTGAAGAGGAAGATGGTAGAACTGTAAACTAGATAACCTCTGAAATGATTAAAGATTGTGTGTGTGTGCGTGCGAGTGCATGCACGCGCACACTCGAGCGTGCTTGGAGAAAATGCAGATATTTCAGAAAATAAGAAGTCTTTTATTTTTTGTTCTGTCTTCCTAATTCTTAATTTTCAGGTTTTAGAATCTCATTAAGCATTGTGGTCTTTTGATCCAGTACCCTCTCCCACTCTGTCAGATCATTCTTTCTTGTTGTTTAGTCGCTAATTCGTGTCCAACCCTTTTGCAACCCCCCGGACTGTAGCCCGCCACACTCCTCTGTCGATGGGATTTCCCAGGCAAGACTACTGGAGTGGGTAGCCCTGTCCTTTCCCAGGGGACCTTCCCGACATAGGGGTGGAGCCTGCAGCTCTGGCACACTGTCAGTGGATTTTTTCACCACTGTGCCGCCAGGGAAGCCTGATTCTCTCTTACTTCTATCCAGTTTAACCCAAGAAACCAAGAATACACCGAGGACACTCTCACTGTGGATATTCCTTCTGGTGAACATCTGAATAAATCACTCCACCACCTGCAAGTTTCATTCTGTTTCTTCCTATTTTCTTTATCAAGGCCTTTTCTGGACTGTCTGAATCCAAAACAAGTGGCCACCCTGTCACTTGCCTTTCCCTATCTTTTAGGATCTACCTATTGGTTAGGCAAGGCTATGAAAGTGATCCGAAATATACTCAGCTAGGCACATTAATTGAAGGCAGTGGCACCCCACTCCAGTACTCTTGCCCATGGACGGAGGAGCCTGGTGGGCTGCAGTCCATGGGGTCGCTAAGAGTCGGACACGACTGAGAGACCTCACTTTCACTTTTCACTTTCGTGCATTGGAGAAGGAAATGGCAACCCACTCCAGTGTTCTTGCCTGGAGAATCCCAGGGACGGGGGAGCCTGGTGGGCTGCCGTCTATGGGGTCACACAGAGTCGGACTCAACTGAAGTGACTTAGCAGCAGCAGCAGCAGCAGCAGCAGCAACAGAGCAGGCACATTAATGGATTGGGTGTCATATACAAGAAATCATTCTGAAGAACAATTTTAGAAAGTTTTTCCCTATTTTTTTTTTGTTCTGGAGTTTTAGTTTCTCGTCTTAACGTTTAAGTCTTTAATCCATTTTGTATATTTGTGTATTTTTGTATATGGTATAAAATATGGATGCAGTTTTATTCTTTTGCAAGTGGGTATTCAGTTTTCTCAACATTTGTTGAAGAAACTATCGTTTTTTTCATTGTGTATTCTTACTATCTTTATAAAAATTAACCATATATGTGCGTGTTTATTTCTTTTTTATTGGAGGAATACTGCTTTACAATGTTGTGTTGGTTTCTGCCATACAAAAATGCAAATCAGTCATGTATATATATATATCTCCTCCTTTTTGAATGCCTGTCCACTCCCCCAATCTCACCCCCATACATCATCAGAGAGCTTCAGGCTGAGTTTCCTGTGTTATATAGCAGCTTCTCACCACCTATCTGTTTTACACATGTTAGTATGTATCTGTTGATGCTACTTGACTGCACACACACATTTAAACTACTTCCTCCCACTCTCCCCTCCCCCTACTGTGTCCACAGGTTCATTCTCTATATCTGCATATTCATTCCTTCCCTGCACATAGGTTCATCAGTACCATTTTTCTTGATTTCATATATATGTGTTAATATACAAATATATAGTATTTGTTTTTTTCTCTTTCTGAGTTACTTCACTATGTAACAGGCTCTCGGTTCATCCACCTCACTACCACTGTTCCTTTTTACAGCTGAGTAATATTTCATTGCATATATATACCACATCTTCTTTATCCATTCATCTGTCAATGGACATCTAGGTTGCTGGCCTTTGTAAATAATACTGCAGTGAACATTGGGATACACGTGTCTTTTAAATTGCAGTTTTCTCAGGATATATGCCCAATGGTGGGATTGCTGGGACATATGATAGATTTATTCCTAGTTATTTTTTTCTTTTTTGAGGAATCTCCATTCTGTTTTCCATAATGGCTGTATCAGCTCACATTCCCACCAACTGTGCAGGCAGGTTCCCTTTCTCCACATCCTCTCCAGCGTTTATTGTTTGGGGGTGTTTTTGATGATGGCTATTCTGACTGGTGTGAGGTGATTATCTCATTGTGGTTTTGCTTTGCAGTTTTCTTAACAATAAGCATGTTGTTCATCTTTTCATGTGTATGTATTCTTTGGAGAAATATCTGCTTAGGCATTCTGCCCATTGTTTGACTGAGTTGTTTGTTTGTCTGATATTGAGCAGCATGAGCTGTTTATATATTTGGAGATTAATCCTTTGTCAGTTGCTTCATTTGATTTTCTCTAATTCTGAGGGTTGTCTTTTTATCTTGTTTATGTTTCCTTTGCTGTGCAAAAGTTTTTAAGTTTAATTAGGTCCCATTTATTTACTTTTGCTTTCATTTCCATTAGTCTGGAGATGGATCAGAGAGAATCTTCCTGCTATTGATGTCTAAGAATGTACTGCCTATATTTTTCTCTAAGACTTTATAGTTTCTGGCCTTACATTTAGGTCTTTAATCCATTTTGAGTTTATTGTTGTGTATGATGTTGGGCTTCCCTGGTGGCTCAGCTGGTAAAGAATCCACCTGCAATGCAGGAGACCTGGGTTCGATCCCTGGGTTGGGAAAATCCCCTGGAGAAGGGAAAGGCTATGCATTCCAGTATTCTGGCCTGGAGAATTCCATGGGCTATACAGTTCATGGGGTCACAAAGAGTCAGACACAACTAAGCAACTTTAGCTTCACTTATGATGTTAGAAAGTTTTTTAATTTCATTCTTTTACATGTAGTTGTCCAGTTTTCCCAACTCCAATTATTGAAGAGGCTGTCTTTTATCCATTGTATATTCTTACCTCCTTTGTCAAAGCTAAAGTGCCCATAGGTATGTGGGGTTTTTTTTTTAATTAATTAATTTATTTATTTTTTATTTTACTTTACAATTCTGTATTGGTTTTGCCATACATTGTATGTGGGTTTATTTCTGGGCTTTCTGTCTTGCTCCATTGATCTCTGTTTCCAGTTTTGTACCCCTGCCATACTGTGTTGATGACTGTAGCATTGGAGTATCGTCTGAAGTCATGAAGGTTGATTCTGGCTCTTTTTCTTTCTCAAGATTGCTGTGCCTATTCAGAGTCTTTTGTATTTCCATACAAATTGTGAATTTTTTTGTTCTAGTTCTGTGAAAAATGTCATTGGTGATTTGATAGCGATTACACTGAGTCAGTAGATTTCTTTGGGTAGTATCGCCATTTTAAAAATATTGATTCTTCCAGTCCAAGAACAGGGTGTATCTCTCCATCTGTTTGTGTCATCTTTGATTTCTTTCATCAGTGTCTTACAGTTTTCTGAATACAAGTTTTTTTTATCTCTATAGGTAGATCTATTCCCAGATATTTTATTCTTTCTGTTATAATTACAAATGGGATTGTTTCCTTAATTTCTCTTCCTTATTTTTCACTGTAATGTATAGGAATGCAAGGGTTTATTGTGTATTAATTTTATATCTTGCAACTTTACTAAATTCATTGATTAGCTCTAGTAAATTTCTGGTGGCATGTTTGGGTTTTCTATGTATAGTAACATGTCATCTGCAAACAGTGAGAGTTTTACTTTTTTTTTTTTTTCCAATCTGGATTCCTTTTATTTCTTTTTCTTATCTGATTGCTGTGGCTAAGACGTCCAAAACTGTGTTGAATAATAATGGTGAGAGTGGACATCTTTGTCCTGTTCCTGATCTTAGAGGAAATTATTCACTTTTGAGAATAATGTTTGCTGTGGGTTCATTGTATACAGCCTTTATTATTTGGAGGTAGGCTCCTTCTATGCTGATAGGAAATAAGAAATCTATGTCAAGATAAAAAGGCATTTTAAAAAGTTGTACTTCCATACATTAGTTAATCCCTTAATTTAGAAGAAATTTTGCTTGGAAAATTTTAAAAAATCACTACAAAGAGAAAATATTTCTGCTGAATCCAGGATACCAGGCTCTATTAGAAGGGAAATACCTTCTGAGCCATAATTCTGCATCATTTTATGGCTTAGATCCATAGAAAATAGTTCATTTAAAAATAAATATCTGCCTTGTTGTTAACAAATTTTTCTGATGAATCAGCTGGTTTTGGCTTTGTATAAAGTTCTGATCTATAGAGTTACTCATCTTAAAAGTCACCAAATATTTTCTTAGCAGTGTGGAAACCAAAGAGCAAAGGAAACAATCATACACTATATCCTTTATACCCTTCATAAAAAAATATTATTACATAATCTAATCATTTGATTTTGCTTAATGTTGTTTATATAACTTGTATTCCTTATTCCAAAGTTTTGATATCAAAACTTATATAATATGGAAAAAAATGTAAAACTCAGAAGTAGTAAGTAAATGTCTTCATAGCCAAAATGTAATATACCTATTACTTTCTGAGCTTAATTTTCTTTATGAAAGATAATTGTTTCTATCTTATTATTGCATTACAATCTCTCATTTAAACACAGGTAATTTTAGGAAAGAAAAATAAACTTTGCATATTATTTTAGAAATTTATTTTATCATTGAAATAAAAAGGTTATAAAAATTTGAGATTCTTCAAATTAAAAACCTTTTTCATGGTGCATCTACCCCTCTGAATTATTTCACCAAAGTTACTTATTCCCACTTAAAGAATATTAAGTTGTCTAAAATTCATATTCCTAGTTCAGTTCATCTAATACCCATTTCTACTTTGAATATTTTTTATCTTGTTCCTTACAACTTGTATCATCCTGAGACCAAAATTTAGTAATTTCCTCACTTATTTTACAAATGTTCATATTCAATACTAATATACATAATATATAACAGTGAAACAGATATTAATTGTTGTGTTACCAAATTATATAGTATCTAAACTTGAACACCTTTGAGAGTGGGTTGGAAAGATGATAGTAAATGCTATCTGGACATCAGGAGTAAACTGAGATTTGTTTCCCCAGGCAAACTGCCTTACTTGACCAGCCTAATTATGTAAATCAAGTGAAGGTCATAAGCACAGAATGTTTGAGACATTTTAGCTGGAGAAAGGAAATAAATACAAAAGGTGAAAAAAATTGTACCATGGTGTATTTTATTGAGGACTAAAGGGTTACAGTTTATACGTGTTCTCACAGGTGGGTTTCCCTTGTGGTTCACCTGATAAAGAATCCGCCTGCAATGTGGTGGACCTGGGTTCGACCCCTGGGTTTGGGAAGATCCCCTGGAGAAGGGAAAGGCTACCCACTCCAGTATTTTGGCCTAAAGAATTCCACGGGCTGTATAGACCATGGGAATGCAAAGAGTCGGACATGACTGAGTGACTTTCACTTTCACAGGTAATAGATAAAAGCATTTGTGTTTTCAAATCTTCAGTGTCAAAAATGAAAATGTTAGATATTTTGATTGTCCTGCTAGATGGTGAATATGAAGAGGAGACAAAAAGAAGAGTAAGGAAAGAAAATGCAGTATCAACCTGAAATTTGAAGTCACTGACATCAGTCTATTGAGTGCCAGGCATTTTACTATATACTGCAGACCAAAGATTACGTTTCATTCACTGTCCTTGAAAGGCTCACTTTGGTGAGAAGACCAACACAATCAAATATTTAAATACATGGCAAGTGTTATAATCAACATTCATAAAGTTGTGTAAAAACATATATGATGGGGAAAATATATCTTTGAGGATTAGGGAGATGGTTCAAAAATGTCTTTTGCTAGATACAAATGAAGGACAGTAGAGGAGAGTATAGGGTAACTATATTCCCAGAAAATGAACAGAATATTCTAAGCCAAAAAATGCCTTTAGTTATGGTTGTAGTATAGAGTACATGTTTGAAGATAGTGTAAAGGTGGAGATGGTTGCAAAGGTCATGACATGAAAGATTTTTGTATATAAACTTTGGAATTGTACTGAATTTAGTGAATGTGACAGAATGAATTTTTTTTTCCCCAGAATTTGTGGTAGGGAAGTTTTAAATAGAGAGTTACCCTTGAACTTCAGAAATATTACTCTTATGCTGATTATAAGACTGGATTAGGAAGTTACCATACCAGAACCAAGAGGAAAATTTAGAAAGATTTTGAAGCAAGAAATAATCGAGATCTGCATTAAGGAAATTTAACAAAATATGCTGCAGGAAAAGATAAATTAAACAGATATTAAGGAGGTCAGGTGAGGTGAGTTGGTTAAAGATGACTTTAATGAAAAACTCAGGGTTCTTAGGGAGAATGGAGATCCAGGATGCTGTGGCATTTCTCACAAAAGAGGGGTTGAGGCTGAAAAACCTACAGAATATTTAGGTGGCGATATCCAGTAGAAAATTAGAAACCTAAAGCTCAGGATAAAAATTGGGATAAAAAAATCAATTGAAAACTATACTTCATATGAATTTACCTACCATATATTTCTGAATATTATCCATCAACAGCCAGGATCATCTTCCACTCTGATGATTTTTTTTCAGTTAACTTATTTTTCCTCTTGATCTTTTATTGATTTTTCAAAATTCTAGTTAATATGCTTAGTATAGACACTACTGAATTTCTGCCTGGGGGAGGGGGAAGCACTACTGTAAGAAATAAATAGAAAACATATTATACTGTCAGCATAAACTTTTTTTCATGATTAAACAAAGATTTAAATTTGGGTCAATAAATATTTATTGAATTTATCTCCAGGCACAATGCTGGAGATAGAGAAAATGTATACTATTACTGTCAGTCATCAGAGTTTGCAGTTAAATCAAAGAGAATTGAAATTTAGATATATCAGTGTGAAAACAAGTGTGTAAGATATCCAAGTGTTACAAAGAACCATTGATCAAATCTATCTGTGGATAGAGTTAAGTTCAAAATGGACTTGACACATGATGGTTCTAATTTTTTTCATTTATTTGAAATAATTGTATTTAAATATTAAAAAATACAACTAGAGAAGACGTTTCTAGAAGTGTCCCCTAAATTTGTCTTAAAGTTTATTGACTAACCACTAGGAAAGTGAAGCTTCATAGTCATCTATGTATAATATTAATCCCTAACATTTTGTTAGAGATCATGAAAAATGCATTCACTGAAACACATGTCTTAGGGGTTTTTTTTGTTTTTTTTTGTTTTGTTTTTAATACTGGGTTAAGTTTTATCAGCATTCTCTTACTCCACTAAAGGAATCTGACAGCATGCATTATAACCATATGGGTTTTCTCTCATCTCAAAATAATGGTTCACATGGATTTTTATTATAAAAATAAAAACAATTGGCTACAGAGTAAGTGGTTTCTCAGAACCACACCTAACTATGATATAATATTATGAGATTTAAGGAGAAAGTAGCCAAGTTTTTCATAATGAATACCTTAAATAAAAGAAAAAAATCTTTTGTTCCAAAGAGAATTCTATTTCACTTTTTCACATAAACATTCTCTCCTATTGAAATCCAAAGTAACTTAGAAAGTTGGCATAATTGTTAGTATTTGCAAATTAATTGTAAAATAATTTTTTGTGGAAACATATGTAAATGGATTTAAAATTCTCTTATTGGTTCTATAAAATCAAATAAGCATTCTGTGTCTCAGGTCTATAACAGAAATATCAAATAGTGAGATTGGATACACTGTGCCTCTAATTGAATTCTCAGTAGAATTGCCTATTAAAGTTGTAAGAAGTATTTTTGTATTGTGAATTTTATATAGGATAAAACCAAAACACAATGCTACTTTTTATGATATACATTAGAGCTGTCATAGTTCAAATATTATTCTAAATGTACTTTTAGGGAAAAAATCAATTTTAAAAATTGTTTATTATGGTTAAATTTATTTAAACTATTTGATTTTATATTGTACTTAATAGTTAATAAAAATTTTGTTTTAATGTTTCTTACAAAGCCCTTTTATCTTTTCTTAAAATCCCCAAAGTACCTCATGAATTTATTCTACTTATGTTTAGAAAAAAACTAAATAAATGTTATATACTCAGAATCAATTTCTAAAATAGAATGAATGCTGCAGTTGATGGATCTTCTTATTGGAAATAAATAAAGAAGTTATTTAGGCTTCAAATTGGTAGCAGAATTGTTATAATTTTCATACCATTAGCTCAGCTCCAATAATTCTGTACAAGATTACAATTGGAGACAGATGGTTCTGTGTCTCTAGCAATTGATTATATGATTTTGTAAACAGATAATATCAACCTGGCAGAAATCATAGTCACAACCTTTCGTTAGCATTTCAGAAAATTAGCCCCTAATCCAGTTTAGGTAGATCAAATTTAATGTGGGAGAGGACCTTTTAACCTTGCAAAAGAACACAGGCGAAAGGAAAGAGCTACTGCCAGAACAGATTTTGCATGTGAACTCTTATAAAAATTGTATCTTACCTTTACTTTTCATGTGAAGAAGTAAAACATGAATGTTAATATCACCTATTTTGTAAGCTTGTCATGAACAGTGTCTGTTTTGGAGGTAAATACCATGTATATTTTATGACCCCATTTCTCCATTTTCTTTCTCTGATAGTTTCTAGGAACTCCAGATTCTTCTCTATTATGCAAAGTAATTAAACTCCTCAGACTTTTACATCTAGGTTTTTTAATCTCTCTTAAATGTTCCTGAAATATACTGAATGTATTCTGATGTAATACTTAGACTCTGATGAAGCTGCTTAATTAATTACCATTCTGTAAGACCCAATTAAGACATGAAATGTGACTGTCCTAGTTATAGTTATATGTCAAGTAAATAACACTGCTCTATTTAAGTAGAGAAGAGAGAGAGGAAGGCAGGCCAGCAAACTACTCCAGCTATTAATTCATCTAAGTGCTACTACCCAAGCCTTCATTTACTTAACTCTAAGCTTTATAATTCATTTCACCATAGATCCAAGGGGCTTCCCAGGTGGCGCTAGTGGTAAAAGAATCTGCCTGCCAGTGGAGGAGATGTGAGATGCAGATTTGCTCCCTAGATGTGGCAGATACCCTGGAGAAGGGCATGGCAACCCACTCCAGTATTCTTGCCTGGAGAAATCATGGACAGAGGAGCCTGATGGGCTACAGTTCATTGGTTCCAAAGATTTGGATACTACTGAAGCAACTAAGCACAAACACATAGATCCAAAGATGTTTAGACCCTTTCTCTTCCCTCTTGGCAACAGATGAGTTTCAAAATTCAAATTTAAAAATATATTTTAGAAAGTTATATATGTTATATATTATGGAATACTTCCTTATGGAAGTGTAACCAGAACTATAATTAAAATATTAAAATAATGACATATGAATATTTACACTAAACTGTCTAACAAGTAAAATATTGTAAATAGCCTCATATCAATCTAAATCGGATCCACTTTCTTTCTTTGTCTTCCTTTCTTCCTTCTTCCTATCCTTCTATCCTCTCTCTCTGTTTCTTACCAAGTGAGAGGTTTCCTCAGTTTTTGCTACTGATAGGATACATTAAAAATAGGTTTTCAGAAATTTTGGGATTTGGAAATAGCAAGTAAAGGATTGTAAACTTGTATAAGAATGGTTAAGAAACTGAAAATTTCACTTGGATTGAAGGACAAATATTAGGATAAAATTATTTAAGGAAAGTTGTGATAAAGATTAGATTTTTTTTAAAGTTCTCTTTGAGTAAAAGGCCTTTTCATATACTAATTGATATATATATATATAGCAGCATGTAAGCCTAGTTTATTGTCCACATGGAATGGAACAGAGACAACACTTGGTTTAATATAACTCAAAAAGTCAATTGTTAACTGAATAACCTCCATGCTTTCCCTGCTTTGGATGATCTTACCTTATCAGTTATATACAAATGCCTTTGATTTAATAGCTTATGCCAGATCTCCTTATCTTCTCTTACGGAGTACCTTAGCATTAATTCATAACTTCTCTTATACCCATCTGAAACACTACTGGGATTCCTCTCACTTTTCTTTAACTTTTCAGTCTTATTCTCCTAAACAGCCCCATACAGCAAGCTGCTCTTTCAAGATTTCACATAAGCCAGAAGCTACTTTTCTCTATTACTGCTTACAGGACCACACAGCTTCCTTGTGACCACTGTTCATGCCCGCAGTATGTTACATTGTTCTGGTTAATCAACACTACTTCACACCAACAGACCACAAAAGAATTGCTTGGGCTTCTTATTCTTTAGAAAAATTATATATATATATATATAATACATACACACACACATATATATATACACACATATACGTACACATAAGTACCTTTTCTCTCAAAGAGTGACAAGGGGTTATCCACAATGAACCTGAAAGTATTTCCTCCCCTAGATCTTGTCAGGGCTAGTCCATCAGACTGGATTCTTTCTTTTACGATGGAGATTTTCCAAAGGTATTTCATTGTTAATCATGTGCCTCACCCCAACATGGCTCTATCTTAAAATTTGCTTTTCAGTGCCTCCTACCTCCTAGATATGTGGCACACTTGTACCTGCCTGAAACTGTCCATGTTAATTATTGTATTTGGTTCAACTTCTCTGACACATCATAGCCCCAATTTTGATATGCCAGAGACCCTCACTATTAACATGGCCATACTCAATACAGGGTGGGAATGGGAAGAGTAGGTAGGTGGAATGCTTAGCATTAGTTGGATAGTTGTTTTCATTCCATGCTTTGTTCATGAGAGCTGGCTACAATCCCATGTAAGGCAACGTGTCTCTCTTCCATCCTACAAAGAATCATGCTCTTAAAGAGTAATTGCTGTTGATGGAAGTGCGGTCTATTGGTGCTTTAAAAAGACTGAAAATTCAGTTAATCAGCTGTTGAGTAACATCTGTAAAGTGCTTTACTTTGTCTAAAATTGTGGACTCTTGGCTAGCTACTTAAATAATTCAGTTTTCCACTAATAATACCTGTACTTTTCTACCAAAATATGTCATACGGTGCATTTGTAATCTTAATTTTGATATGAAGAATCAATACATAGAACTACAAAAAATAAGTTTTAGAGTCTAACTAGGTAAAATTCTGGACATAAGTAATCTATTTTTTCTTATGTCATTATAAAATATGTTTGTGATTTTTGTTTATTATTAAAGGAATCAGATAATAAAATCACTCCTTTTTTCTTAAGCTAGTAACACAAATGTATGAAGAAAAGTGTATTTGTTTACATTAAGTTATTTAGTCCTACACTTATTACCCCTGAAGTTTAATGTAGAATTAAAAACAAAAGTATATAACTGGCATAATTAATTGCATAGAAGTATATTTCTATATACAAAAAGCAGATAGTTATTTATATATGGCTGGTGGTCTAGTTGCTAAGTTGTGTCCAACTCTTGTGACCCTGTGGACTCTAGCTTGCCAGTTTCCTTTGTCCATGGGATTCTCCAGGCAAGAATACTGGAGTGAATTGCCATTTCCTTCTCCAGGGTATCTTCCCAACCCAGGAATCGAACCTGGGTGTCCTGTTTTTCAGGCAGATTCCTTACTCACTGAGCTAGGAGGAAAGATTATATTTGGCTAATACAACATAATTCTTCAGGACAAACTGATTAGTAATAGCTATATTTACCCCCAGTTTCACAAAGGGCATTGTATTTCAGAGATTAATAGGACTATTAATAGGATAACTAATTTGTTAGCACCCACCCTTATTTAGTTATAATTATTTAGTTTCAGATAATAAAACATTTACATTTCTTAAAGACAAATATTTCATTTTAAATCTAGAGAACAAAATCTAGAATAGTTGTGCATAATGCTTTTAAAATGACACTGAAGAACAAATAAAATCAGACTCAGGTGTTTCCAAAATCTTAAGCAAAATCTAAATACAAGATTCAGATTGACCTTTTTCATATACAATGAATATTAAGATATTTAAGATAGCAAACTAAATGAAACATTCAAACTGATTCACTTCAAGAAATCTGAGAATATAAATACATGATTTAGTGCCATAATTTTGGTCAAGCAAAACCTGCTTTTTAAGACAATATAAACTTTAATATTTTAAAAATCAAAGTGAATTTATTTGAAAGGTTAAAATTCAAAACAAGTCTCAGAAAGGCAATGAGTCAAAATAACAAATAAAAAACAGTCAGGGGAACAGCTGGTACCCATGTATATACTGAGAGACCAGAGCTCAATAAAGAGTAACAGATAAAATCAAAGAATTGTTAAGAATCAGTTTCTTTTCAATGCAATGACCAATCTGGCTCCCTGCTTTCATTAACGTCTAAGCTTCACCACTGAGTACAATTTGATTCCCATGTCTTATTCCAGTCTTAGACTATAAATAACATTATTTATAGTCAAGGGTTCTAAGGAATCAGAAACCCAGTGGTATGACAACATGCCAGATTCCTCTGCTGCCCTAATAACTCAAAGCCAAGCTTGAGTACATACTTTCTCACTGTCTTTCTTGACAAAAGCAAGCCACTTTGAGACTTGCTTCAAGAAACTTGGCCTCATTTATAAACTTTAATGAGTATTTAATTTTTCTTTTAATAAAATTGCAGTCCTGCTTTGCTTTCTTTCAAGATGAGGACATTGCCTCTGATCCTGGTCCTTATAAGTTTTGGTTATTGTTACCAATTACAAGATAGAGTTGCCAGATAGCACACAGTACACTCAGTTAAGTTTGAATTCAGATAAACAATGGAATTTATTTTTTTAGTATAAGTATGTCCCAAGTGTTTTTTATGCTAAAATTTTTTGTTGTTTATCTGAAAGTCTAACTGGGTATTTTTACTTGCTGAACCTACTATCAGGCCTTCATGGCGTTAGCATCCAGTTTAGTCCTCAGGTTATTACTAGAACTCACTTGGTGGGCCAGTCAATTAGAGCCAGCTAATATCCCCTGAATATTGCCATCAGTGTTATACTGTATATCTAAAAACTAGAAGCTTCTCCTGGGACCTTCTGTGTTTATCTATCCTGCCATAGTCCTAGCCTGACAGAACTTTATTTCAAAAGTACTTTAAATTGCTGTAGTAAATAACTCTGATGGTCTTTCTAACATGGGCAATTGATAAAGCTTTCAAATTAATAATAAAGTTGTGTGAAGAATTTATCTTAAAAATAGATTATGATCAAAATACGGTTATATGAATTATTATATATCAATAACCTCAGATATGCAGATAACATCACCCTTATGGCAGAAAGTGAAGAGGAACTCAAAAGCCTCTTGATGAAAGTGAAAGAGGAGAGTGAAAAAGTTGGCTTAAAGCTCAACATTCAGAAAACGAAGATCATGGCATCCGGTCCCATCACTTCATGGGAAGTAGATGGGGAAACAGTGGAAACAGTTTCAGACTTTATTTTTTGGGGCTCCAAAATCACTGCAGATGGTGACAGCAGCCATGAAATTAAAAGATGCTTACTCCTTGGAAGAAAAGTTATGACCAACCTAGATAGAATATTCCAAAGCAGAAACATTACTTTGCTGACTAAGGTCCATCTAGTCAAGGCTATGGTTTTTCCTGTGGTCATGTATGGATGTGAGAGTTGGACTGTGAAGAAGGCTGAGCGCCGAAGAATTGATGGTTTTGAAGTGTGGTGTTGGAGAAGACTCTTGAAAGCCCCTTGGACTGCAAGGAGATCCAACCAGTCCATTCTGAAGGAGATCAACCCTGGGATTTCTTTGGAAGGAATGATGCTAAAGCTGAAACTCCAGTACTTTAGCCAACTCATGCAAAGAGTTGACTCATTGGAAAAGACTCTGATGCTAGGAGGGATTGGAGGCAGGAGGAGAAGGGGACGACAGAGGATGAGATGGCTGGATGGCATCACTGACTGGATGGATGTGAGTCTGAGTAAACTCCGGGAGTTGGTGATGGACAGGGAGGCCTGGCGTGCTGCGATTCATGGGGTCGCAAAGAGTCGGACACGACTGAGTGACTGAACTGAACTGCACTGAAGCTATTATATGAAGACATGACTTTGGTCTAATTTTGCCTCTGTTCCTTGCCCTTGCCAGCTTAAATCTCAGGGGTATGGAGGTATTATATTACAGTTTAATATAGTTATGTACTGTAAGCCATGAAATTCAAAGACGCTTACTCCTTGGAAGGAAAGTTATGACCAACCTAGATGGCATATTCAAAAGCAGAGACATTACTTTGCCATCAAAGGTCCATATAGTCGAGGCTATGGTTTTTCCAATGGTCATGTATGGATGTGAGAGTTGCACTGTGAAGAAAGCTGAGCGTAGAAGAATTGATGCTTTTGAACTGTGGTGTTGGAGAAGACTCCTGAGAGTCCCTTGGACTGCAAGGAGATCCAACCAGTCCATTCTAAAGGAGGTCAGTCCTGGTTGTTCATTGGAAGGAATGATGCTGAAGCTGAAACTCCAGTACTTTGGCCACCTGATGTGAAGAGTTGACTCCCTGGAAAAGACTCTGATGCTGGGAGGGATTGGGGGCAGGAGGAGAAGGGGATGACAGAGGATGAGATGGCTGGATGGCATCACTGACTCAGTGGACGTGAGTTTGAGTTAACTCCAGGAGTTGGTGATGGACAGGGAGGCCTGGGGTGCTGCAATTCATAGGGTCGCAAATAGTCAGACACGACTGAGCAACTGAAATGAACTGAACTGAACTGTAACCAAAACAAGAATATTGCATAATTTTTTGGTTGCAGTACTTCAGTAAAAATGTGCTAAAAGTGACAGAAGTTTCAGATAAAGGAAACAAAAACCTTATTTTTCCTGTTTAGGACATCTGAGAACAGATTTAAATACACACACATATGCATGAAAACTAGATCACATATGGAATGATAGCTATCCGACAGAGTTTCATTTCAGCCTATAATGTCCATGCTATTTTAAGTGTCAATTTATTAGAGATAATTAAATAATAAAGTATAGAATCTTTGGGAAGACTGAACAAATATAATCTGTTTACCTTCTTGGAATAACTACCAAAGACACACCATTCAATTCCACCACAGAGGTGGGCAGTACCACTGCTACTGTGAGGAAGCTGCCACAACCAGAATCACACCCTCACAGCCAAAATCAGGAACCCGACATAGGAAGGTTGCATAATGAGGAAGCTCTGGCTGCTATAGATGCCATTTGCATAACTACATCTCACTTATAAATCACACTGGTAAAATGGATGTCCCACACTATGCCTCTTGACACTCAATACTGGATACTGAAACCACTGTTCATTTGCTTTAGTAAACTAAACACCTTCTTATCTGCACTTGCCAGCAGAAATGGTATTTGCATCAAAAGTTGGTTTCTTCTCACATCCATTTAACAATATCATGTAAGGCCAGTCTTTTTTTAAATTTAAATTTATTTATTTTAATTGGAGGCTAATTGCTTTACAATATTGTATTGGTTCTACCACACATCAACATGAATCCGCCACAGGCATACATGTGTTCCCCATCCTGAACCCTGCTCCCACCTCCCTCCCCGCCAATCTTATTGCCTGAATTTAAATCCTATTTGGAACCCCAGTTCCAGAGGTCTGGGAACTGCAGTCTGTAGTTTTCCATCTAAATGAAGAAGATACTAGAAGGAAAGTAGAATACTTATTGAATGCCAGTCTACTATATCCATACAGGGCGCCATAATATTTTTTAAACCTGAACCATATGTTTGTGTCATATCCAACAGCCACCAGACTACAAAATGATGACATTAGATAAAATAATTTTAAGTTATGGTATATTAAACTTAATTGGTTGTGACAAATGCCGAAAAGAAATGCAGATTAGAAATTTAAAGCTTCAAGAACTGCTTAGGTGCTTTCATAGATAAGCGAGAGGTTTTTTACTGCAAACTTCACTTTCACTTTTCACTTTCACGCACTGGAGAAGGAAATGGCAACCCACTTCAGTGTTCTTGCCTGGAGAATCCCACGGACAGGGGAGCCTGGTGGGCTGCCGTCTGTGGGGTCGCACAGAGTCGGACACGACTGAAGCGACTTAGCAGCAGCAGCAGCAAGGATGTTTTATATTTTGTGTTTATAATATTTTGAGATTAATGTTCAGGACAGCATCTCTCAACTCATGTGTGAGTGCATGCTCAGTCTCTCAGTCATGTCCCACGCTTTGCAACACCATGGACTGTAGCTTGCCAGGCTCCTCTGTCCATGGAATTTTCCAGGCAAGAGTACTGGAGTGAGTTGCCATTTCCTACACCAGGGGATATTCCTGACCCAGAGATTAGATCGAGCCCAAGTCTCTGGCATCTCCTGCACTGGCAGGTGGATTCTTTACCACTGTGTCAAGTCTCTAATCACTTAAAGAACTTTAAACAAAATGCCAATGTTCAGGCTACTTTGGTTTATTCGGTCAGAATTTCTGTGTGCTTAAAGATTCATGGGTGAATCTAATGTACATCCAGCTTGAGCATCACTTGCTTCACATGAAAATCAGTCCTTCTGGAGACACATCTCTGTTAACTGAAAACATAAAGGCTGTTGAACCCATGGGTCTCATCTAGAAGAGTATTTATTATGATTATTAAAAATGGAGTATATATAGAGATGTAGGTTTTATTTTTAGGTACATTATCACTAGGTTACAAACGAGAGGCTATATAGAGTATTTTATGATCACAAATTAGATGATTTGGAATTAACTTAAGAAATGGAAATTCTGATTTTGCATGGACTAATATAGCCATTGCTTTAGATGAAAGGCATCACATTTTGAAGAAAAAAACAAACTTTCCTTAAAATAATTCTGTGATTTAAGAAAAAAGTGACCATATATCACTAATAAAATATAATCTGTTAAAAATAGGCTGTATAAAGCTGTATAGTCTCATGGTAATTTTTTATTATTACATATGAAATATAAATACATATTTTAAAATTATGACACAGTACAAGAAATTGTTAACATTTTGTAAAAGTTAAATATTAATTCTTCTAAAATTCAACATTTAGCATGGTGTTGCTCAATATAAACATCTAATAAACTGTTTTTTTAGTGGTTTCATATTAGAATTATGCAGCAAGGGAAAAGAAAATCACTTCCAGGAGAGAAAAAGCACATTACTCATCTTCTTGAAATTCTCTTTATATAAACCAAGGCACATTTCTACACAGTATTAAGTAGTTTTCTGGGGTGGAGTTACATTCCTTGTATTTTTCTGCATTCCATCATCATTTATCAAATGTCCCAACTTGGATTTTGGAAATATTGATCATACACATTGCTTAATAAACCTTTCAAACTTTATGAGTAAATAGGCAAAAAGAGAAAAGATTACAAATTGTAAAATTAAGAGGATGGTACAGTGATGAAAGATAAAATAATATCAATGTACTGGATCTAAATAATCTCTTCAGTGATGTATAATTTTAAAGAAAACAATTAAAAATAATCCAAACCTCATGTTTTTCTTTAAGATTTGGCTTATTCTTATTCTCATCCATGTTTTTAATGCACAAACCTGAAATTTTTAACAAGTAATTTAAAAAGTACCTACTTTTCTACCTAGTTTGATCTAGTCAACAGGATTCCTCATGCCAAAAACAAATAAGCTTTAATATTCACAAGTAGGGGCTTCCTGGGTGGCTCAGCTGGTAAAGAATCTACCTACAATTCAGGAGACCCCAGTTCAATTCATGGATTGGGAAGTTCCCCTAGAGAAGGGATAGGCTACCCACTCCAGTATTCTTGGGCTTCCCTGGTGGCTCGGATGGTAAAGAATGCACCTCAGTGTGGGAGACCTGGGTTCGGTATTTGGGTTGGGAAGATCCCCTGGAGGAGGGCATAGCAACCCACTCCAGTATTCTTGCCTGGAGAAACCCCATGGATGGAAGAACCTGGTAGGCAAAATTCCATGGGGTGGCAAAGAGTCAGACATGACTAAACACTGCACAGCAGCATTCGCAAGTAAGTCTATTTGAGCTTTGATAATTTATCGGCTTTTGTCACTATGTTCTTATTCCCCCTGAAAAATATTTACAACATTTAGGTATTTGGACAATTTTGATTACATTCTCTCCCCCTTATACTACTCTATGTAAACAAGTAGCTGATATGTAACTAAAATTTTCCAGAAGACATTGTGGGTTGGGTTGCTCAATATCCACTCAGCTCCCTTCTAGCATGCCATTCTAAATATGGGCAATGTTTGAAAAACAAAAAGTAAATGTAAGAGACTCCTTTGCAGCCACTGTTTTAGAATCTTCCAAACAGAAACTCTTGTAGAGAATTAAGAGAAGGAACAACTTGAGCTACAGGAGTAGATAGGTACAATGTGTGAATATGTAAGAGCAGGCATTTTGTTATGTGACAGCTCAAGCAGAGATTCTAGCATCTGGTTCTTGTTGTCATAGATGCCAAGTGACATGAGCCAAGGCCTGTACGGCTACCACCAGAACAGCCTTGCAGTTGAATGTTTACCTTGGCTGCCTTTGTTCTAGGCTGCATCTAGCCACTCTCCCACCTCCAACTACTTTAAAGTTGCTATCAGTCACACAGTATATTCTGATAAATCTTTTTGTGCTTAAAATAGTTGAACACAAAGTTAACCCAGTTAAAATGGATTTTGTTGTCTTCTTACTGAAATGCTAACCAAAGAATCTGCTAAAGATGTTTGGTAGCAATTCGTACTTAAACACTTTAGGAAATTGGGAAGATGGCACAGCAAAAAAGGGAGTACAATTACTCTGAAACATAGTCGAGAAGGAGTTGCATTTTGACTTGCGATATCTCAACAGAAATTTCTGCCATCAACTTCATTGTCTTACAGGAGTTTCTGTCTTTAAGTGACTCACCCACAAAATTTTCCTTGGTTGTGTGTTCAACCTTAACTAAAAATAGGCATGCAAGTGTTTTCAGCGCTGTTTACTTGACAATAGACAGGATTTGAAGTCTCTTTGCCTCAAGTCTTTTCAGTCAGTGAGTGGACTCACCCACAGATTTATTCATTTATTCAGTTTAGTCCCAATAAGAGACTTAGCTTCTGATTATAATTGGGTTTGACTCCGTATGTTGGGCTAGGTGCCTACATAAATCCCCTTGCTTTAGGACCTAGTTTCTCTAAAACTAAGTCTCTTTCTCTATTTTCTTAGAGAAAATAGAAATTATATTATTTTCTCTTTTGGCCACTGAGGCTCTTGTCAAGAAAGTTGACTCATATATCTTATGCTGTCATTTTTATAGAGCAAATTTTTTAAATAGTAATAACTGTTATTTCAGTTGAAACAATGAGTTTAGTTGTTAGTTACCAATGCAGTATAATAAAAAGGCAAATTATTTGTGTATAAGCATGATTTGCATGAATGCTTGGCAACTCTTGATAAGGGACATGATCATACTTACTTAGCCTGATATAATCAGTGATTCTCTCTACATATCTCCCCAGCTCAGATTTCCATAAATAAAAATAATCCAAGTTTTTACTGGACAATTAATCTATCAAGTCAACCTGATCCTATTATGGCTATGATTGCATTATATTTGTTAGTAGCAGTAAATATAAAATAAGACAAGATAGTTTATCACTGTAAAATTATAGTGATAGGAGCTAAAACTATCCTAAAAATAATATAGTATACATGTATAAGGGGTTTAAAAGATATAGAAACTAATGAGACACCACAATTTCCCTCTGCCATGACAGAAAGTGAAGAGGAGCTAAAAAGCCTCTTGATGAAAGTGAAAGAGGAGACTGAAAAAGTTGGCTTAAAGATCAACATTCAGAAAACGAAGATCATGGCATCCGGTCCCATCACTTCATGGGAAATAGATGGGGAAACAGTGGAAACAGTTTCAGACTTTATTTTTTGGGGCTCCAAAATCACTGCAGATGATTATTGCAGCCATGAAATTAAAAGACACTTACTCCTTGGAAGAAAAGTTATGACCAACCTAGATAGCATATTCAAAAGCAGAGACATCACTTTGCCGACTAAGGTCCGTCTAGTCAAGGCTATGGTTTTTCCAGTAGTCATGTATGGATGTGAGAGTTGGACTGTGAAGAAGGCTGAGCGCCGAAGAATTGATACTTTTGAAGTATGGTGTTGGAGAAGACTCTTGAGAGTCCCTTGGACTGCAAGGAGATCCAACCAGTCCATTCTGAAGGAGATCAACCCTGGGATTTCTTTGGAAGGAATGATGCTAAAGCTGAAACTCCAGTACTTTGGACACCTCATGTGAAGAGTTGACTCATTGGAAAAGACTCTGATGCTGGGAGGGATTGGGGGCAGGAAGAGGAGGGGATGACAGAGGATGAGATGGCTGGATGGCATCACGAACTCGATGGACGTGAGTCAGTGAACTCTGGGAGATGATGAACAGGGAGGCCTGGCATGCTGCGATTCATGGGATCGCAAAGAGTCGGACACGACTGAGCGACTGAACTGAACTGAACTGAACTGAACTGAATCTTGCCTCACCACATCTCAGTACATATAATCTCTACATCTTTAGTTAGATTATATTAGTAAAAGGCAGCTCTCCTTTATTATTCTAGCTGTAGCAAACAAACTGAAGAGGACAGACTATTGAAATATTATATGGTTACTCTGTTGACTTCCTTAGCAAGTGCTATCCCAAACTTGATGTCTTGTAACCCTGAAGATACATGTCTTCTAGTGGTACTGGGGTTGGAAAACCACGCCTGGCATAATAAGATCAAGTATGATCAGTGTGATTGTGACATTCTGGCCCAGTTTCACTCAAGGTCTTGTATGACAGACTCCACAATCTCAATTAAAATTGAAAACTACAGCTTAATGAATTTTTATTTTAATACTTAGAAAGAACATGATCCATGGAGTAGTATTATCTGTACACTCACAAGGAAGTCATTAAAGTTACTTTTTGATGAGAAGTTAAAATATTTAGGAATGTTTTTATTTTGGAAGAATGTACTCTTAATCTAATATGTTGCTAAAATCATGGCTGGGTACCAAGTATTTCCTACATGTCATTATCTATTCTGATAACTGTTAGACAGAAAAATGTATTTAAAAAGGTCAGAAGATATTTTTGCTTCACTCCCAAATCTGTGAGAACACATCTAATTTCAATCTAGCATCCTAACTTTAAGAGATTTTAAGAGGTAAATTTACAGTTTGGCACATCCCTGGAACTGGCAGGCAGTCTCAAGGAGGGTAATAGTGAGACTGATCAAATTAATATGCAGTTTTCACACAAGTTGTTGTTGTTCCAGTTGCTCCATCATGTCTGACTCTTTGCAACCCCATGGACTACAGTACACCAGGCTTCCCTGTCCACCATTTCCTGGAACTTGCTCAAACTCATGTCCATTGAGTTAGTTATCCCATCCAACCATCTAGTCCCCTGTCATCTCCTTCTCCTCCTGCCTTCAGACTTTCCTAGCATTGGGTTCTTTTCTAATGAGTCGGCTCTTTGCATCAGATGGCCAAAGTTTTGGAGCTTCAGCTGCAACATCAGTCCTTTTAATGAATATTCAGGATTGATTTCCTTTAGCATTAACTGGTTTGATCTCCTTGCAGTCCAAGGGACTCTGAAGAGTCTTCCCCAACACAACAGCTCAAAAGCATCAATTCTTCGATATTCAGTCTTCTTTATGGTCCAACACTCATAACCATACATGACTACTGGAAAAACAAAATTTTCACACAAGTAGTATTAATATCTGTAGACTAAGGGTAGCCCCTAGACTACAATGTGCATGAAGCTATATAATGATCATTGTTAACATCAGTGAAGATTCAGAATTTGGAAACCAAACAATTTGCATTCCAGAAGCATCTGCCAAGTGTGAAGTCCATACCAAGGAACATCCAAGCAATGATAATATAACTCAGGAATTTACTATTTTTTGTAGAATAAAAATGTGGGAGGTCTGAAATGTTACAATAGAATCAAGTATGCCTGTTAGACCAGGTGAATAACAATAGTATTGTGCTGGAGGTCAGAAAATGTAATTTTCAGTGTTTTAATTTATTGTTTCCCTTTTTATATCAATGGAATATTTTATGTAACGGTGTTCAGTTCAGTTCAGTTCAGTCGCTCAGTCATGTCCAACTCTTTGCGACCCCATGAATCACAGCATGCCAGGCCTCCCTGTCCATCACCAACATCCTGAGTTTACTCAGACTCACGTCCATCGAGTCAGTGATGCCATCCAGCCATCTCATCCTCTGTCGTCCCCTTCTCCTCCAGCCTCCAATCCCTCCCAGCATCAGAGTCTTTTCCAATGAGTCAACTTTTCGCATGAGGTGTCCAAAGTACTGGAGTTTCAGCTTTAGCATCATTCTTTCCAAAGAAATCCCAGGGTTGATCTCCTTCAGAATGGACTGGTTGGATCTCCTTGCAGTCCAAGGGGCTTTCAAGAGTCTTCTCCAACACCACAGTTCAAAACCATCAATTCTTCGTTGCTCAGCCTTCTTCACAGTCCAACTCTGACATCCATACATGGCCACTGGAAAAACCATAACCTTAACTAGACGGACCTTTGTTGGGAAAGTAATGTCTCTGCTTTTCAATATCCTATCTAGGTTGGTCATAACTTTTCTTCCAAGGAGTAAGTGTCTTTTAATTTCATGGCTGCAGTCACCATCTGCAGTGATTTTGGAGCCCCCAAAAATAGTCTGACACTGTTTCCACTGTTTCCCCATCTATTTCCCATGAAGTGATGGGACCAGATGCCATGATCTTCATTTTCTGAATGTTGAGCTTTAAGCCAGCTTTTTCACTCTCCTCTTTCACTTTCATCAAGAGGCTTTCGAGTTCCTCTTCACTTTCTGCCATAAGGGTGGTGTCATCTGCATATCTGAGCTTATTGATATTTCTCCCGGCAATCTTGATTCCAGCTTGTGTTTCTTCCAGCCCAGCGTTTCTCATGATGTACTCTGCATATAAGTTAAACAAGCAGGGTAACCATATACAGCCTTGACGTACTCCTTTTCCTATTTGGGACCAGTCTGTTGTTCCATGTCCAGTTCTAACTGTTGCTTCCTGACCTGCATATAGGTTTCTCAAGAGGCAGGTTAGGTGGTCTGGTATTCCCATCTCTTGAAGAATTTTCCACAGTTTCTTGTGATCCACACAGTGAAAGGCTGTGGCATAGTCAATAAAGCAGAAATAGATGTTTTTCTGGAACTCCCTTGCTTTTTCGATGATCCAGTGGATGTTGGCAATTTGATCTCTGGTTCCTCTGCCTTTTCTAAAACCAGCTTGAGCATCTGGAAGTTCATGGTTCATGTATTTGTAACAGTGTTAGGAAACCCTAAGAGTTTGCACACTGTTAAGTCCATAACCTGAGCCTATAATTCAAGACCACCAATTTAATTTCTTTGATAGTTTAACATTCTTAACCAATGAATGTCAAAAAGTAATCAGACTTCAAACTCTTCAATAGACTTCTTTTTTTAAAAAATATAAAGCGGATTCAATATACTTCTAAATATGTATATTAGTCAGAGAGCCTGTTTATGTTTCAGAGTATGTTTCATTAGCTTACTACAAGTAAGTTACAGTGAGTTATAGACAATTCTTACATATTATATAACATGAATACACTCTCAGTATCAAGTACTTACTGGCTAGAAAGTAAATTGGAAAGTAATAAGCAGGCCACCAACAAGACTGTATTTTATGCTGTAAATTTACTCAAAGATGCTCTCACCATGAAAGAAAAATTAAAATAGTAACACTACAACAATCCAAGAGCAATTAAGTTCAAACAAGATATAGAACAAATAGAAAACCAATTTCGAACTGCAGTTCCCCCTGGCATATAGAATAGGCTGTAAATGGATTTTTAAAATAAGCATCTAAAAATTTTTTATTTAAAGAAAAGATCTACTTCAGAATTGAAGAGACATTACAGGGACAACTGGATAAAGATACGTGTCTCTGTTCTAGGACACTCAGATATGTTAAGAATGACTATTTTGAATGTGCTTATTTAGCATGTTTGGGTATGAAAGTGAGATATCAAGATAGTATATATAAAGGTTGTCACATAAAATTGCTGAATAAAAATAGCATACAACTATTCTACTTCTGTCATGCAGTGGATCAAATAAATTCATTTTTTTCTGTTATTATTGTATCATATACATACATGTTATTTTAAGATATTATTAAATTAGACATCAGTCTGTGTGATGGTATTTAATCATAAGATAAATGCTGTAAATCCAGTCCCATCAGTTCATGGCAAATAGATGGGGAAAAAGTAGAAACAGTTACAGATTTTATTTTCTTGGGCTCCAAAATCAGGTGACTGCAACCAGGAAGTTAAAAGATGCTTGTTCCGTGGAAGAAAAGCTATGATGAAACTAGACAGTGTATTAAAAAGCAGAGACATCACTTTGCTGACAAAGGTCCATCTAGTCAAAGCTGTGGTTTTTCCAGTAGTCATGTACAGATGTGAAAGTTGGACCATAAAGAAGACTGAGCACAGAATTTATGCTTTTGAACTGTGGTGCTGGAGAAGATTCTTGAGAGTCACTTCAACATCATGCAGATCAAACCAGTCAACATTAAATGAAATCAACCTTGAATATTCATCGGAAGGACGGGTGCTGAAGATGAAGCTCCAATACTTTGGTCACCTGGTAGAAAGAGCCAAATCATTGGAAAAGACCCTGATGCTGGGAAAGATTGAGGGCAAGAGAAGGGAGCGACAGAGCATAATATGGTTGAATGGCATCACTGAATCAATGGACGTGAGTTTGAGCAAACTCTGGGAAATAAATAGTGAAGGACAAGAAAGCCTGGTTTGCTGCAGTTCATCGGCTCACAAAGAGTCGGACATGACTTAGTGACTGAACAGCAACATCTCAATATGGTTTGATAGTATTCAAGTAGTAAAACATATATTTTCATCTCTAAGAGACTTTTAAAGTAAACTATTATATAACAGGAAGCACTCAAAATGAGAAAGAAAGGCTTGAGAAAGAAAGAGTTGTAATCATAAGCTTGAGAATAAGATGACTTTGCTGAGGGATCAGAAAAGCTGTGAGATAAAGGAAAGTCCAATAAGTGGATTATTCTGCAGGATATTTAATGAGATATAATTAGTGGTATGAAATACCAGGATACAATTAACCAAGAACATGATTCCAAGAAAATAGGACTTTTATAAACAGGCAGAAAGCTGCTAATAATTCCTATGACCAATATATATGCCATGAGTTGTAAAATATCTGCCCCTGTTGAAAGTTGTATCCTATAGATGGCATCAGCCTTGTAAATTTATAAAGGATCCCTTTGAGCTAGAATGGAAAAAAAAAAAAAAAAAAAAGCTTCAGACCATATACCCTGGTTCTCAATTGCTTCAGTTTAGAATGTGATTGTTTTAACAAATTAAACTGTCTTGCATAATCTAGATTCTCCTATTTACAGAATAGGAACACCTAGAAATATTATAGTGCATATGTGCTGTGTGCTCATTCATGTCTGACTCTTTGTGACCCCATGGAGCCCACCAGGCTCCTCTGCCCGTGGAACTTTCCAGGCAAGCATACTGGAGTAGGTACGATTTCCTACACCAGGAGATCTTCCCGATGCAGAGATAGAACCTGTGTCTGGCGTTTCCTGCATTGGCCACAGATTCTTTACCACTGCACTATGTGGAAAGCTCAGAAACTGTGTGTGAGTGTGTATGTGTCTGTGTGCTCAGTCATGTTCAACTCTGCAACCCTTTGGACTATAACACACCAGGCTCCTCCATCCATGGGATTTTTCAGGCAAGAATGCTGAAGTGGGTTGCCATTTCCTCCTCCAGGGGATCTTCCTGACCCAGGGATCAAATCCATGTGTCCTGCATCTCCTGCACTGCACGCAGATTCTTTACCTGGTGAGGCATCGGGGGAGCCTCAGTTCAGTTCAGTCGCTCAGTCGTGTCCGACTCTTTGCGACCCCATGAATTGCAGCACGCCAGGCCTCCCTGTCCATCACCAACTCCCGGAGTTCACTCAGACTCACGTCCATCGAGTCAGTGATGCCATCCAGCCATCTCATCCTCTGTCGTCCCCTTCTCCTCCTGCCCCCAATCCCTCCCAGCATCAGAGTCTTTTCCAATGAGTCAACTCTTCGGATAGCTCAGAATAATTATAAGACTCACCTAAGCACAGTTAGGTGGAGGAGGCAATGGCACCCCACTCCAGTACTCTTGCCTGGAAAATCCCATGGATGGAGGAGCCTGGTGGGCTACAGTCCATGGAGTCGCACAGAGTCGGACACGACTGAGCGGCTTCACTTTCACTTTTCACTTTCATGTACTGGAGAAGGAAATGGCAACCCACTCCAGTATTCTTGCCTGGAGAATCCCAGGGACGGCAGAGCCTGGTCTATGGAGTCGCACAGAGTCGGACATGACTGAAGCAACTTAGCAGCAGCAGCAGCAAACACAGTTAGGATAAAGTATTAAGGTTAGATATTAGTCTTTCTGCCTCCTAATTTAGAGATCTTTTTATTACACCATATTTGAGAGGAGGCCTGCAGACCTGAGAAATACCTATGTGGAAAAAAATTTTTTCTCTGTCTACAGTCCATTTACAGTATACGTTGATATTCCTGCTTGAAACAATTGACTATCAATTTACTCACGTAAGTTCATTTGAGTTACTATGAATCTTATATCTCTCTTCTCATTTTTGTTTTATTCATTACTGAATATGAATTGATTCCAATGAATATCAAATATGTGAAAAGTATAAACTTTTATACAATTAAATGCTGTAGGTTCATTGTCCATTTTAAGGAAACTCTTCAAATAAAACCATTGCCTGGAAATTTTTTATTTTCTGTTCCTTGGCTTTTCTTTACTATTATGCTACAAAAGTTAATATTAAAAAATAAAATCTTATTGGAATTACACCTTGGGGGCATAATTTAACAGTTTATTTTGAAATGTTACGATTCATTAATCAAAAATTGAAATCATTCCAAAAACTGGAAAAAGTATTGATTAAAGAGGCATTTTAATATTTCTGTATATTTGTTCTATGAAATTAAGTTGGGTGGGTTCTAAGTGAAATGAAGTTTGGGAAAAATAGAAAAACAAAACAAAAAAAACACAGATAGTGCAGTATCTCAACCTGTGAGATAAAAAAAGGCCAATGAGTAAAATCAAAGTATTTCCCTTGCTCTCTGAAGGGACTCACTTTCCCAAGCACAACATGAGGAGAGGGTAGCCAAATAGTGCACAGTGATCTTGCTGAGTGGTGAAACAGATCACCACTACGGAGCTGGCTAGAATGTACTTGACAAAATAACAGAGAAGGGAGCTGTGTATAAATGAAGCTCCAAAATTTTACATAAAAGTCCCCTTGGGTATGTTGCTGAATGCTGCTGCTGCTAAGTCGCTTCACTCGTGTCCGACTCTGTGCGACCCCATAGACGGCAGCCCCCCACACTCTCCCGTCTCTGTGATTCTCCAGGCAAGAATAATGGAGTGGGTTGCCATTTCCTTCTCCTATGCCTGAAAGTGAAGAGTGAAAGCTAAGTCGTGTCCAACTCCAAGCGAACCCATCGACTGCAGCCTACCAGAATAGTAGACTGTATATGTACAGGGAGAAACTTCACAAATTTAGGCAAAGAACAACTACTGGGGAAAATGTATCAAAGGAAACAAAGAAGAAAAACTATATGGAACTATAAACTGAACAAATACCTGAGTTCATATAAACCTTGGCTATGTTTAATACTGAGATTCCAGAGCGGAGAGACCTCATCAAAAACTCAGATCACTAAGTAGTGATCTCAGGCAGTCCATATGTAAATAAACAGCTAATCTGTTTTAAAGTAAAAGCTATCAGTTCAGTTCAACTGCTCAGTCATATCCGACTCTTTGCGACCCCATAGACTGTGGCACGCCAGGCTTCCATGTCCATCACCAGCTCCCAGAGCTTGCTCAAACTCATGTCCATTGAATTGGTGATGCCATCCAACCATCTCATCCTCTGTCGTCACCTTCTCCTCTTGTCTTCCATGTTTCCCAGCTTCAGGGTCTTTCCCAGTGAGTCAGTTCTTCTCATCAGGTGGCCAAAGTATTGGAGTTTCAGCTTCAACATCAGTCCTTCCATTGAATATTCAGGACTGATTTCCTTTAGGATTGACAGGTTGAATCTCCTTGCAGTCCAAGGGACTCTCAAGAGTCTTCTCCAACATTACAGTTTAAAAGCATCAATTCTGCACTCAGCTTTCTTTATAGTCCAACTCTCACATCCATACATGACTACCGGAAAAACCATAGCCTTGACTAGACGGACCTTTGCTGGCAAAGTAATGTCTCTGATTTTTTATATGCTGTCTAGCTTGGTCTTAGCTTTTCTTCCAAGGAGCAAGCGTCTTTCAATTTCATGGCTACAGTTACCATCTGCAGTGATCTTGGAGTCCCCCAAAATGAAGTCTGTCACTGTTTCCATTGTTTCCCCATCTATTTGCCATGAAGTGATAGGACCAGATTCCAAGATCTTAGTTTTCTGAATGTTGAGTTTTAAGCCAATTTTTTCACTCTCTTTCACTTTCATTAAGAGGCTCTTTAGTTCTTCTTCACTTTCTGCCATAAGGGTGATGTCATCTGCATATCTGAAGTTATTGATATTTCTCCTGCCCAATTGAATCCAGCTTGTGCTTCATCCAGCCCGGTATTTCACATGATGTACTCTGCATATAATGTTAAATAAGCAAGATGGCAATATACAGCCTTGACATACTTTTCCAATTTGAAACCAGTCCGTTGTTCCATATCCTATTCTAAGTGATGGTTCTTGACCTGCATACAGGTTTATCAGGAGGAAGGTAAGGTGTTCTGATATTCCCATCTCTTTAATAATTTTCCATAGTTTTTTGTGGTCAACATAGTCAAAAGCTTTAGCATAGTCAATAAAGCAGAAGTAGATGTTTTTCTGGAATTCTCTTGATTGTTCTATGATCCAACAGATGTTGGCAATTTGATCTCTGGATCCTCTGCCTTTTCTAAATCCAGCTTGGACATCTGGAAGTTCACGGTTCACATATTGTTGAAGCCTGGCTTGGAGAATTTGGGACATTACTTTGCTAGCATGTGAGATGAGTGCAGTTGTGCAGTAGTTGAGCATTCTTTGGCTCAGACGGTAAAGCATCTGCCTACAATGTAGGAGACCTGGGTTCGATCCCTGGGTGTAGAAGATCCTCTGGAGAAGGAAATGGCAACCCACACCAGTACTCTTGCATGGAAAATCCCATGGATGGAGGAGCATGGTAGGCTACAGTCTATGGGGTCGCAAAGAGTCAGACACGACTGAGCGACTTCACTTCACTTCATTGGGATTGGAATGAAAACTGACGTTTTCCAGCCCTGTGACCACTGCTTAGTTTTCCAAACTTGCTGACATATTGAGTGCAGCACTTTGACAACATCATCTTTTAGGATTTGAAATAGCTCAACTGGAATTTCATTACCTCCACTAGCTTTTTTCCTAGTGATGCTTCCTAAGGCCCACTTGAGTTCGCATTCCAGGATGTCTGGCTCTGGGTGAGTGATCACACCACTGTGGTTATCTGGGTCATGAAGATATTGTTTGTATAGTTCTTCTCTGTATTTTTGCTACCTCTTCTTAATATCTCCTGCTGCTTTTAAGTCCCTACCATTTCTGTCCTTTATTGAGCCCATCTTTGCATGAAATGTTCCCTTGGTATCTCTAATTTTCTTGAAGAGATCTCTGGTCTTTCCCCTTCTATTATTTTATTGTATTTGTTTGCACTGATCACTGAGAAAGGCTTTATTTTCTCTCCTTGCTATTCTTTGGAGCTCTGCATTCAGTTGGGTATATCTTTCCTATTCTCCATTGCCTTTAGCTTCTCTTCTGTTTTCAGCTATTTGCAAGGCCTCCTCAGGCAACCACTTTGCCTTTTTGTATTTCTTTTTCTTGGGAATGGTTTTGATCCCTGCCTCCTGTACAATGTCATGAACCTCTGTCCATAATTCTTCAGGGACTCTGTCAGATTTAATCCCTTGAAACTATTTGTCACTTCCACTGTATAATCATAAGGGATTTGATTTAGGTTATACCTGAATGGTCTAGTGGTTTTCCCTACTTTCTTCAATTTAAGTCTGGATTTGCCAATAAGGGTTTCATGATCTGAGCCACAGTCAGCTCCTGGTCTTGTTTTTTTCTGACTGTATAGAGCTTCTCCATCTTTAGCTGCAAAGAATATAATGAATCTGATTTTGGTACTGACCATCTGGTGATGTTCATGTATAGAGTCTTTTCTTGTGTTTTTGGAAGAGGATGTTTTCTATGACCAGTGTATTCTATTGGCAAGACTCTGTTAGCATTTGCCTTACTTCATTTTGTATTCCAATGGCAAATTTGCCTGTTACTCCAGGTATCTCTTGATTTCCTACTTTTGCATTCCAGTCCCCTATAGGGAAAAGGACATCTTTTTTGGGTGTTAGTTCTAGAACTTCTTGTGGGTCTTCATAGACATGTTCAATTTCAGCTTCTTTTGCATTACTGGTCGGGGCATAGACTTGGATTACTGTGATATTGAATGGTTTGTCATTTATAAGATTGCACCCAAGTATTGCATTTCAGACTCTTGTTGACTATGATGGCTACTCCATTTCTTCTAAGGGATTCTTGCCCACAGTTCAGTTCAGTTAAGTCACTCAGTCGTGTCCAACTCTTCATGACCCCATGAATCGCAGCACACCAGGCCTCCCTGTCCATCACCAACTCCCAGAGTTCACTCAGACTCACGTCCATTGAGTCGGTGATGCCATCCAGCCATCTCATCCTCTGTCGTCCCCTTCTCCTCCTGCCCCCAATCCCTCCCAGCATCAGAGTCTTTTCCAATGAGTCAACTCTTCGCATGAGGTGGGCAAAGTACTGGAGTTTCAGCTTTAGCATCATTCCCTCCAAAGAAATCCCAGGGTTGATCTCCTTCAGAATGGACTGGTTGGATCTCCCTGCAGTCCAAGGGACTCTCAAGAGTCTTCTCCAACACCACAGTTCAAAAGCATCAGTTCTTCGGTGCTCAGCTTTCTTCACAGTCCAACTCTCACATCCATACATGACCACTGGAAAAACCATAGCCTTGACTAGACGGACCTTAGTCGGCAAAGTAATGTCTCTGCTTTTGAATATGCTATCTAGGTTGGTCATAACTTTCTATCCAAGGAGTAAGCGTCTCTTAATTTCATGGCTGGAATCACCATCTGAAGTGATTTTGGAGCCCAAAAAGATAAAGTCTGACACTGTTTCCACTGTTTCCCCATCTACTTCCCATGAAGTGATGGGACCAGACGCCATGATCCTCGTTTTCTGAATGTTGAGCTTTAAGCCAACTTTTTCACTCTCCTCTTTCACTTTCATCAAGAGGCTCCTTAGTTCCTCTTCACTTTCTGCCATAAGGGTGGTGTCATCTGCATATCTGAGCTTATTGATATTTCTCCCGGAAATCTTGATTCCAGCTTGTGCTTCTTCCAGCGCAGCATTTCTCATGATGTACTCTGCATAGAAGTTTAATAAGCAGGGTGACAATATACAGCCTTGACGTACTCCTTTTCCTATTTGGAACCAGTCTGTTGTTCCATGTCCAGTTCTAACTATTGCTTCATGACCTGCATATAGGTTTCTCAAGAGACAGGTTAGGTGGTCTGGTATTCCCATCTCTTGAAGAATTTTCCACAGTTGATTGTGATCCACACCGTCAAAGGCTTTGGCATAGTCAATAAAGCAGTAATAGATGTTTTTCTGGAACTCTCTTGCTTTTTCCATGATCCAGCAGATGTTGGCAATTTGATCTCTGGTTCCTCTGCCTTTTCTAAAACCAGCTTGAGTATCTGGAAGTTCACGGTTCATGTATTACTGAAGACTGGCTTGGAGAATTTTGATCATTACTTTACTAGCGTGTGAGATGAGTGCAATTATGTGGTAGTTTGAGCATTCTTTGGCATTGCCTTTCTTTGGGATTGGAATGAAAACTGATGTTTTCCGTCCTGTGGCCACTGCTGAGTTCTCCAAATTTGCTGGCATATTGAGTGCATCACTTTCACAGCATCATCCTTCAGGATTTGAAAGAGCTCAACTGGAATTCCATCACCTCCACTAGCTTTGTTCATAGTGATACTTTCTAAGGCCCACTTGACTTCACATTCCAGGATGTCTGGCCCTAGGTGAGTGATCACACCATCATGATTATCTTGGTCATGAAGCTCTTTTTTTGTATAGTTTTTCTGTGTATTCTTGCCACCTGTTCTTAATATCTTCTGCTTCTGTTAGGTCCCTACCATTTCTGTCCTTTATTGAGCCCATCTTTGCATGAAATGTTCCCTTGGTGTCTCTAATTTTCTTGAAGAGATCTCTAGTCATTCCCATTCTGTGTTTTCCTCTATTTGTTTCCATTGATCGCTGAGGAAGGCTTTCTTATCTCTTCTTGCTATTCTTTGGAACTCTGCATTAAGATGCTTATATCTTTCCTTTTCTCCTTTGCTTTCGCTTCTCTTCTTTTCACAGCTATTTGTAAGGCCTCCTCAGACAGCCATTTTGCTTTTTTGCATTTCTTTTCCATGGGGATGATCTTGATCCCTGTCTCCTGTACAATGTCACGAACCTCAGTCCATAGTTCATCAGGCACTCTATCTATCAGATCTAGTCCGTTAAATCTATTTCTCACTCCACTGTATAATCATAAGGGATTTGATTTAGCTTATACCTGAATGGTCTAGTGGTTTTCCCTACATTCTTCAATTTGAGTCTGAATTCGGTAATAAGGAGTTCATGATCTGAGCCACAGTCAGCTCCTGGTCTTGATTTTGTTGACTGTATAGAGCTTCTCCATCTTTGCCTGCAAAGAATATAATCAGATTTTGGTGTTGACCATCTGGTGATGTCCATGTGTAGAGTCTTCTCTTGTGTTGTTGGAAGAGGGTGTTTGCTATGACCAGTGCATTTTCTTGATATATGATGGCCATCTGAGTTAAAATCACTCATTCCAGTCCATTTTAGTTCACTAATTCCTAAAATGTCGACATTAACTCTTGCCATCTGCTGTTTGACGACTTCCCATTTGCCTTGTTTCATGGACCTAACATTCCAGATTCCTAGGCAATATTGCTTTATACAGCATTGGACTTTACTTTCATCACCGGTCATATCCACAGTAGGGCATTATTTTTGCTTTGGCTCCATTTCCTCATTCTTTCTGATGTTGTGAATCCACTCTTCTCCAGTAGCATATTAGGCACCTACCGACCTGGGAAGTTCATCTTTCAATGTCATGCCTTTTACCTTTTCATACTGTTCATGGGGTTCTTATGGCAAGAATATTGAAGTGGTTTGCCATCCCCTTCTCCAAAGGACCACATATTGTCAGAACTTCCCACCATGACCTGTCTGTCTTGGGTGGCCCTACATGGCATGGCTCATAGTTTCATTGAGTTAGACAAGGCTATTGTCCATGTGATGAGTTTGATTAGTTTTCTGTGATTGTGGTTTTAATTCTATCTGCCCTCTGAGGAATAAGGATAAGAGGCTTATGGAAGCTTCCTAATGGGAGAGACTGACTGTGGGGAAAACGAGGTCTTTTTCTGAATGGCAGGGCCATGCTTGGTAAATCTTTAATCCAATTTTCTGTAGATGAGCCGGGCTGTGTTCTCTCCCTGTTGTTTGACCTGCTACCATATTATGGTTTAAGTAATGATGAAAATGGCAACCTCCTTCAAAATGTCCAGTGCGTGCACAGCCACACTCAGTGCTCCAGAATCTGCAGCAGGCCACTGCTAACCCATGCCTCCACCAGGGACTCCTGGACACTCACAGGCAAGTCTAGGTCAGTCTCTTGTGGCACCTTTCTCCTGGGTCCTGGTATGCACATGGTTTTGTGTGTGCCCTCAAAGAGCCTGCTTCCCTAATCCTATGTAAGTTCTGGTGGCTCATTTGTGGGGTTAATGGCAACCTCCTCTAAGAGGGCTTATGTCACCTCTAGGTCTCAGCACCCAAAGCCCCTACCCATGTGGCTGACCACTGCTGACTCGTACCTCCCCAGGAGACACTCAAACACTTGAAGGCAGGTCTGGCTTATCTCTGTAGGGTCTCCTGGTGTGCATAAGGTTTTGTCTGAGCCTTCTGAGCATCTGTGGCAGGTATCAGGTTTGATTCTAAATGTGATTTTGAGCCCCCCTACAGTCTTTCCGGGGCTTCTCCTTTGCCCTTCGATGTGGGGTATCTTGTTTTGATGGGATCCAACATTCTCCTGTTGTTGATTGTTCAGCAGTGAGTTGTAATTTTGGAGTTCTCACAGGAGAAGATGAGAGCATATCCTTCTACTCCACCATCTTGTTGGGTGTCAAGTTGCTTCAGTCGTGTCTGATTCTGTGACCCTGTAAACTGTAACCCACCAGGCTCCTCTGTTCATGGGGTTTTTCAGGAAAGAATACCAGAGTGGATTCCCATGCCCTTCTCCGGGGGACAAAGCTATTAAGAACCCCCAAAATCAAAATTAAAAACAAACATAAAACTGTTCAAGCTGATTCACAAGTAAAGTAACAGCTTTCCAGAAAAATGTTCAGCATTCTGGAGGAAGATAATAAAATCCAAACACATAATAATTAGCATAGCTATAACCAACCATGTATAATCAACATAGTAGTAGTAAAGGAGTAATAAAATGTGACATATAACTCAGAGAAAAATATCAATTAATACTACTAGAGTTAAAAATAACAGATGTTATTGACTAATGGAAAAGCGGAGATTTTTATAGATTTAAATAGATAAGTTTATGTTGCTGTTGTTTAGTCATATCTGAGTCTTTTGCAACCCCATGGATGGTATCCCACCTGGCTCCTCTGTCTATGGGGTTTTCAGGGAAGAATACTGAAGTGGGTTGCCATTTCCTTCTCCAGGAAAATATGTCTTTAGGTAAAGATAAATGCTATAATATAAATATATAAGCTATTATGAATATATCTCAAGAACTTAAAGTATAGCAAGAACATAAAAAGCAAATAGGAAAATATCAGTAGAGAAATGGAAACCATATATTTACAAAAATTAAAATTCCAGAACTAAATATATCAGATCTGAATGAAGCATTCACTGAATGAGCTGAACAACAGGTTAGGCACTTCAATAGAAAAGGTCATTGATCTTGGAGAAAATAAAATAGGAACCATACAAACTAAAGTGTAGAGAAAAAACACCTGAAGAAAAAAAAAGGACGAGATTGCCAGGAAAATATCAAGTAAATGAACGCATATATAATTGGAATGCCAGAGGAAATTCAGAAAGAAGAAAATTTTGGAGAGCTATCAGTTGAATGCTTTCTAAATATGATAACACAGATATAATATGAGCGGTTTCCCAGGGGGCTTAGTAGTAAAGACTCCACCTGCCAATGCAGTAGATAATGGGCTCCATCCCTGGTTCAGGAAGATCCCACATGCCCCAGAGCAACTAAGCCCAGGAACGCCACAACTACTGAACCTGTGCTCTAGATCTCAGGAGCTGCAACTATTGAGCCTTCATTCCCTAGAGCCCATGCTCAACAATAAGAGAAGCCATGTGAGAAGTGAGAAGCTTGCACACCACAACTAGAGAGTATTCCTCTCTTGCCATAACTAAGGAAAAGTCCATGCAACAACAAAGACCAGCATAGCTAATAAATAAATAAATTTTAAAATAACCTCAAATTAAAGGAAAAATAAGTAAAAATAAAACCACAGCAATACATATTATAATCAAATTTAGAAAGCCAGAAAGAAAGTAAAAATTTAAGTTGATGTATGACAGAAATCAAACCAATATGGTAAAGCAATCATTGATCAATTAAAAATAAATAAATAAAAATCTTAAAGCAACTAGAGATAAAACAGATGTATTATCATATCAAAGATAAGTGTCCCCTGATTTTTCCAGAGAAATAATACGTCAGAAGAAAATGTAATCACATCATTAAAGCATTGGAAAGAAATAATATAGATCCTTCAAATTATAAGGCAAACACATTTTCAACAAATAAATATATTGTCTAAAGTCCTGTCCTATAAGAAATGATAAAATTTTTGAGAGTAAATGAAAATGATATCAGATATAAAACTCAGATCTATACAAACAAATGAAGAGTATCAAAGTAGTAAACTTATGTATATGTGTAAATAATTATTTCTCATTTAATTTAAAAATATTTTCTTATTTCTTAAATCTTTCAAATGAATTTTAAAATATTTGATAGTAATATATTTTAGGGTTATATGTATAATTAAAACATCTGACATGAAGGACAAGAATGAGAAAAATGGAAATATATTCTTTTAAGATTTTTAGATTATGAAGTTACATAATATTTAAAGGGTTTCCCAGATGGTTTCACTGGTAAAGAATCTGCCTGCCAAGCAGGAGATGTGCATTCAATCCCTGTGTAGAGAAGATCCCTTCAAGATTGAAATGGTAGTCCGCTCCAGTATTCTTGCCTCGGAATAATGAATAATTGAAAAATGAAATACATTTTATATTATTTTTGGTAGCAAAACCTCCACACTAAAACTACAAAATATTGAATAGGAAAATTTAAGACCTAAATAGTTTTAACAGTGAGGTAGCCTTTGAGGGTGAAATATAAAGTAGAACTGTTGACGGTAACTAAAGGTTGAATGGTCGTCAAAAGCACGTGCCACAAGAAGGGTGCATGAGAGGTTACTTTTCCTGCATGAGAGGAGATTCATGATATAAAATTTATCTGTTTCATATGAACACTTATGGTTCAGCAGATCATTGTGTATGTGGGTATTTTCTTTTCCCATATACACGTGTTTTTTCTAAGCTTTGTTAAACTCTCTGTAAACCTCTTGTCTTTCAGCTCAACTTGTGGCTGATATCTACAGAGCTATCTCACCCTTCACCCCACCTTTTCTCTATTATTTAGCACCAGATCTAGTTCTGCACTGAAATGTTTTGTAGATATACACGTGCCAAGGTAGTCATATTTCCATGTGTTTAATGAGAGACTTTGCTGACCTCTCTCTCTCTATCTCTCTCTCCATATATATATATGGTTTCAGGAATGACTGATATATTTGTGAGGCATAATTTCTAAATTAAACAAAAAGAAAGGTACTTGGGTGTGTACCACTGACCAGTTCAAAATTGGGAAACAAGTACAACAAGGCTATATATTGTCACCCAGCTTATTTAATTTATATGCAGAGTACATCATGGAAGATTCTGGACTGGATAAATACAAACTAGAATAAAGATTGCTAGGAGAAATAACAACCTCAGATATGCAGATGACACCAGTCTTATGGCAGAAAGTGAAATGGAACTGATGAAGCCTCTTGATGAAGGTGAAAGAGGAGAGTGAAAAGTCTTGCTTGAAACTCAACATTAGAAAAAATTAGATCATGGCATCTGGTCCCATCACTTCATTGCAAATAGAAGGGGAAAAGCAGAAGCAGTGACAGACTTTCTTTTCTTGGACTACAGATGGTGATCTCAGCCATGAAATTAAAATATACTTACTCGTTGGGAGAAAAGCTATGACAAACCTAGATAGCATATTAAAAAAAAAAAGAAAGAGTCATTGTTTTGCTGAAAAAGGTCCATATAATCATAACTATGGTTTTTCCAGTAATCAAGTATGGATGTGAGAGCTGGACCATAAAGAAGGCTGAGCACTGAAGAATTGATGCTTTCAAATTGTGGTGCTGAAGAAGACTCTTGAGAGTCCCTTGAACAGCAAGGAGAACCAACCAATCAATCCTAAAGAAAAGCAACCCTAAATATTCATTGGAAGTACTAGTGCTGAACCTGAAGCTCCAATACTTTGGCCACTTGATTCGAAGAGGAACTGACTCATTGGAAAAGACCCTGGTCCTGGGAAAGACTGAAAGCAAAAGGAGAAGAGGGCAGCAGAGGATAAGATGGTTAGATTGCATCACTGACTCAATGGATATGGATCTGAGCAAACTCTAGGAGTTAGTGGAGGACAGAGGAGCCTGGCATGCTACAGTCCATGGGGTCACAAAGAGTCAGACATGACTTGGTGATTGAACAACAACAACAGCAACTTGGGTGTGTATGCTAATCTTTCCTTCAGTAAACTATAGTGCTTCATTATAAAGTGACTATGGATTTTAGACCAACCAGAAAAAAGGCACTACAATGAGTTTTGACCCAGACCAACTTGCAATGTGTCTTGAAACTTTGCCTTTTCATGCCCCACTGATTTTGACTTGATTTATTCTTCATTTCCTATTTCCTACTTTCTTGTTGTTTTGAGGTTTGGGGAATTTTTGATTGTTTTAGGATATAGCACAACCTATCCAGGCCATCTACCTTGATAATTTTAGACTCTAATGAAAACTCAAATTTCTCTTTTAAAAAGCTCAAAAGTCACTTTATAGTGAAATTTTATCACTTTATTGTGAAACTCAATGATATTTATCTTATTTTATATTAGGACTATTTGGAAAACTCAGCAGTGGCCACAGGACTGGAAAAGGTCAGTTTTCATTCCAATCCCAAAGAAAGGCAATGCCAAAGAATGCTCAGACTACCAAACAATTGCACTCACCTCACATGCTTTTAACTTTCATGCATTGGAGAAGGAAATGGCAACCCACTCCGGTGTTCTTGACTGAGAATCCCAGGGATGGGGGAGCTTGGTGGGCTGCCATCTATGGGGTTGCATAAAGTCAGACACGACTGAAGTGACTTAGCAGCAGCAGCAGCACACGCTAGTAAAGTAATGCTCAAAATTCTCCAAGCCAGGCTTCAGCAATACGTGAACCGTAAAATTCCAGATGTTCAAGCTACGTTTAGAAAAGGCAGAGGAACCAGAGATCAACTTGACAACATCCGCTGGATCATCGAAAAAGCAAGAGAGTTCCAGAAAAACGTCTATTTCTGCTTTATTGACTATGCCAAAGCCTTTGACTGTATGGATCACAAAAAACTGGAAAATTCTTCAAGAGATGGGAATACCAGACCACCTGACCTGCCTCTTGAGAAACCTATATGCACGTCAGGAAGCAACAGTTAGAACTGGACATGGAACAACAGACTGGTTCCAAATAGGAAAAGGAGTACGTCAAGGCTGTATATTGTCAGCCTGCTTGTTTAACTTACATACAGAGTACATCATGAGAAACACTGGGCTGGAAGAAGCACAAGCTGGAATCAAGAATGCTGGAAGAAATATCAATAACCTCAGATATGCAGATGACACCACCCTTATGGCAGAAAGTGAAGAGGAACTCAAAAGCCTCGTGATGAAAGTGAAAGAGGAGAGTGAAAAAGTTGGCTTAAAGCTCAACATTCAGAAAACGAAGATCATGGCATCTGGTCCCATCACTTCATGGGAAATAGATGGAGAAACAGTGGAAACAGTGTCAGACTTTATTTTTTTGGCTCCAAAATCACTGCAGATGGTGATTGCTGCCATGAAATTAAAAGACACTTACTCCTTGGAAGGAAAGTTATGACCAACCTAGATAGCATATTGAAAAGCAGAGACATTACTTTGCCAACAAAGGTCCGTCTAGTCAAGACTATGGTTTTTCCAGTGGTCATGTATGATGTGAGAAGAAGGACTTCTCACATTGGACTGAAAAGAAGGCTGAGTGCAGAAGAATTGATGCTTTTGAACTGTGGTGCTGGAGAAGACTCTTGAGAGTCCCTTGGACTGCAAGGAGATCCAACCAGTCCATTCTAAAGGAGATCCTTCCTGGGTGTTCATTGGAAGGACTGATGCTAAAGCTGAAACTCCAATACTTTGGCCACCTCATGCAAAGAACTGACTCATTGGAAAAGACTCTGATGCTGGGAGGGATTGGGGGCAGGAGGAGAAGAGGATGGCAGAGGATGAGATGGCTGGATGGCATCACTGACTCAATGGACAAGCGTCTGAGTAGACTCCAGATGTTGGTGAGGGACAGGGAGGCTTGGCCTGCTGCGATTCATGGGGTCGCAAAGAGTAGGACACGACTGAGCAACTGAACTGAACTGAACTGTGGACTATTCTAGTGGGAACTTAGCATGTTATAATATAATTTCATTCTTATATCATTTGAAACTATTTTGTGCTCTTTTCTACCATGTTACAGCCTCTTTGTGAGTTTTAGCGAAGAACACAAATTTATAGCGACTGTTATCCAATTAAAACAAAAAAGCCCTCATATTTTTGCTTGTTCACTAGAAAATTATGTCAACTAATGTATGTTATATATTTGGGTTGACCAAACAGCTCGTTTTTTATTTTCCATATGATTGTTCGGAAAAACCTGAATAAACTTTTTGGCCAACCCAATATAAGAATTTATTTTTAAATCTTAGGGGGGGAAACATATTCCTTTATTACATTATTTTATTCTAGAATTTCAAGTGATATATTTCAAGTGTAATTGAAGTATGAATTAGACATTTAAAAATTAGATTTAAGTAACTTCCCAGAAACATTGACTCATATTTTTAGCTATAGAAAGAAAGTTTCCCAGGTATTTGGTTAGACATTGGAATGGGAAGAAGGAACAGGCAAGTTTTGAATTCGAAAACATAAATATAAATTGTAGTGTATTTTCTTTGCTATTTTTCAAATTGTAGTTTTATAGAATAAGCATGGGAGAAAACTATCTATCTGCCAAATATTCAAGCAGACACATATTTCTCTATTTAATAGGCAATTTGCAATGTTTTCATCTTATTTTGGTTAAGGAATATTATTAAATACATCTTATTTTTTAATTTAATGCATATTTTAATTTGCTAGCAGTATTACAAATACTTTAAGCAAGAAGATTTACTGGACATGTAATGTAGTAGTACCTCACCAAATTAAAACAGATGAGCAGGAATTGCACCCTCCAGTTGCAGCTCAGTGACTGGAACTATGGGCTTGAATTTCATCTGGACTTTTCTCTCTATCTCTGATTTCTGCTTTGTTCATGCTGTCTTCATTCTCTTCTATTTACATAGGCTTTCATGACCCTAAAACCGTGTTGGTAGACAGTGTTAAGCTAACATTATTCAAGATTTGTGTCAGTGAAAAAAAAAATGCTGATGTGTATATATTAGCTCCACATAGAATATTATCTAGGTGAGTTCTCTGATTGTTTCATGTTCTCTGATTGTGCCATCCCTGAAGCATCTACTATGGCCAACTTGATAGCAGGTTATGCTAGGGCCAAGAGAAAGGAAGAAAGTAAAGGGTAGTCCTGGGCTGAAAAAAAATATCACATACAGCTTAGGGGACATTTCACTATTTGTATTATTTTATTTTACTTACTGTTTGTTTAGTTCAGTTCAGTTCAGTCGCTCAGTCGTGTCCAACTCTTTGTGACCCCATGAATCGCAGCATGCCAGGCCTCCCTGTCCATCACCATCTCTCGGAGTTCATTCAGACTCACGTCCATTGAGTCAGTGATGCCATCCAGCCATCTCATCCTCGGTTGTCCCCTTCTCCTCCCTTCTGCCTCCAATCCCTCCCAGCATCAGAGTTTTTTCCAATGAGTCAACTCTTCGCATGAGGTGGCCAAAGTACTGGAGTTTCAGCTTCAGCATCATTTGTTAAGACATGTCTTTTCCAGAAAAATATGTGGCACTTATAAGATATTATTGTTATTCAAAAAATGGGGATATCTGGAAATAATTTTGAAATATAAAAATTTGTCTCAAAATATTGTTAGCTCATTGTTTGATAAATTATTTTAAATTTAAATTTGTTACCTGTTTTTTTAAAAAGCTTGTTAATAGTTAAAAACACAAGAAAAAACCTATCATTCCTTAGAAATATAAAAAGTGTGAATTTTTGCAGACTATTCTTTTACTATTTTTATAAAATATTTTATTGACTTCCTTGAACATTTGCTAAAATACATATATTAATCTTTATAAAAATTTCCCCTTATCTCTATATTATAAATATATGGCCACATAAATAAATATTTTACTACAAATTCATTTTATTGGCTGCATATTATCATAAAAATTATACTCATTTCACATACAAAGTTAATGCTGAAAATCCTTCAAGCTAGGCTTCACCAGTACATGAATGGAGAACTTCCAGATGTACAAGCTGGATTTAGAAAAGGTAGAGGAACCAGAGAACAAATTGGCAACATCTGGTGGATCATAGAAAATGCAACAGAATTCCAGAAAATAATCTATTTCTCCTTTATTGACTATAGCAAAGCCTTTGACTATGTGGATCATAGCAATAGTGGAAAATTCTCAAAGACATGGGAATATCAGAGCACATTACTTGCCTCCTGAGATACCTGTATGCAGGTCAAGAACTATCAGTTAGAACAGGATATGGAATAATGGACTAGTTCAAAACTGGGAAAGGAGTACGTCAAGGCTGTATATTGTCACCCTGCTTATTTAACAGAATTTTACAGAATATATCATGCTAATTGCTGGGCTGAATGAAACACAAGCTGGAACCAAGACTGCCAGAAGAAATATCAATAACCTCAGATATGGAGATGTCACCACCCTAATGGCGGAAAATGAAGAGGAACCAAAAAGCCTCTTGTTGAAGGTGAAAGAGGAGTTGAAAAAGATGACTTAAAACTCAACATTCAAAAAAACTAAGATCATGGCATCTGATCCCATCACTTCATGGCAAATAGATGGGGAAACAATGGAAACACTGATAGAGGTTATTTTCTTGGGCTCCAGAACCACTGTAGATGGTGACTGCAGCCATGAAATTAAAAAGACCCTTGCCCTTGGAAGAAAAGCTGTGATAAACCTAGACAGCATATTAAAAAGCAGAGACATTACTTTGCCAACAAAGGTCTATATAGTCAAAGCTGTGGTTTTTCCAGTAGTCATGTATAGATGTTAGAGCTTGACAATAGAAAAGGCCAAGCACCAAAGAACTGATGCCTTGGAACTGTGATGTTGGACTCTTGAGAATCTCTTGGACAGCAAGGGGACCAAAGCAGTCATCCTAAAGGAAATCAATGGTGAATATTCAGCGGAAGGATTGATGCTGAAGCTGAAGCTCTAATACTTTGTCCACCTCATGCAAAGATCCTACTTATTGGAAAAGACGCTGATGCTGGGAAAGATTGAAGTCAGGAAGTAAAGGTCAGATAGTGGACAAGATGGTTGGATGGCATCACCAACTCAATGGACATGAGTTTGAGTAAACTCCTGGAAATAGTGAAGGACAGGGAAGCCTGGCATGCTGCAGTCCTTATGGTACAAAGAGTCGGACACTACTGAGCAACAGAACAACTGAATAATTAATGAACAACATCATTAATTATTGCATCATTAACAGCAACAGCATCAACAGCAATCACTTTTTGCTGCATGTTGACACGTATACATAATATTTTGATAAATAGCCGTACAGATAAATATTTGCACATGTTTAATATTGTTTCCTTTGCACAGATTTCTAGAAGTAATCAAAAGGATTAAGTAATTTACAAGTCTTTGATACATACATGAATACATTTTATTAGTTAAAAATGTGTGGCTAATCATCTCAGACAATTCATAAATAAAAATCAGGCTTGTATTAAATGTTTCATCACATGTATAGTAGAAACATTTTTCTGAAATCACAGTTTCAAAATGAAACATTAGGTAATATGCATAATAATAGCAATACATGCTATTAAATACTAATTTAATTTCTACTCATCTGATCCTTTAGCATTGTCTGAGAGTCTGATATTTTACATTGAAAATAATTTATACACTTCAGGGAGGGATGTTATGACACTGACAGATAAGATAAGTATACTCTTGGGAGTCAAGATTATTATCTTCATTTTATCCTTGAAGGGACTAGCCAAGTCAGAAATCATAAGGTGGCAGCAGACTGAGACGCAGGCAACAGTGAATGCTGCAGACTTGAGGCAGAATTCCTTCTGGAAAACAGTTTTTGCTCGTAAGCCCTTCAACTCCGGTTGAGGCTCCATCTACATTATTAAGAATAACTTCCTTTTCTTAGACTGCATTTTATATTAAGTACATGTACAAAAGATCTCCCCAAGAACTCCTAGATTATTGTTTGATTAAATAATTGGATATGATAGCCTGATCAAGTTTACATAAAAACGAACCATTTCAAGGACTTTTGATGAATTTCAGTAATTAGAATAAATAAGGACCAGATAATGATTTCTAAAACCCTAGAAGATCATGAAATAAACTGGTCCTGTCATTTCTAAATATTTTCTAAACCTGTAGCACTTAAGCATATGCTATGTTTGAGTATATTTATTCTTTTAATAATGTTAGTGTTCACACAAATGCTTAATGAAATTGGGCTTTTATGTGAATCCCTAATGGTTTGTATCATAGTAATTCCCTCCTTATCAGTGGGGAAATATCTTCCAAGATTCCCAGTGGATGCCTAAAACTATAGATAGTACTAAACCTATATTATATGTACTATTTTTCCTATGCATACATATCTATAATAAAGTTTAATTAATAAATTTATAATTAAATAGAACAATTATAATATACTGTAATAAACTTATGTGAATGTGGTCTTTCTCAAAATATCTTATTGTACAAATCTAATGCCTTTTCCATCTTAATTAAGCACTTACCATGCACTGTGGCCATAAGTTTTGCAGCAGGAAATGTGATAGCAAAACTGATACAAATTTACTTTTTCTTCTTCACAATTTCACAGAGAAAATTTGTTCTTACCATAGATCTTAGCAATCTCAGCATATGATTTTTTTTTTTCTTTATCAAGTCAAGAACATTCACCTTTTCACTTAAATGAAACACTTCATGGCTTCTCTGTGGCATAGCAAAATTGGCAGCATCGCTACTCTTGCATGTTGGGACCTTTATAGGTAAAATTAGAGTTACCTGAGCACAGGCACTATGATATCTACAGTGTCCCTCTGATAACTGAGAAGGCTACAAAATGACCTAATGAGTAGGATAATCTGGACAAAGGGACAATTCACTTCCCAGGCAGAATAGAGCTGGACAGTATGAAATTTCATCACACTCCTTAGAGTCCTGTACGACTTAAAACATATGAATTGCTTATTTCCAAAATTTTCCATTTAGAATTTTCAAACCACAGTTGACCAAGTCTAGCTGGAACTGTAAAAAGTAAAACCGTAGATAAGGGGTGAGGGTGGCTGTACTTTCTCAGTGCTGTGATAGGCTACTACAAAGTTGATGGCTTAAAAAATCTATCACATTTTTACAGTACAAGCTATGTTTCAGTCTGGAGATCAGAAGTCTGAAATGGGTGTTATATACTAAAATCAAGGTGTTGGCAGAACATTATTTCTACCGGAGTTCCTTAGAGGAGAATCTGTTCTTTTCCTGCTTCTAGATTGTGCCTATATTTCTTGGTTTATGGTCCTTTTCTTCTACTTATAAAGCCAGCGGTGTAGCATCTTCAAATTTCTTTTCTCTCTGATCTGTTTCCATCTTTCCATTTCCTTCTCCCACCCTCCTGCCTCTCTCTTACTGGGACAGTTTTGACTGAATTGGACACACCAGGATAATCAATAATTATCTCATCTCAAGATTCTTAACCATAATCCTATCTACAACTGCTTCTTTTGCCATGTGAGGTAACACGAACCAGCTTCTTCTAACTCAGTTGTAAAAGAGTTCATTGTAAAATAGCTCAAAGAAAATGGTGTAAATGCCTTCAGTTCAGTTCAGTTCAGTTCAGTCGCTCAGTCGTGTCTGACTTTTTGTGACCCCATGAATTGCAGCACGCCAGGCCTCCCTGTCCATCACCAACTCCCGGAGTTCACTCAGACTCACGTCCATCAAGTCAGTGATGCCATTCAACCATCTCATCCTCTGTCGTCCCCTTCTCCTCCTGCTCCCAATCCCTTCCAGCATCAGAGTCTTTTCCAATAGCAGATAAATTGGAAGGATATAGTTTAAAGCCTTCACAGTTTTCCATTTGAAGACAGCCAATAACTTTTTGGCCCATTTCAAAGACTTTCACAATCTTTTATGACTTCGTTTACTAAATTGAGTAATTTATCAAAAGGAGGGCTAGAAAAAAGTACAATCTATCTCATCTTAAATTTACACTAAGTCAAACTTAAGAAAAAATCAAGAATGATAGTAAATGTAGTATACAAACCTTATGCTTAAATACTGTAATTGTAAGGGTAAAATAATAACTGAATAGTTTTGCATAATGGCTATAAAATTCTACATTTTTCTTTCAGTGATATGATTATGTTCATTTAGTGATTCTGGAAAAGGAAAAATTTTATTCACTCATATCTATATAAGTCCATTATTTTTATTTTAGCTTTTCTCCATAGTGATGAAGATTTTTGCATTCATTTCCAAACACATCAAAAAGAAACAAAATTTATTACTTCAGAAGAAGTGCATTTATTACTGAAATTAAAAGTATTGTATATAATTATGTTGATTTCTTATTGTGAGTTAGAGTTTATTTAAAAGAACTGCTTCACCAAGGTTTGGGGATTAGATTGCATTTGAGTGAGACTAACAAGAACACAAATAATATTCCTGTAGAAATAAATTAAAACTTCAAAAATGCCAACATTTGTCAATTATAATCTATTATTAGTAATTACAGATTTATCTTTGCAAACATATCCTGTATGTATTCCTTGAATAAAGTCCTTTATTTTCCAGTTAGCTCCGCCTAACTTTTATAAAATCATTTTCCACTCACAATCTATGTTGTATAACCATCCACTCAGGCCACAGCTTTAGTTATATGACTATGAGACATGGTGTTCTCATGAATTAATTTTCTTTATTTTTCTTCTTCTTTTACTCCTCTGCAGCATTTTTGTTCTAGAATGGCTTTTTCCTTCTGTGTTTTGCTAGGACTGTTGTAGCAAAATCTACTCACTGGGTGTCTTAAACAGCAGAAATTATTTACTCATAGTTCTGGAGACTGAAAGTCCAAGGTCAAGGTATTAATTAGGTTTGGTTTTTCCCAAAGCCTGTTTCCCTTCCTTGCAGGTGGCTACCTTCTTGCTGTATCATCACAAGACATTTTTTCATACCACTGTGTCATTTCCTCTTCTTATCAGGACACCAGTTTTATTGGATTAGAAACTACCCATATGACCTAATTTAACCTTGATTACCTCTCCAAAGGCCTTATCTCCAAATATAGTTACATTGAGAGTTAAAATTCCAAAATATGAAATTAAGAGGGACACAATCCAGTATAAAACAACCCCTTTGGTTCTTATTTTGTGTGCTATCTATGTATATTCTATATCTGATCCCATCTTCTCTTGTTTCTTATTTTCACTCTTGTTTTCTAAAAGTAAATATTTCCATGTGCCTTTCTTTATCTTCCTCTCTTTTCTATACTCTCTTTCACTTCTCTTTCATTCCTATGTTCCTGCTTTGGTCAATCTTATCACCTCTCACACTTTCTACAATAGTTCCAGTAATATTGATACCCTAGTTTATATTTCTTGTTTCATTTTTTTTGTTTTTTTTTTTTTGTGTGTGAAATGTTATTAAATATTTGTATTTTAGTTACAGAAACATTATATAATACATTTAAAATATGCTGTTTTCTTCAAATACATTCCATTAAATGTTCTCACCTTTTATTCACAATCCTTGAAATCCTTTCTGTCTCTTTATATGGACCTGTTGCTTTATGTTTCCTTTGAACAGTGTCTGAACTGACTCCCTTTTTTGTCTGCTTTATGCTTTGCTAAAGCTAGGGGAAGGCTGTTAATCCTGGTTTTTAGAGATAAAACAGTAATTTCCAGATATTGAACTGAAAACAGATCTTTAACTGTAAAGAAATATGGGTGCCATTGTGTTACCCAATAAAATACCCTCTCTTTCCGCAGAAGCTTGAAATTTTATTGTTCAACCTTCTGTATCCATTAAGTGGGCTGACTTCACCACAGATTTAAAAGGGGGGAAAAAAAGCATGGTCCATTCAGGAAATAGAGGGGATGTTTGGATGGCTATACCATATGAGTGGGAGACAGTAGAAGACAAAGACAGTAAGGAAAATATGGGCTTTGTGATGGTCTACTCTGAAATATATGCTAAACATTCCTACATCATTCACAGTAGACAGTGCAGACCTATTGAAAGATTTTTACCAGGAGAGCAACATTTTTAGATTTTACCTCTAGCTATATCATTCTGGTAGAGGAGTAATTAGTTTTTAAAAGGTGACATTTGTGGAAATAAGTAATAAGTTTTAAAAAGGTGACATTTGTAGGAATAGCAGCAAGTTAGAAACTACTCTGAGTATTTGCTTGAGAGTATGTATGTGAGATGCTGACGCATTCTTGATACAGTATATTTTAACAGTGGAGCTTTTGGACTAGGCTGGTGATTGACACATTAATGGCTTGATTGCTTGATCTTTCTAGGTGTATATCACACATATACATATATGGATGGATGGATATATAGTTAGAAACTAACTTACACTCCTCGTTTCTTGTTCTATCTCTTTGATTGGGAATGGTTTTTTTAACTACATGTGACAACTCTTGAGCTCACTCCCTCATTTAATGTTGATGTTTCTACATTAAAATATAAGAAAACAAAACCTATTTTTAACACTATATAGCATACATGTTGTAGGTCTTAAGTAAAATAATTATGAACACTTGAAACACATTTAAGTATATCTGGCTCAAATAAATGATTGAGATCATAGATCATAGCCAAAGCCCTTTATTTCCATCTTTTATTTATGATATTATGAAAGTACAATTGCCTACGTTGGCCCAAAAAAACACACAAATAAACAAACTGTGATTTAGTCTTTGATAAAAATTAATAGAATTATGAATTCTAACTATTGGGATACTTGAAAATTAAATGATTGGGCTCTATGAGTTTATCTTCATCTGGAAGATGAATATATGAACCTATGAAAAGTGGAACTGTTACCTCAGAAGTTTTCAAATATGTGAAAAAAAAATATTTGTTTAAAAGAGAATGGTGAATTTTCACAGATAAAGTTGGTGCTTATCTATTGTTGTTGTTCAGTTGCTCAGTTGTGACTGACTCTTTGCGACCCCATGGATTGCAGCACGCCAGGTTTCCCTGTCCCTCACCATCTCCTGGAGCTTTCTCAAACTCATGCCATTGAGTTAGTGTTGCCTATCTCATCCTCCGTGTTCCCTTATTCTCCTGTTTTCAATCTTTCCCAGAATCAGCGTATTTTCTAATGAATTGGCACTTCGTATCAGGTGGCAAAAGTATTGGCGCTTCGGCTTCAGCATCAGTCCTTCCAGTGAATATTCAGGGTTGATTTCTTTTAGGATTGACTGATTTGATCTCCTTGCAGTACAAGGGATTCTGAAAAGTCTTCATAACACCACAGTTCAAAGGTATCACTTCTTCAGTGCCCAGCTTCTTTATAGTCCAACTCTCACATCCTTACATGACTACTGGAAACACCATAGCTTTGACTATACAGACCTTTGTCAGCAAAGTGATGTCTCTGCTTTTTAATATGCTGTCTAGGTTTTTCATAGCTTTTCTTCCAAGGAACAAGTGTATTTTAATTTCATGGCTGCAGTCACCATCTGCAGTGATATTGGAGCCTCCCAAAATAAAGTCTGTCACTGTATCCATTATTTAGTTTTATATAATTTGCTTTTGCTTTATGTGGGTTTAGAGAAAGGCACCAATGAAGCAGAGAAGGAAATAGGGAAAGCTTAGGCTTGTAGAAAATGTAGGGCCAAGCAGATCTGTACAGCCAATTTGATGATTTTAAAACAACAAACCAATACCCTCATATTTTAATTTTACTGTGTTGGCTGCTAAATGGATGCAGCAAGTTAGCAGGAGATATTGTGTTGCTTCAGATGCAGATTTAGAATCAAGGTAGTGAAAGTAAGGAGAGAGAGGAATGCAAAGATAAGGAGGTGTTCAACTGAGAAAATAAAAAGTGATAGATTTGATATGGAAGGTGAAGAAGGAGAAGTTGAGAGGACCAAATAACTCCCAGGTTTCTGATTTTGTAATTAAAATGATTGGTTACCTTTATTTTACTGAGCATCTGCTGTGTGCCAAAACTATTCTAGATATTGGTGATAGTTTGGTGAAGTAGATAAGCCAAGTCTCTATTTTCATTGAAATTTTATTCTAGTGATAGAGACCAATTATAATCAAATAGGCAAAAAAAAAAGGGTTCTTTTAAGCAAAAATAAAGTTTGACAATGAGACAGAAATAAAAGAAACGGGTATAAGAAAGAGCTGTTTTCAGAAGAGAAGTAGGATGGCTCACTGAAAACATGGCATCTGAGCCAATACTTGAGAGAAGTGAGAACATCAGTGAATGGTATTTCTATTACCTTTGGCCTAATTATAACCCTATCTGGACTTTGGGGCAGATTCCAATTCCAATTTCCAATATATTCTTTTTTTTCCGTTTTTTTACAGTGCAACTGGGGAGCTACTTTTCATCACTTGTTAAGCCAAGTTTTGAAACCAGTGCAGCTGGCAGGCTGTCTTAATGCTTTCTGTTACAGTATTGCTGGTAACTTCCTTTTCCCAACTTTTCATGCTGTTCTATACACATTTTATTTAAATCATGATCCCCAGAGATGGATAATCATTTCTTGAATTCCAGGAATGTTGAATCTCTAAAATAAGAAATCAGGGTATTAATCATTTCTCATCTCTCCCAATCACCACCATACAGGTGCGAGCTTAACTTGGTCTTACATTAAGATCACAAGCACGCTGCTAGTTTCTTCCTCTAGAAGTTTGTTCAGATTTTTAAAACATCTTGTCAGAGATCTGAAATTTTCAGATGGTTCTGGGTGTCAATGAAAAAAAAAAAAAAACAACAAACCTTTGTGGTAATATGTTTGTCCCTGCTACCCATTCAGTGATTTAAAGAGAATAAAGAACAGTTACAGATAAATTTAAGTTTGTGTTCATGTTGTTATTGATGGGGTTAGAAGGCATGTATAGTACATATATATGTGTGTTTTATTAATATATGATATGTACATACACTATATTATCTATCTATGTATATAAATTATAGATGGAATCACATGGATAGACGAATTTAAATCTTTCATATGCACGAAGTAGCTTGGGCTTCCCAGGTGGCTCTAGTGGTAAAAAACCCACCTGCCAATGCAGGAGACTGACATAAGAGAGTGGGTTTGATCCCTGTGTCGGGAAGATCCCTTGGAGGAGGGCATGACAACCCATTCCAATATTCTTGCCTGGAGAATCCAATGCATAGCGGAGCCTGGCGGGCTACGGTCCATGGTGTCGCCAAGAGCTGGACACAACTGAAGCTGCTTAGCACAGCAGAGCACAGGGTAAGTAACTTTCATGAAAACTCTTGTATTTCATCTTATTTGAAGTTTATCAGTGAATTACTTAAAGTGTTAGAAGTTGGCTTCTTTGAACCCGAATTCCTCCTAAAACTAAAGACATAAAATTATCTAATATGATTGGACTCTGATAATGACAAAGCAAATTAGAAATCATATTGATACTACATGAATAATATTACTTCTGCTCCATTACTCTGCTATTTCTTCTTTTTTATGATCTAATGTTCATCAGGTCTGAGGATAATTATATTCTCAACAAAAGGATTTAGCACATACTAGAAGCATCTACATTCCAATGATGAAAGCTGCTTTACAAATAATTTAATTAATATGATGCCCTGCTGCACAAGGAATACATCTATTTCTGAGCTCTATATAGCTCATTTATCTACACTTTACCAAGGAAAGTTTGTAACCACTTTTTTTCTATTATTACACACCATGAAAAATTCATCTTATAGTGGTTCAGACTTAGTACTTATTTACATACACATTTGTTTCATGCACATATACTTCTGCATGTTTATATAAACTCACACACCTTCATTCACATATTTTTAAAATATTTAAATGGAAATAAAAGGTTAATGAAATGAAATAGCCTTACTAAAATTTGTTATTTATGATACTGTAATATTTTCTATTTCTTTCCACTCTTTTTGTTGCTAATGGGTTGTAACTCACAATTAGTAAAATATTAGTGTACATTATATAATTTATATGAAAAAAATAATGGAAGAAAGATAAAGAAAAGGAGGGGGAGAAGGAAAGAAGAAAGGATGAAAAACAGCTCTGAATACAAATACATGCTCTATAGTCTTATGAACATAAAAAATATGGAAGAGTATAAACAAAATTATTAATCTTGATTGCTTTGGAGAGGTAAGGATAGGAATTGAAAATGGAAAATATTTGAGGTCTCAGAATAAATGTTTTATTTACACAACTCTTTTCACTGGATTTCTCTTATATGAATATATATATATGTGTGTGTGTGTGCGTGTGTGCTGTTTTTGTGTTGCTTTAATTGATAAGTCATGTCCAACTCTTTTGCACCTCCATGCACTGCACCCCCCTGGATTATAGCCTGAAATCCTCGGTCCATGGGATTTCCCAGACAAGAGTACTAGAATGGGTTGCCATTTCGCTCTCCAGGGGATCTTCTTGACCCAGGAATCAAACCTGTATCTCCTGCATTGGCAAGCAGATTCTTTACCACTAAGCTACTAGAGAATCCCCGTGTGTGTGTGTGTGTGTGTGTATAGAGAGAGAGATGAGAGATAGTATTTTATATATACGGGGGCATATGTATATACATATATGGAAATATGCAAAAGTGCAATATTTATGTGTATGAGAGAGAAAGATTTTGAGGTAGAGATAAATACAGACAGAAGTTTTCAGTGCTGAATTTAATTTACTGTCATAGATTTAACATTGTCACTTATTTTGCAAAAAAAAAAAAATCGTAATTAATGCCTTGACTTTTGCAAAGTTTAAAATACATCTCATGAAGTCACATAAGAGCAACCAACTCCCTGACAAAAATTTACTTGCCACCCCCGTGCAAAGAATCCAAGCCTGACCAAGGTGATCATAGGCTGTTTTGGTTAACATGCACATCTCACTTACAAGAATATGTGCAAACAGTGTTTTCATGATTTGACCAAGAAAGGGCCCTAGAAACAGATTTAGTAATCTCCTTGTAAGATTTTATTTTTTATTCCACCAGTGGAGAATTGACTAATTAATATTTAATTTGAGTCATTTAATAGGTTTCACTATAATTCATGCTTTCACCTCTGAAGTCTTTTTTGTTTGTTTCCTTACAGAATTACAACTCTCCATCACTTATAAGGTTTTGCCAAAATACACAGAATGGTAAGAATTGAAAGCATCAAAGATACTTTAAAATTGTCTTGCACACCAAGATGATGACCATATTCATACTGAGAATTTCCAAATTCACAGAAATTAGTACATTGAATTAGTAATTTACATTGAATTAGAAATTTACATTGAATTAGTAAATTTATCAACTTCTTTCTATCTCCTGTGTGGAATCATTTATGTCAGTATAAAAATGCTTTTGATTCTTGATTTGGATGCTTACATTAATGGATGGTAAATTAGCCAAGAAAGATAGTTAAAAGCATTTGTTTAAATTATTTATGTGTAGTTAAAAAGATATTTTGGAATATATTCTTTAGTTCCTTAATGATATGCTGCTATTTTCAAAGGCGCCTCTTTCAGATAAGCACTGAGTGAGAATTAACTTGACAACATTCATTTTATTCTTTTTCTTTCTAGAAATAAGTCATGAAAGCACAGAAGTAGAGACAGATTTGATCAGTCGAGAAAGCTTCTTATTTTACAGATTTCTAATTACTTTAACCTAATTTGTCTTTTATTCTTAGTAAAGTCAGTGTTCAAAGTGAACATTCCTACCCTTTTTGACAAAATTTCAGGTGAAATGTTTAATCATACTACCTTGGTGTCAGAAAACAAACATCATTTTATGTCACATTTAAATTGTGTCATATTCTTTAATAGTGTACTCTTTAATACACTTGAATATTTAATAGTATATTCTTTTTAATATCATGCATAATATCTGTCAAATATAGATGCCTCATAAATATTTGTTGAGTTAATGATTAATACTTGAATTCTTAAATTGATTTCAGCTAGGCAAATAGACATGTAGTAGTCCTTAGTTGGATACACTTCCAGAGCAATTTTTAGAAATTACCTTGGTACAGAAGTTATTTTCTGAGTAGAAGACTTTAGAGATCCCTTAATTGTGCAATTTTAACCTTGAAAACTGGTCCACTATCCTTCATGATACAACTTACAAGACACCTGGTATTATTGCTGTATTTTGTTTTGGCGAGGATAACAATCAGATCTCAAGCTAGGTAGAAAATAGTCTTGGTACCAATTTCTCACATATACTAGTTTAGGAAATTTTTAAGAATTCTGGAAAAATAATAATAAATTTTATACAGAGTCCAAGAGGACCTCAGTAAAAAGGGGCAAAGCATAGTCAAAGCTGTGGTTTCTCCAGTAGTCATGTACGGATATGAGAGTTGGACCATAAAGAAGGCTGAGGACAAAAGAATTGATGCTTTCAAATTGTCATGTTGAAGAAGACTCTTGAGAGTCTCTTGGACTGCAGATAAAACCAGTCGATCCTAAAGGAAATCGACCCTGAATATTCACTGGGAGGACTGATGCTGAAGCTCCAATACTTTGGCATCTGAGGTGAAGAGCTGACTCATTGGAAAGGACCCTGATGCTGGGAAATATTGAGGGCAGGAAAAGGGGATAACAGAGGATGAGATGGTTGGATGGCATCACTATCTCAATGGGCATGAGTTTGAACAAACTCCAGGAGATAATTAAGGACAGGAAAGCTTGGCAACCTGCAGTCCATGGGGCCACAAATGCTCAGACATGACTGGGCAACTGAAAAATAACAGCAAGGATCTCTACCCTTTCCCTTTGAGTTTCTACTTCATTAGTCTATTTCTATCTTAATTATCCTGGCTAATCACACAGGAAAGAAAGTAAGACCCCAAGGAGATTTTTACTCTCTTAGATGTCTGAACCAATTGTCATGGCTGTTTAGATCAGAGCCTAGGTAGATGTAAGGCAGACATAGGTCTGATGACTCAAAGGAGCCAATACTGGAATATCTTCTGATCATGCTACAGGGCCCCAGTCACATAACTATGCTGTGAAGAAAAAGCTGTTTGTATAATCAGAAACAGTGAGGACATTAGGAGCCCAAGTGTGCTTGGGTCTGAGAACACCATAGCTGATTGTTAGTTAGTTAGTTCAGTCGCTCAGTCATGTCCTACACTTTGAGACCCCATGGACTGTAGTATGCCAGGCTTCCCTGTCCATCACCAACTCCCAGAGCTTACTCAAACTCAAGTCCATTGAGTCAGTGATGCCATCCAACCACCTCATCCTCTGTCATTCCCTACTTCCTCCTGCCTTCAATCATTCCCAGCATTAGGTTCTTTTCCAATGAGTCAGTTCTTCACATCAGGTGGCCAAAGTAGTTTCAGCTTCAGCATCCATCCTTCCAGTGAATATTCAGGACTGATTTCCTTTAGGATTGACTGGTTGAATCTCCTTGCAGTCTAAGGGATTCTCAAGAGTCTTCTCCAACACCACAGTTCAAAAGCATCAATTCTTCAGTGCTCAACTTTCTTCATAGTCCAACTCTCACATCCATACATGACCACTGGGAAAACCATAGCCTTAACTAGATGGACCATTGTTGGCAAAGTAATGTCTCTGATTTTTAATATGCTGTCCAGATTGGTCATAGGTTTTTTTCCAAGGAGCCAGTGCCTTAATTTCATGGCTGCAATCACCATCTGCAGTGATTTTAGAGCCCCCTAAAATAAAATCTGTCATTTTCCATTGTTTCCCTATCTACTTGCCATAAAGTGATGGGACCAGATGCCATGATCTTAGTTTTCTGAATGTTGAGTTTTAAGCCAGCTTTTTCACTCTCTTCTTTCACTTTCTTCAAGAGGCTCTTTAGTTCTTCACTTTCTGCCATAAGGATGGTGTCATCTGCATATCTGAGGTTATTGATATTTCTCCTGGCAATCTTGACTCCAGCTGTGCTTTATTTAGTCCAGTATTTCTCATGATGTACTCTGCATATAAGTTAACTAAGCATGGTGACAATATACAGCCTTGAGGGACTCCTTTCCCAATTTGGAACCAGTCTGTTATTCCATGTCCAGTTCTAACTGTTGCTTCTTGACCTGCATACAGATTTCTCAGGAAGCAGGTCAGGTGGTCTGGTATTTCCATCTCTTGAAGAGTTTTCCACAGTTTGTTGTGATTCACACAGTCAAAGGCTTTGGCATAGTCAATAAAGCAGAAGTAGATGTTTTTCTGGAACTCTCTCACCTTATTGATGATTGTAGCATGGGTTAAAAACTTTATCTGTCCCTCTTCTGCCCAAACTATTGAACCTCTTGTTTTGCTGGTCTTAGTGTACCTTCATTACCCCATTGCTTCCTTCACAGAAAAATCAGACACTAGACTTCAGAGTTTTGTATTCACAACTGATGAATTAAGAAACACAAGTTATAAATATAGTCATTCAGATTTAGAATTTGAATGCAATAAGTTAACGAGGAAGCAGTGTCAAGTTTCTTAAACTAAGGAATGCTAAATAGACTTTTTCAGGTCTAGGCATTTCTTAAAGGGAATGCTATGTCTAAGAATTTTAGTGGTAAAGCTTGATCCAATTAATAGCAGAGGAGAGGGACTATTTGGGGTAATATTTCTTTCGTTTTGTTCTTGTACTCTTACATTCAAGCCCTCACAGATACTGATCTCATTTCAAGGACTTGTCTTTTCTCCTATGCATGTCTGGAGGTTTTCTTATTTAGAGTATGATGATCCCTCTCTCTATAGTCATCTATTGCTACATAACAAATTACCCTAAAATATAATGCCTTTAAACAAAAATCAGCAACCTGGCCTTTTGTATAGTTTGTGAGCCAGTAGTGGTACTTATATTTGGATGTGGTTGACAAAATAAAAATAAGTGTAATATGTTCTGATATGTAAAATTTATATAAAGTTCAAATTTCAATGTCCATAAATACATTTTTGCTGGAATATACCCATGCTTACTTGTTAATTATTGTCTAGTAAGGCTACTTTTATGCTAAAAGAACAGAATTGAATATTTGCAAAAGATACCATATGTTCTCCAAAGGCTAAAGTTTATTCTATCTGGCCATTTACAGAAAAGTTTTGCTGACCCCCTCTTAAAAAATGATGATGACCATTTATAAACTCTCGTGATTTCTGTTCGTAAGGATTCAAAGCAGCCAATTCAATAGTTGTGCTTTACGGTTTCTTAGGAGGTTTACAATCAAATGTTGGCAGAGAATGCAGTTGTCAAAAGGCTTAACTGGAGTTAAACAACATCCCCAGCCGATCTCTGACCATGAGGCTGCCTGCCACAGTCCACCCTCTTTCCTTCAAATATTCATGTGACTTTCTGAGAAAAAATAGACTCAATGCCATCCAAAGGCCCCAAAGTTTCCACCCTATAAATCATGAACTCAAATGCAAGGATCTTATCTTCTATAATAGTTCCAGGTATTCCCTTGCTTCCTTGGAACCGTTTCCTCCTGATCTGAAGGCCTGTGAACAAAAAGGGCCTAGTTATGTTCCCATATACTCAGCATAGGATAGTGGTACAGGTGGAGTGAAACTATACAGAAGGAAGGAGAGAGGCACATAAGGAATCAGTCAGTCAGTAGCACTTCTGAAGTCCAGCTGGCACAGTTGCTACAACCACATAGGTCTCATTAAAGCCAACTAGGACCTGGGCAGTCAGCTCTTACAGTAAGGGAAGGGTACACTTATAGTCTCCAAAAGCATCAGGTGTGCAAGCTTGTTTGAGAAATTTCAGGAAACTGAACTTCTTCAGGAACCTAGAGGAATTTGAGAAGAAATTTTAAAATCATTTTAATTATGGTTTAAAATTTTAAAATATTTATGGTTTAAATATTTTAAACCATTTCAAATATTTATTAAAAAATGAACAATATAGATGTATAATATAAAAAGTGAAGCTCTTCCCTCATGCTCCTCCATACAGAAGTAACCACTTCTAACCCGCTTGTACAATTCGGTCTGACTGGTTTCTGTACCACACAATATTTCTTCCTTAATAGCTGATATTACTAAATATATTGTTGAACTTACATTTCTCAGTTTGAAAGCCCAGAGATCTTATTTTTTCATGTGCATGCATGCATATACGTTCGCCCATTCCTTAATGACTCAAATCCTTAAAAGTTCAATCCACTTTATCCAGACCACATCTCCCATAACAAACAATGTGAAATGACCTTAATGTTTCTTTGATCTCCTATACACTATGGTCTAGATAACAGTTACTTTAGAATTATTTTCTTATTTATTCCCCTCATAACTTTCTTTTTTTATTATTTTTTAATTTAAATTTATTTATTTTAATTGGAGGCTAATTACTTTACAATATTGTATTGGTTTTGCCATACATCAACATGAATCTGCCATGGGTGTACACGTGTTCTCCATCCTGAAACCCCCTCCCACCTCCCTCCCTGTACCATCCCTCTGGGTCATCCCAGTGCACCAGCCCCAAGCATCCTGCATCCTGCATCGAACATAGACTGGTGATTCATTTCACATTTGATAATATACATGTTTCAATGCCATTCTCCCAAATCATCCCACTCTCTCCCTCTCCCTCGGAGTCCAAAAGACTGTTCTATACATCTGTGTCTCTTTTGCTGTCTCACATACAGGGTCATCATTACCATCTTTCTAAATTCCATATATATGTGTTAGTATACTGTATTGGTGTTTTTCTTTCTGGCTTACTTCACTCTGTATAATCGGCTCCAGTTTCATCCACCTCATTAGAACTGATTCAAATGTATTCTTTTTAACGGCTGAGTAATACTCCATTGTGTATATGTACCACAGCTTTCTTATCCATTCATCTGCTGATGGACATCTAGGTTGCTTCTATGTCCTGGCTATTATAAACAGTGCTGCGATGAACACTGGGGGTACATGTGTCTCTTTCAATTCTGGTTTCCTTGATGTGTATGCCCAGCAGTGGGATTGCTGGGTCATAAGGCAGTTCTATTTCCAGTTTTGTAAGGAATCTCCACACTGTTCTCCATAGTGGCTGTACTAGTTTGCATTCCCACCAACAGTGTAAGAGGGTTCCCTTTTCTTCACACCCTCTCCAGCATTTGTTGCTTGTAGAGTTTTGGGTCACAGCCATTCTGACTGGCGTGAAATGGTACCTCAACTAATCTTAAAAATATACAAGCAACTCCTGCAGCTCAATTCCAGAAAAATAAACGACCCAATCAAAAAATGGGCCAAAGAACTAAATAGACATTTCTCCAAAGAAGACACACAGATGGTTAACAAACACATGAAAAGATGCTCAACATCACTCATTATCAGAGAAATGCAAATCAAAACCACAATGAGGTACCTCATAACTTTCTTTATGACTCCTCATAATTTGTTGGACATATGGTAAGTGTTCCATAAATATTTATTGTTTTATGCTGCATGCCATTTAAACTGAGCAAGAGTCAGTTCACTGTAAAATTAAGAGCATTGGCTTTGGCCAGAAGCATTTGGGTTCAGGCCCTGGGCTTGCCATTTTCTAGCTAATATATCATCTTGGGCAAGTTACTTAACTTATGGGTACTGCTGTGTCCTCATGCCCACCATAAAATGATGCCAATTATTAGTTTTTCCCTGCTCTATTTTTATTTTCCCTTATTGTCTTAGAAACACCTCATCTCTCTCAACACTTCTGGCTGTCTCTTCTTCCCCTGGGCAACCAAAGTAACTATAGAACCAGCTCCACCCCCCTCCACCTTATTCCAGCTGCATTTGAATAGCTTCCCCAACAGAGTCCTCCATGACAGAGCAGTGGAAAACATTTGGGTTTCTCCTACCACCTTCAGACTCAGGTGAAGAGCTGCCTTGTGGTATGAGCTCATCTTAAAGAGCTGGGGATTTAATAAATATGGAGAGAAATTTGACCAGTGAGAAATAAGATAGGAGGTGTCCACAGATCAATTTGTTTCTATTACTCAGAGTTAACGTGAGAACTAGCACTAGAAAAATACCTGTACTTAAAAAATTTATTGCCTTATAAAACAATGCAAATTATATTTTAATGGTATATATAAATAAGTGGTTTGTGTGTGTGCTTAGTTGCTCAGCCATGTCCAACTCTTTACCATCCTGTGAAATGTAGCCCACCAGGCTCCTCTGTCCATGGGGATTCTCTAAGTAAGAATACTGGAGTGGGTTGCCATGCCTTCCTCCAGGGGATCTTCCCAAACCGTTGATCAAACCCAGGTCTCCCACATTACAGGCAAATTCTTTTCCATCTGAACCACCAGAGAACCCCAAGAATACTGGAGTGGGCAGCCTAACCCTTCTCCAGGGGATCTTCCCAGCCCAGGAATCAAACTGGGGTCTCCTGCATTGCAGGCGGATTCTTTATCAACTGAGCTACCAGAGAAACCCAAACATGGTATGGGATAGAAAATATACTTTATTTAGGCATAAGATTTCATTGGGAATCCATATAATTATTATTATAAATTAATATTATAAATTATTCTTAGTCTATTCATAAAGCGAATATATTCATATTCAATGTCTTCACTTTTAAGCCCAATAGTTCAACCATCTTTTAATTGCTGTCATAATTGAATTCTTGCTGTCTTAATGAATCTTTACTTTTATCTATAAGTGTTTTATCCCCCCTCCAAAGTTCTATTATAATGTATCCAGATGTACACATAATATGAAAAGAACAGGATTTTATATTCCCCAGTGCTTACTGTTATAACCCCCAAGGAAGCATCATTGTCTAGTTGAAAAAAAATAACTAAACCAAAAGACAGAATTCTGAACTCAACTCACCATCCCAGTGTACATTACTTGTTAGAAGTGTAAGTACAGCCAGGAATGTTCCTCTTTGAATGACATGAGCTACGTTAGATGGCTTCTAAAGGGCCTTCCAGCCCTAATACATTATGAGTTTTTTTGCAAAGTGAGTATATACATACCTACACCCACACACAACTCCTACACATAGCCCAGTGTATTTATCTTGACCCCCAAATAGCTCATTCAACTTGATGTTTATTCTATCATAGTTTTTAAAATTTTTATTTCACTTGGAATTTCATTTTTTCTACTATTCATCAAATATATGTCAAGTAACTACAATTGTGTCTTTCGTTGAAAAGTGTCGGAGATATGATGGTAAGTAAAACACGGTTCCTGCCTTCCCAACTAAGACTACTTACATGGTTCCTTGGAGCAATAATCTTCAGTTTGCTTATGACTTCTTGCTGGTGGTACTCAGATGTGTCCCCCACAGCAAACCTCTGAAACTGCTGACCTCTGAGCAACCCCTCTTTTAAGACTGGGATGCATCTAGTCTCTCCTTGTTACAGGTGCTAATAGAGACCTGATGTCCTTGGCTGGGATCCAGATAGTTGAGGCAGCTCAGAGAAATATGGTTTGTAACCACTGTGGCTGTTCCTTGCTGTTTACAGTGTCATCACCACCAAGTAGTGCTTATTTTCCAAGTCTCGGTGGCTTGACTGTGGTGATTTTTTAAATGTAACTTTCATTAAGGTTTATAATACAGTAAAAAACTCCCTTTGTCCCCAAAATTGTAGTTTTAGTAATCCACCTTTTAATGTTCATATCCAAAAGCATATTCCCAAAGTGTGTCAGGGACAGACAGATGGCTGTATCAGGAGAATTTTTCCTAATTAGCACATGGTGATTCTCGATGCAGTCTATTCTTCTGGGAAGTAAAGTGTGATAATTTCTATAATCAGAGATGGCCAGAGAATTGGTATCTAAATCAGACAGAAGGGGGGGAAAAAGTTTAGCACTTAAAGAATCCTGAAAATAATTCAATAGAGCTGAACATCTGGAATCAACTTGAACTGAACATTACTATTCTAGACTTCAAGCAAATGGCATGTAGGGCATTGTTCAGCAAATTCCTAAACAAAATTAAAATATTACTTTTTCTCATGGGAGTCAATTGTTTAAGTTTCCAATGTCAATTATTTTACAATACAGAAGCATTGATATTCTAAGATGATAGTAATAATGATATATTATTTTGCAAGCTTCAGCATATGTTTATGTGTATATATGTACACAAAAGCACATTGTAGTATTTAGCACTCTGTTGTGAACCTCTATTGCTGTGTTTATCAACATACTTTTAATTTGTTGCTTACTTTCTGTTTCCTCTGTGGATTCTAGACAAGGATATATAGGGACTATATTTGTCGTTCAGTGTTTCATTTTGGTAAAAATGCTTGACAGAATCTGCTAAAGCTAAATATACATGTTCTCTGACTCAGAACTTTTATTCCTTGGTATATATTCAACACAACTGCATACAGGTATGTATCAATAGATTTGCACATGAATATTCTCAACTAGATGGTGTTCATTAAATACTTATTGTGTGACCTAATGCACTGATGTGTTTTATTTATGACAATGTACTAACAAAAATGTTAAAGTATAGAATTTGAGTACTGTTTCAAAATCTTATGACATCTCACCAAAATAGTTTTGTCTGCTTCTAAAGGTAAATCATATCTAAGGATTTTTTTGGTTTGTTTAATGTAAAGAAATAGATTAATTGGAAATGTATTAGTATTCATTTCAAATGCTCAATTTTAATCTGACAATTTTATGTATGATTGAATATTTCAGAGAACAGATCCAGTCTGAATTCACTTTTCAAAACAAAAATATGGAAATTACTTGTCATTTATCCTTTACTTATTGAAAATATGTTTGTTAGATTTTTAAAAGGATATTAGAAAATTAGAGTGAATGCTTATTAAAGTGATCTTTGTGCCTTGGATATCAATGTAATATAAAATTTCTGACAACGTTCAAAGAAAAATATGAGACCAAAAATAAATAAACCAAAAACTCTTACCTTCAGTAAGAGCCAACTAATTTCTTTTTTATATAATTTTTATTGGAGTATAATTCAGTCAAAATGTTGTGTTAGTTTCTGCTGTGCAGTAGAGTGAATCAGTTATACCCACTCTATTTTAGATTTGTTTCCCATATAGGTCATTAGAGAGTATTGAGCATAGTTTCCTGTGCTATACAGTAGTTCCCATTAGTCTATCTTATATATAGTAGCATGTATGTCAATCCCAATCTCCTAATTCATCCTTGTCCTCCATAACCACATGTATGTTTCTTACATCTGTGACTCTATTTTGTAAGATTCCACAATACCATTATTTTGTAAGATTCCACATATAAGCAATATCATATGATGTCTGTCTCTCTGTGGGCTTAACTTCATTCAGTATGACAGTCTCTAGACCCATCCGTGTTGCTGCAAATGGTAGTATTTAGTTCTTTTTATGGCTGAATAATATCCCATTGTATATATGTACCACATGCTTTTTATCCATTCTTCACTGATGAACATTTAAGTTGCTTCCATGTCCTGGCTATTGTAAATAGTGCTGCAATGAACAGTAGGGTTCATACATCTTTTCAAATTATAGTTTTCTCTAGACAGATGCCCAAAAATGAGATTGGTGCATCATATGGTTCCTTAAAACAACTAAAAATAGTTTCCATACTGTTCTCCATATTGACTGTATCAATTTACATTTCCATTAACAGTGTAAGAGCGTTCCCTATACTCCACATCCTCTCAAGCATTTATTGTATGTTATTTTTTTTGGTGATAGCCATTCTGACTGGTGTGATGTGACTTCATTGTAGCTTTGATTTACATTTTGCTAATAATTAGTGATGCTGAGCACCTTTACATGTGTGTTTTTGCCATTGTATGTCTTCTTTGGATAAATATCTATTTAGATCTTCTGCCCATTTTTTGATTTTTTTTAAAATATTGACTTGCATGAGCAGGTTTTATATGTTTCAGATTAATCTCTTGTAGATCAATTCATTTGCAAAAATTTTCTTTCATTCTGTGGATTGTTGTTTTGTTTTGTTTATGGTTTCCTTTGCTGTGCAAAGGTATTAAGCTTAATTAGGTCTCATTTGTTTATTTTTATTTTTGTTTTCATTACTCTAGGAAGTGGATCAAAAAAGACCTTGCTGTGATTTATGCCATAGCGTGTTCTACCTATGTTTTCTTCTAAGAAATTTATAGTTTCTCATCTAACACTTAGGTCTCTAATCCATTTTAACTTTATTTTTATGTATGATGTTGAAGAATGCCCTAATTCCATTCTTTTACATGGAGCTGTCTAGTTTTCCTAGCACCACTTGTTGAAAAGACTGTCTTTTTTCCTATTTTATATTCTTGGCCCCTTTGTCATATATTAGGTGATCATAAGTGCCTGCACTCATTGGTAAACTGTCTATTCTGATCTGTTGATCTATATTTCTGTTTTTGTGCAAGAACCATACTGTTTTGATTATAGTAGCTTTGTAGTATAGTCTGAAGGCAGTGAGCCTGATTCTTCCAGCTCTATTTTCTTTCTCAAGATTGCTTTGGCTATTTGAGGTCTTTTGTGTTTCCATACAAGTTGTATTTTTGTTGTTTTGTTGTTCTAAGTCTGAAAAATGCTGTTGGTAGGGGTTACATTAATAGGGGTTACATTGAATTTGTGGATTACTTTAGGTAGTTTAGTCATTTTAACAATATTGATTCTTCCAGTCCAAGGACATTGTATATCTTTCCATCTGTTTGTGTCATCTTTGATTTCTAAGACCAACTAATTTCTTAAAAACAAATGTCTTGACATTCCAAGTTTATTTTCCTAACTTTATTTGTATTCCTACTTGCACACCATAATAGAGTTAATTATCATTTTTCTTGGATCACATTGTATTATGGGTTTCAAATTAATATTTTTAATGCAAGATATCCTGTGAGAGCAAATACTAAGTAAAGTATTTTTCCAAGTTATGAACACTATATCTAAACACATTTATGTGTATAGGATATTATTGACTATTATTTATTTTTAATATAAATTTATTTATTTTAATTGGAGGCTAATTACTTTACAATATTTTGGTGGTTTTTGCCATACGTCGACATGAATCAGCCATGGGTGTACATGTGTCCCCGCATCCTGAATCCCCCTCCCGACTCTTTCCCCACTCCATCCCTCTGGGTTGTCCCAGAGCACCAGCTTTGAGTGCCCTGCTTCATGCATCAAACTTGCACTGGTCATCTATTTTACATATAGTAATATGCATGTTTCAATGCTATAGTATATTGAGGGAACCAAGTATGTGGACTATGTAGTTTAGGAAAAGTACATAGAGGAAAAAAACAGGCTAAGAAAGGTTAAGGTAAACATTCATTATAGCCCTAAGAAAGACAGCAAGGAAAGGGTCTAATTAGGGTCAGTCAAAGAATTGAGTAAAATAGAAATAAAATGGAGACAAGAAATATACCTCACAATAAGGACATATTTGAAGTTTGGCTATGGAAAGAATATTCAAATGGTTCTGCTAAAGGGAAAATGGCATGCAAAGACCTTTTTTGTTGAAAACTTGGGCCAATCTATATATTCCAATGTTTAAAAAGAGTTAATTCCATGGAGGTCAAAAATTAACACTTAAATATAAATTGAATAGTAGTGCAATACAAACACTTGATGTTTCTATGCATTTATCAGATTTTCTTTCTCATTATCTAACTCAAATATTAGCAACCATTTTTTTTTGATCAGGTGTTTAAAACCTGTAACATTAGAGATATTTTCCTACTAATTTTATTTTTATGCCTAGACATTTCCGAGTGCTAATGAATGACTGAGATGAATGTGGCTTTAAAAGCCTCCAGGATTTTACTAGTTCTTTTCCAGGTGGAAAATTCAGCTGACACTAAAATAAAAGAATCAGAGGAGAATGAAAAAGTCAAATGCCAAAAAAGTTTGAGTGTGTCTCAAAAGCATTTTCTAAGAAAGTGGCACAAAGGAAAGTAACAGTATTAAAATAGGAACTAATAGTTTTAGTAGCTTCAAAATCTTGAGCTGAGAAAAGAATAGCTATCTTAGAGTTTAAATCAAAATAATTAAAGTTGAGATAATTTGTGTCTTTATTGTTAAAGTACAGAATAATTATGATCCCTGTTTCCCCCCAAATAAAGAAATAATAAACTACAGGAAACTAGAATTTCAAATTCATTTATATCTTCTGAATGGGATTTCTGAACTTTTTTTCCCCAAAATACTCAGTGTGTTTTAATTTTATGAACATAGGGAAAAATGGGAGAAAATTACAGTTTTTTTTTTCCTGCAAAGAAGTATCTTGGGTACATTTGCCATTACAGAACAACATATATATATATATACACACATGCATATATATATATTTACTACATATATATTTATATTTACACCTATATATATATTTACTACATTAATAGTTACTATGTGATATTTATATGTTCTTGTTTACATATGTCATGCCTTTCACAAGATGTGTTAAACTATGTTTCTGAAATATAGGCTTGTTTTCAGAAGACCAAACGTCAGGACTTCTAGCAAAAGTGTTTTTAAAGAAATCATTTTGCCATTCACAAAATCATATCACTATTATGAAAATGAATTTAGACATAAAAATTTTACTATGAGATGATATTTGGATTATATTAGAATAAACAATTCTGCATGGCATGGATTAAACTCTCCTTACCACAAATATGGCTTTAAAATCAAGGTTCAGTTATTCAAAAAGCAATAAAAAGAGATTTTGAGGTTCTGCCAAGCAGATTTGCTGCTCAGCTTTTCCAGATTTCAGAGCCTTATGAATACGTGTCTGTGTTTCCAAATGGAAACAAGCCAGGCAAGAGGTGAAATACTGTTTATGACTGCGGTTCCAATTGTTTCAGGAAACACAAAACACTGGTGTGCTGATGAGGGAGTTTCACATTACTTGCAATAATTTGAAAACATTTGTGTATGAAAATAGCTATTCAAACTATTGTCCTATGGAATCCATCTCCCTTTCTCTTTCTCATGTCTTCTGAAACTGAGAATGATGCTACCTTATTCATTTACCTCAAACATTTCAGTGTTATGTTTGATATTCAATGTGTCTGAGTTTGGGGGCATGTAAATTCTATCTGTCCATTTAACATCCAGCGAACCCCCAAATTTAAACCTACTTTTACCTGATTATTCATATTGTACTTTTTAATATGAAGGGATTAAACTGAAAAGCAGCGAAAGCAGATATGTATCTACTTCCAAGAAATAACATATATGTAAATATTTCAGAATGAACATTGGAAAGGATTATTTAATATACTGTGATACTCATAGTAGGGATTTATAGACCCTGGGAATATTGCCTATTGTAATCTTTCAGTACCCCTTGAAATAAATTATTTCATGGCAATTTCAATGCAGCACCAGGAAGGATAGGGCATTATTTTAAATACAATCCTAACATCACATTTTTCAGTTCTTTTTTTCCCCCCATTGCAAATATGGAAGGGTAATTCAAGGCAAAGTGGGGCATGGGTATAGTATAGGAGCAAGAGTTTCTCTAAAGGGAATCAACTGTCCTCTTAAATAGTTTGAAAGGTCTCAATGTGTTGGTCTAAACAGTTGTTTATATTTCCAGGATATTTTGGATCAATATGTGTTTGTATTACATTTGTTTACATATGTGTGTGTGTGTGTATATATATATATATATACACATATGAGTTATGTATATGCATATGTGCTACATATATTTAATAGTATATATAATGTACAAAGGAAAAGCTCTATACTACATCTCTCAGGGGGACATATAAATGTTGACTTTATGTTTGCTTTATTTGGTCAAGTTTAAACCAACTTTTACTCTGCTTTATGTTGTTCTTCACAATGATATTTGCAATTACCCTCAAATCTGTGTTCCTATAATGTTTGTCTATCTTTTCCATAAAGTTTGCTATGTTTCTAGAAAACACAGATATCTCTTTCACTGAACCCTGATGTCCCATGAAATCCACTCAACAAAATTTGATACTAGTTGTTGTTTTTATTTTTAATTTTTATTAGTTTTTATTTCTCTTAAACACAGTTCATAGGACCAACAGAGTAATGAGGACGTGGTGGGTACATAGTAAGCATATGTTTAGTAACCAAATGAGCCCTTTTAATGACAATCAATGGTTGGGAGGTCACCAACTCGATGGACATGAGTCTGAGTAAGCTCCAGGAGTTGGTGATGGACAGGGGAGCCTGGCATGCTGCAGTCCATGGGATCACAAAGAGTCAGACACGACTGAGCAACTGAACTGAACTGAACTGAATGACAATAAAAGATGTAAAGACAGGAACAAAGTAACTTCATAGTAATTATTTTTAGATAAAAACTGCAAGCAAAGGAAGACTTGTTCTCTAAAGGCATAGACTTATCACAATCTCAGCACTGAAATGTAAAAAACTAGAACTTTGATGTCAAAATATAAAACATATGATGGAGCTTAGGCTTATATTGAGTAAGAAGATTTTGGCCCTTTAAAAATATAGTATATTTTATATTACATCATCTGAGAAAAATAAGATTTATTGACCTTAGACAAAATTTTATAATTTACTGAAATCATGATATTGCTCCTTTTGTTCAATTATTAACTTCCAATAATATGGTTATTTTCATACTGTTTTGGGGGTTTTCAATGCAAGAATCATATTGTTCATGGGGTTCTCAAGGCAAGAATCACTTTATCACAAATAGGTGGGGAAAAAGTGGAAATAATGACAGATTTTCTTTTGGGGGGCTCAAAAATAACTATGGACAGTGACTGAAGCTACAAAATTAAAGGACATTTTCTGCTTGAAAGTAAAGCTATGACAAACCTAGACATCATATTAAAAAGCAGAGTCAGCACTTTGCTGACAAAGGTCTGTATAGTCAGAGCTATGGTTCTTCCAGTAGTCATGTATGATGTGAGAGCTGGACTGTAAAGAAGGCTGAGCACCTTTCAAATTGTGGTGCTGGAGAAGACTCTTAAGAGTCCCTAGGACAGTAAAGAGATCAAACCAGTCAGTCCTTAAAATCAACCCTAAATATTAATTGGAAGGACAGACGATGAAGCTGAAACTCCAGTACTCTTTCCACCTCATGGGAAGAGCCAACTCAATGGAAAAGACCCTGATGCTGGGAAAGTTTGAGGGCAAGAGCAGAAGGGGATGGCAGAGGATCATATGGTTAGATAGTATCACTGACTCAATGAATATGAGTTTGAAAAAACTCTGGGAGATAGTTAAAGGCTATAAAGAAGCCTGGCATCCTGCAGTTCACAGAGTAACAAAGAGTTGGACATGACTTGGCAGCTGAACAACAATATGGTTATTCCATATCTGGTCATATGCTGCTTAGGATCCACTCCCTTCCTCTGCTTTCTTTGATCATGTGTTGACCTGCTGTGTGCTTCATGGCTCCCATATCATGAGCATGTTTGGGCAACATTTGACTCTTACTATGATCGTTCTGTTTATACAGTGTCCAGATTCTCTGCCTGAGTCTATGGAACATGTCAGAACTTAGTCATTTCAGGTTAATTGGAAAGGACATAAGAAGTCACAGTTTATGCTTCCATGTTATGTCATGTTTAGGTTAATTTGTTTTAACTCTTGTGACATGGCCAGTTATTAGAAAATTGGCATATATTAACATTATATCTCATCTAATTTATCCTTCAGTAGAAACCTGGAGAAAAGAAAAAGTGTAAGTGAGAATTTCCATAATTCCATTCTCTTCACTTAAAAATAATATTAATATATACAAAATTCCTTTCATTTCCATGATTGTTCTGCACTCTCTCAGTATGGGTCTAGGTTTTTATTCAAATCATTATTTCTTCCTACAATTTAAATATCACAGAGTCCAGGTCCCAGCTTAGTCAGCCTAAAAATATTTTTTCTGATTTCTTATACTTTAGCCTAAAAGGCATAATTCTAAAGTTAGCTAACTTCAAATAATAAACTCCCAATTACTTATGAATATTTTCCATTGTTAATGAAAATACAAAGGACAAAAAAGTGTAGATTGATTCATTGCCAAGTTATATATGTTTTCAAGTTGCATAGCTTATTCATGGTGTGTTAAGAAGATAACCATCAATGTAATATTAGTATGTAACTTTCAATATTTAGGAGATATTTATCACTGCCTGCATGGTAAATTGCTCAGCCATGTCTGACTCTTTGCAACCCTATGGACTGTAGGCTGCCAGGCTCCTCTGTCCATGGGATTCTCCAGGCAAGAATACTGGAGGGGGTTGCCATTTCCTTCTCTAGGAGATCTTCCTGACCCAGGGATTGAACCTGCATCTCTTATGTCTCCTGAGTTGGCAGCCAGGTTCTTTACCATTAGCACCACCTAGGAAACCCTATATTATCATTTCAGTTAATACAAAGAAGGTTAAAATCCTACAAATCTCTTTTTTAAAATAAATTTGATTACAGATATTATTTCTGATGATAAAATAATATACACCTTCATACAGTAGACACTTTAAATTTTACAATTCCTGTATATTTTCTTTTGGTACTGTAATAGTTTCAGCTCCTTTGTTTAAGTCTTTAATATATCTTGAGTTTATTTTTGTATATAGTGTTAGTTAGGGAATGATTTCCAACAAAAATTAACACTGATTACTTCTAGGGCTTCATATTTTATTCTTGTAATTTTTTTCATAGCATTCTCTATGCCTTAAATTTTCTGCACAGTATTTCCTACTATAATCATAAAAATTAATAAAGGTATTCTAAAGTCAAAGAAAATATATTCAGATTGCAGATATTAGTAACCTGTAATATCAGCAAGAATTTTCTAAGTACACTGGTGGTGTTGTAATCTTTTTCCATAGAAGAAACTCAAAAGGTTTTTGGCTTTCTCTCTCTCTCGCCTTTTTTAATAGTTGCAACTCATTTAACTATTAAAGGATACATATTCAAAATGTTGTAAGATATTTCATGAAAAAATTTCTAAGAATAAGGCAAACAATCCAACAGAAAAATAGGCAAAGACATGGATGACTACTTCACACAAAAAGCCAATAAACATTTTTAAAATGTTCAAACTCAGTGAAAGACAGCAAATTAAAATAAAAATGAAATTGTATTGCCTCTAGTTTCAAAAAAAAGAAAGTCTGTCAACACCAAGTCTTAGCAAAGACCAATAGCAATTTTCACACATGGCTGGTGGACAAAGACCAATAGCAATTTTCACACATGGCTAGTGGACATGATTGGTAAAATCATTGAGATAAACAATGTAGCATTGCTTGGGAAAGTATCTGTACACACTGTGGCCAGATTTCTACTCTTACTTAGAAACTCTAGAGAAATTATATCATACATATTCAAGAGACATTAAAATTATACTAATAGAAGTATTGTTCATCATTATAAATTAAAAAATAAATATGTTACATTCATACAGTGGAATTAGAGTCATCCCCTTGCTCAGCTCTTGGGCACCATTTATATTGTCAGCATATTTATATAGAAAATTCTTCACTTTTGAGATCATGGTTAGTACATGTAATAGTTTGCAAGCAAAATTATATGCAGGTTATAATACTGCTCATTCTTAAATATAAGAAAAATATTTTCTCCATAATTTATAGGGTTAAAGACTCTCAGATAGTGTGTATGTGCCTGCATACATGCATGTGTATATAAAATCTCTGTAAAAATTGTATAGATGAAATCCTGTCCAACAGATAGCACTGTTCCTTTCCAATATGAAAGACAGGAAAGGAACAATAAAGAATATGATAAAATTTCCTATTATACAAGGACATGATCATTACTTGCCTGAATATACTCCAAAAGACAATTATAAAAAGTTTCAACAGTGAAAACTATCTGACTGTCTCCTTAATTTTAGGTATTTATCTCATAAATCCTTTTCTTAGAAAAGAATTTTACTTTCCTAATCTTATCTATGAAAAGTCTACTTCCAGTGACCAAAATATCAAAAAGAAAATCAAAGACCTTCCATAAAATTAAGAACAAAATATTATGTAAAAAATTGTTTATTTTGTCCAATATTTTAAGTTGAATTAGTAATTCAAACAGGATACCATAGTGGTAGATACACACACACACACACACACACACACTTAAATTAAGACATTATAATCTCAGAAGTTTGACTTTCTGGTAGAAAGCTTTCAGTTCAGTTCAGTCACTCAGTCATGTCTGATTCTTTGCAGCCTCATGGACTGCAGCACCCCAGGCTTCCCTGTCCATCACCAACTCCCGGTGCTTGCTCAAACTCATGTCCATTGAGTCAGTGATGCCATCCTACCATCTCACCCTCTGTCATCCCCTTCTCTTCCTGCCTTCAATCTTTCCAACATCAGGGTCTTTTCCATTGAGTTAGTTCTTCACATCAGGTGGCCAAAGTATTGGAGTCCTTCCAGTGAATATTCAGGACTGACTGATTTCCTTTAGGATTGATTAGTTGGGTCTCCTTGCTGTCCAGAGGACTCTCAAGAGTCTTCTCCAACACTACATTTCAAAAGCATTGATTCTGTGGCATTCAGCTTTCTTTATGGTCCAACTCTCACATCCATACATGACCACTGGAAAAGCCATAGTTTTGACTATACAGACCTTTGTTGGCAAAGTAATGTCTCTGCTTTTTAATATGCTGTCTAGGTCGGTCATAGCTTTTCTTCCAAGGAACAGGTGTCTTCTTATTTCATGGCTGCAGTCACCATCTGCAGTGATTTTGGAGCCCAACAAAATGAAGTCTGTCTTTAACACTATTTATTATTGTCACTGGAGAATAAAATGGCAACCCATTCCAGTATTCTTGCCTAGAGCATCCCATGGACAGAGGAACCTGGCAAGCTACAGTCTATGTGTTGGAGACGACTAAGAGACTAAGCACACATTTTTGTACTTTCTAGCAAACAAATTAAGTTGGTGATATTTTACAGTAACTTTTATGTTTAGACAGTTCTCTAAACATAGAATGAAAAGATAATGCAATTCCCAAACAAGCCTTCAGGCAGATTGATAAATCTGTGTTTATCAACCACATCTGGGTCCTTAACATATCCAAGAATCCTGTAATGTGTATGTAAGCTCTCTTGCTCCCATTCTCCTCAATTAAATACTATTTAAGAAGTTCTCCATTCTCAAGTCTAACAACCTTCCAATAATTTCATCTTTCTTAGATATAGATATCACCTCTTTCCTTATAGAGAAACTAATGTTCATTGCTTTCCATTACAAAATCTAAAAATCTGCTTTTATCATGATAAGCTGTTATAACAAGATTTCTCGTAACAAAGGTCCCTATCTTCCTTTCTTTTCGGAAACATTTTTCTACAAAGATGAGCTTTGTCTCCTACATGTTTTCTCTTTCCCCATACTGTCTTATAAATAGCATTTAATTTTGTTTCTTTTTCATACTAAAATTTACTGGACTACTCCCTTCACCTCATGTCTTCTAGCTACCATCATGTAGCTCCTATCCGTAATTAGTCAGACAAATTTTTTGACAGACAACTGTATTCAGTTTCTCCATGTCCTCACCTACTCTTTCTTTTTCAACCTAAGACTAACTACCTGCCATGTCCATCATTCCACTGAGAACTATACTTGCCAAAATAACCTGTGACTTGTTTATACTTAAGTGCCAAGTTTCCTTTCAGGATTTATGTAACCTGGCCACTCAGCAGCTTGGAGACTGATTATCTCCTGCTTTTCTCTTGAGATGTTCTTTTCCCCTGGCTTCTCTACCACCATGGTTCTTTGCTTTTCTTTCTATCTAGCGGGATGCTCTTTCATAACCACCTTTGCACACTGTTTACTGCATGTGCTATTTAATATTGAATTTTCTCAATCTTCTATTTTAGGTCTTCTTTCCTCACTTTAAATATTATTTTATTCTTTAAAATTTCATTTATAGACCCAATTGTTTATAAATTTCCCCTGGACAATTTGTTAAACAATCCTTTTGATCTCTAGATAGGAATACAGGTTGTTTACAATACTCTTAGAAGGCAGTCTGTCCAACACTGAACTCATCTTTCCAACAACAAATTATGTGCCAGCTGAATAAACAGAACCAACATTTAAATAGTTCTTCAGGTTGAATGTCTTGGCACAAATTTTTTTTCTTCCCTTTCTTCACCACCAAACCAGTTCAAAAATTTATTGGTTTTATAGCAACAGTAAAACTCTACAAAAATTTCTCAGATTCATCAATTTCTCTGTATTAGCAATATATTAATATATTGTATTTTCCCTATTACCTCTTAAACTCTTTCATGAGCCTTCTAAGTAAACTCTTTTCTTCTATTCTTTTTCATTATTGTTTTTTGATGTTTAAACACTTTCTAATTTTATTTTCCTCCATTCCATTTCCAAAAATGCAAGCAGGTTTGCTTTATGACATGCAAATCTGACAGGCATATGTAAAACACTTCAAGGATTCTCATTAGCCTTAAGGTGAAAAACAAAATTCCTATTAGGGTTTTTAAGTTAATAAACTTCTTAGATCGTATTGTAACTCTCTAAAGTTCTCAATTCTTCAGCCATGCTTTATTTCTTAATTGCCCCAATCTCTTTTTTACTTCAGCTTATCACATGTTCCCAGTAATTCCTTCTGCCTAGAATTAATCTCATCCATCCCCAAGTTGCTCTTCATTTAATTAATCCTCACTTATTATTTAAGTTTTATCTTTAAAACCATTTCCTCTAGGAAAACTACCCTAATTATCCACAAAAATATCATTCATCAGCTTCATGCTCTTTTTCCGTACTGCAGTTGAACTTCAGGATAGTCCTCTGAACTCCAGTATCATCCTTTCTACTGTCATTCCTGTTTGATACATTCCCTTGGGTAGTCTTATAATTAACAACTCCAAAACTAAACTTTTCTCAGAACATGCTTCTCACAGGTTTCCCCACAAAGTAATTGATAAGTCTGTGTGTTAAATGTTTTTCCAGTGGTTTTTCATGTAGTCATGTACAGATGTGAGAGTTAGACCATAAAGAAGACTGTAAAGCTGACTCATTGGAAAAGATCTTCATGCTGGGAGAGATTGAGGGGAGGAGGCGAAGGAGGAGACAGAAAATGAGATGGTTGGATGCATCTCTGACTCAATGAGTTTGAGCAGATTCTGGGAGATGGTGAAAGACAGGGAAACATGGTCTGCTGCAGTCCATGAGATTGCAAAGAGTCAGACATGACTTAGCAACTGAACAACAACAACAAACGTGATAAATATCTTAGGATCGTTCTTGAATCCTCTTTCCCTTCAACTGCACATCAGTGATGGTTGTATCTTTATATTTCCAGATCTCAGCAGTGCCTCACTGCTTCCATCATGCTATCCTTATTGTTCATCTTACATGGATGACCCTAGCTACTAGACCTATTCTGCTTCTGCCCTTGCTTCTTTCAGTCTTTTTCTACCACAAGGAGAGGACATAGGTAAGGTTTGACTTTAGAGGCAGAAAATTGTAGAATTTTGTCTGTTAGGTAAGAGGAGAGACCAAGTGATTGGTTGGTATAAGATTTAGAGAAAATAGGCAATAGTACAAACAGTAATTGTGATAAGTGTATGATTGATATTGATGACCTAGTTGTGAATAATATTTGGAAAATAGTAATGAAAACACTAATAGCAAGCCTCCGAACAGGGTAGGAAGAATTGTAAAAACAAGAAGAGTTATATTTGAAATAATGAGTTTGAAAAAAAGAAAAAAGAAATAATAAGTTTAAGGGTTAATAGGAGTCCTGGTAATGTCAGATAACAGGCATTTAGTAATGACCAATAGAACAAGAATAAGAAGTGGAGTCTAAGAGGTGTTTGGATTTGTGATTTCACATGCAGAGCAATATTTATTGCTGCATGGCCATTAGAGAAGGCTATGGAAAGAAAAGAATGGTCTTTAATCCCTACTAGGAACTGGTAAATAAATTTGAAAAAAAAAGAAATGGTCTTCCTTATAAAATAATTTCATATTTAATAAGTGATGGGATAAATATATAGATAATAAAAATGTAATAAGACACAGCCTGTAAAAGAAGTAAAGAAGACATTGCTCAGGATATAACCAGTTCATTAAACTAGTAAAAGGAAACACAGTCTCAAGAAAAGGAAAACTTCCCTGATAGTAAGTCTCTTCAAAGCAGCCTAATCAAGGGCAAAGAATTTTAATAGAATTAATAGGAAATTAACTTAAAATTTTAAAAACTTAGAGATTATTCAATGCTTGATAAAGTTAATCGTAAAGAGTATGAACTATGTTATTTCTATGCTATTCACAATGCAACATACCAGTTCTGTTAAATAAATAGGAAGATCATTTTGGTAATAGTTAAAATCCTCCTTTGATAGCAAGCATTATTCCAAGGTACCTGAATTTTCAACTCAACAAATAAATTTTTGCATATATCTCTGAATGACTAAAACCAACTAAGTTAAATTTAAATATGAAGTTATTTGAAAATTAATCTGTCAGCATTAAGTTGTATGTTGGATGGCTGATAGTATTTTTTAATTGATTTATTATTTCCAGATGTTACAACACAATGCATAAAATGGTTTGGTAGCACTTACTATAAAAGTATATGTGGTTAGATGGCAGTTCAGTTCAGTTCAGTTGCTCAGTCATGTCCAACTCTTTGCAACCCCGTGGACTGCAACATGCCAGGCCTCCCTGTCCATCACCAACTTCCGGTGTTTACTCAAACTCATGTCCATTGAGTTGATGATGCCATCCAACCATCTCATCCTCTGTCATCCCCTTCTGCTCTCACCTTGAATGTTTCCCAGCATCAAGGGCTTTTTCAAATGAGTCAGCTCTTCTCATCAGGTGGCCAAAGGATTAGAGTTTCAGCTTCAACATCAGTCCTTCCAATGAACATTCAGGACTGATTTCCTTTAGGAAGGGCTGGTTGGATCTCCTTGTAGTCTAAGCGACTCTCAAGAGTCTTCTCCAACACTGAAGCTCAAAAGCATCAATTTTTCGGTGCTCAGCTTTCTTTATAGTCCAACTCTCTCATCCATACCTGACTACTGGAAAAAACATAACCTTGACTAGACAGACCTTTGTTGGCAAAGTAATGTGTTTGCTTTTTAATATGGTGTCTAGGTTGGTCATAACTTTTCTTCCAAGGAGTGAGCATCTTTCTATTTCTTGGCTGCAATCACCTTCTATAGTGATTTTGGAGACCCCCAAAATTAAAGTCAGCCACTGTTTGCACTGTTTCTCCATCTATTTGCCATGAAGTGATGGGATTGGATGCCATGATCTTAGTTTTCTGAATGTTGAGCTTTAAGCCAACTTTTTCACTCTCCTCTTTCACTTTCATCAAGAGGCTCTTTAGTTCTTCTTCACTTTGTGCCATAAGGGTGTGTCATCTGCATATCTGAGCTTATTGATATTTCTCCCAGCAATCTTGATTCCAGCTAGTGCTTCTTCCAGCCCAGCATTTCTCATGATGGACTCTGCATAGAAGCTAAATAAGCAGGGTGACAATATACAGCCTTGACGTACTCCTTTTCCTATTTGCAACCAGTCTGTTGTTCCACGTCCCATTCTAACTATTGCTCCTGATCTGAATACAGGTTTCTCAAGAGGCAGGTCAGGTGGTCTAGTATTCCCATCTCTTTCAGAATTTCCCACAGTTTATTGTGATCCACACAGTCAAAAGCTTTGGCATAGTCAATAAAGCAGAAATAGATATTTTTCTGGAACTTTTTTGCTTTTTCAATGATCCAGTAGATGTTGGCAATTTGATCTCTGGTTCCTCTGAACCAGAGGAACAACTTCCAGATGTTCCATCTGCCTTTTCTAAAACCAGCTTGAATATCTGAAAGTTCACAGTCCACATATTGCTGAAGCATGGCTTGGCGAATTTTGAGTGTTACTTTGCTAGTGTGTGAGATGAGTGTAATTGTGCAGTAGTTTGAGCATTCTTTGGCATTGCCTTTCTTTGGGATTGGAATGAAAACTGACCTTTTCCAGTCCTGTGGCCACTGCTGAGTTTTCCAAATTTGCTGGCATATTGAGTGCAGCACTTTCACAGCATCATCTTTCAGGATTTGAAATATCTCCACTGGAATTCCATCACCTCCACTAGCTTTGTTTGTAGTGATGCTTCCTAGGCCCACTTGACTTCACATTCCAGGATGTCTGGCTCTAGGTGAGTGATCACATCATCATGATTATCTGGGTTGTGAAGACCTTTTTTGTATAGTTCTTCTGTGTATTCTTGCTACCTCTTCTTAATATCTTCTGCTTCTGTTAGGTCCATATCATTTCTGTCCTCTATTGAGCCCATCTTTGCATGAAATGTTCCCTTGATATCTCTAATTTTCTTGAAGCGATCTCTAGTCTTTCCCATTCTGTTGTTTTCCTCTATTCCTTTTCAGTGATCACTGAGGGAGGTTCTTATCTCCCCTTGCTATTCTTTGTAACTCTGCATTCAAATGGGTATGTCTTTCCTTTCTTCACAAACTGGGTCAAAAAGAAGGACCATTTATTCAAATGAGGTATTTGCCAACAAAGGTCTATCTAGTCAAAGCTATAGATTTTCTAGTAGTCATGTATGGGTATGAGAGTTAGACTGTAAAAAAAGCTGATCACTGAAGAATTGATGCTTTTGAACTGTGATATTGGAGAAGACTCTTGAGAGTCCCTTGGACTTCAAGGAGATCCAACCGGTCCATCCTAAAGGAAATCAGTCCTGAATATTCACTGGAAGGTCTGATGCTGAAGCTGAAGCTCCAATACTTTGGGGCCTAGATTCATAAAAGTCAAATATTCCACATATGTGCAGCTTAATCCTTTTAGTCACTTTTCTTTAATAGCATTTTTTAAAAAACATATATGATAGTGAACCAACTAATTTATCTTAGGCCACCTGATGCAAAGAGCTGACTCACTGTAAAAGACCCTAATGCTGGGAAAGATTGAAGGTAGGAGGAGAAAGGGATGACAGAGGATGAGATGATTGGATGGCATCAGCGACTCATTGAGCAAAGTCATCACTGATGAGTTTGAGCAAGCTCTGGGAGTTGGTGATGGACAGGGAAGATTGATGTGCTGCATTCCATAGGGTTGCAAAGAGTCAGAAACGACTGAGTGCCTGAACTGAGCTGATAGAAACTTTACTTTTTTATTTAAAAAATATAGACATTCAAAATATTATAATAAAGACAGTTGCTAACAAGACCTCTCTAGTAACAATTTATATTCAAGACAAAAAAAACCAATGGCCACTGGGAAGCAAAGTGTGATTTTATTCTCTGCCATGTATTCTGCCAGCTTTCGTCTGTACCAGCTGCTTTACAACATTGTCAAACACATGCTCCTAGAGTTGCAATATGTCTTTAAGCTACAGAGTAGTAGAACTGATAAGATATCTGCAAAAGTTTAAATTTAGTAAATATATCTGATATCTGGGCATGACAGGAAAAAAGAAATGCACACACAACTTTAAACTCATCAGTGAAAACAAAATTACTGATCAACATATTTTTGATTGTATAATGAGTTTTAAATTACTTAAGTTATATTTGGAATCTTCCTGGAATTAAAATAAATAATGTCTTATTGTAGTAAGACATTAAAAGAGAGGCATGAGGTGAATCTTTTTTCATCATTGTTTTGTCATGAGTTGTTACACATGTGAAAATAGTGTACATTCAATCTCTCATCCATGGTGGTGGTAAGGGTAGTACAGATACTGCTCAGATAAGTTAGTTGGTTCAGTATCATATACGGTTTTTAAAAATGCTATTAAAGAAAATCAAGCTAAAAGGATTAATCTTCACATATGTGGAATATTTTACTTTTATGAGTCTAGGCCTTTTAAAAAAATATTTCACCAGCATTTTAAATTTTCCATCCTGTGTTGGTCAAGTGGCTATGAAAATAATCTGTATGATGATATAAACTTTAAAGAGATTTAGAAAGTCAAAAATGTGGAATTAGATTCAAGTTAAATCTTTAAAGAAATCAGTTTCTGATGTTTCTATTGTTTGGTTTCAACTGATATTTAAATACAAAACCTAACGTGGATCTGAGTTTTCTTTGACACTAAATTCTTCAAGCCAGGCTTCAGCAATACATGAACGGTGAACTTCCAGATGTTCCAGCGGGTTTTAGAAAAGGGAGAGGAACCAGAAATCAAATTGCCAACATACCCTGGATCATTGAAAAAGCAAGAGAGTTCCAGAAAAACATCTATTACTGCTTTATTGACTATGCCAAAGCCTTTGACTGTGTGGATCACAGAAAACGGTGGGAAATTCTTCAAGAGATGGGCATACCAGACCACCTGAACCTGCCTCTTGAGAAATCTGTATGCAGATCAGGAAGCCACAGTTAGAACTGGACATGGAACTACAGACTGGTTTCAAATAGGAAAAGGAGTACGTCAAGGCGGTATATTGTCACCCTGCTTATTTAACTTATATGCAGAGTACATCATGAGAAACGCTGGGCTGGAAGAAGCACAAGCTGGAATCAAGATTGCCAGGAGAAATATCAATCACCTCAGATATGCAGATGACACACCCTTATGGCAGAAAGTGAAGAGGAACTAAAGAGCCTCATGATGAAACTGAAAGAGGAGAGTGAAAAAGTTGGCTTAAAGCTCAACATTCAGAAAACTAAGATCATGGCATCCAATCCCATCACTTCATGGCAAATAGATGGAGAAACAGTGGAAACAGTGTCAGACTTTATTTTGGGGGGCTCCAAAATCACTGCAGATGGTGACTGCAGCCATGAAATAAAAAGATGCTTACTCCTTAGAAGAAAAGTTATAACCAACCTAGACAGCATATTAAAAATCAGATACATTACTTTGTCAACAGAGATCTGTCTAGTCAAGGCTATGGTTTTTCCAGTGATCATGTATGGATGTGAGATTTGAACTATAAAGAAAGCTGAGCGCCGAAGAATTGATGCTTTTGAACTGTGGTGTTGGAGAAGACTCTTGAGAGTCCCTTAGACTGCAAGGAGATCCAACCAGCCCATCCTAAAGCAGATCAGTCCTGGGTGTTCATTGGAAGGACTAATGTTGAAGCAGAAACTCCAATACTTTGGTCACCTGATGCAAAGAGCTGACTCATTTGACAAGACCCTGATGCTGGGAAAGATTGAGGGCAGGAGGAGAAGGGGACAGGATGACAGAGGATGAGATGGTTGGATAGCATCACCGACTAAATGGACATAAGTTTGCGTAAACTCCGGGAGTTGGTGATGGACAGGGAGGCCTGGTGTGCTGTGGTTCATGGAGTAGGAAAGAGTCAGACCCAACTGAGCGACTGAACTGAACTGATAAACTAAGAAACTAATGGAGAGTCCAGATCACTTTTATGACTGTTATTTTGATGTAAGTAATGATAATCTTGGGCTAAATTTTGACCCTGCAGAAAGGTATGTATACTTTTATTACAATCATATTGCCATAGAGGAGAAGGAAAGAAAAAGTAATAGCAGTTGGGCTGTTTTTCAAATTAAATTTCTATGCTTTTAACCTCTTTTCCTATACAAAGGGAGAAAGAAATATTTTTTTTACATGCCATATCAACAAGGCTTAAACCAACCCAATGAGACAACAAGTAAAATCATTCAGATTTGATCCAGTCAAAATAAGACTAAATAAAGTGTTTCATGTTAATTTTGGAAAATATTACTACCAAACTGGATAGATTCCTGAAATCCTGGACCATTTTTTCTCCTCTGGCACTGTGGTCAGAAATCTGTTCCAAGGGTAGCACTCAATCCCACTGGACCACCAACTTTTTGAAAACCACACTTTTCCTAAATGGTTCTCATGAATGAGGGAAGGAGCAGACATTCTATCAATATGTTGACCATCAGGACAGCTTCGTGTTCTTATTTGTATCTACTTACAATCTTCAGTGTTGTTTAAACTTACTTCTGTCTGCTTGCATCTTCTTTCTCTTTTTTCTCTGCAAAATTATTTAAATACTTTATACACAGGAAGTTAAATTCTAATCTGAATACATTTTAGCAATCCCTTTTTAAAAATATGGCCATACATTGCAATTTCACTGACTTAGGGTATACAGAAGCTCTTGGCTATTGTACTGACATTTATTTATAACTATAGTCTTGCTCTATATCCAACTATCTCACTATCCCTTTTATTTATTCTTTCAATAAAAGAGTATTTAGAATGGATTAATTGAATAAAATGTTTTAAAAACATGTCAGCAGCTAAATTTTCACTGGTAGTACAAAGTCAGCTATGGAATGGACCTTTATAGTGAAATGTATTAGCTTTGATTTATGCAATGTTTGAAATCAGAAATTTGTTAACTAGGCCTCTTAACTCCATTTTCCTTTGTTCTAAATAGTTAAATAGTCCAACATTTGGGGAAGAGATGAGAGCCAATGATAAAAACATTTTAGAGCTGACAGTTGTATGCCATATGCCAGGATCCTTTTACAAATGGAATACTATTTAAATTCAAAATCAGAGTGAACACAATGTTGTTTTTTAAACATTTCCATTTAAATATTAACCTATGATTATTGGGGGAAAAAGAAACTAACAGAATATTTTTGTCTTCTGCAGACTCCAATCAAAACTGCAGTTTGTTTTGTTTACTATATTTGCTGTCTTATTGGAGTACTGTTAGCAATTAAAGACAAAATATGTAAAATCACTTACACTCCTTCTTCTACCTTTACTCCAGTATCCAATAGTTCTCTGTTTTATTTCAATTTTATTTCTTAACATTTCACCGTGCATCCTTAGAATATCAGTTTAGGGCCTCAGTGTCCCTCCTCATAAATATTGCTTGTAGGATGCAGCACTACCAGTGGAGTTTGAGAATGGTGCCCCTAGAGCTGTATAGGGCACAACCTAGTGGGCATATGAGATGATCGTAATTGCAAAAATAATGACTGGTACCTCCATTCTATGCATGAGGAAGAGAATGGCAACCCACTCCAGTATTCTTGCCTGGAGAATCCCATGGAGAGAGGAGCCTAGCAGGCTATACAGTCATGGGGTGGGGTCACACAAAGTCTGACACAGCTGACATGACTAAGCAGCAGCAGCAGCCACTCCATGCAACTGTCCTCTAACCCTCCATTAGAGTTGTTTTTTTTTTAAGTGAAAATTGTATTTATACCATCCCTCGTACCTTTCTTTTAGTGACTTCTGGTGTGCTCAGTCCCTCAGTTGTGTCCCACTGTTTGCAATCCCCTGGACCGTAACCTGCCAGACTACTCCTCTGTCCATGGATTTTCAAGTCAAAAATACGGGAACGCGTTGCCATTTCCTCCTCCAGGAGGTCTTCCTGACGCAGGAATCAAACATGCATCTCTTGTATCTCCTGTATTGGCAGGCAGATTCTTTACCACTGTGCCAGCTGAGAAGCCCGGTTACTTCTTATACAGAATGATTCTCATCACCACCTATGGATTAACCCGTTTCCTCCATGAATGCCATTTTTGCCATGGCCTTACCAAACTACTTTGAGTTCCCTAAATATGTTTATGGCCTCTATTAGGCCATGGTACCTTGTCTGAAATGTCAGTTGCACACTTGTCCAGGCAAAAAATACAATTCATCCTTCAAACTTTATTTAGTCTCTGTCCTCATACGACTTTACTTTTCTGATTACATACTAAATATAAACATCATTCTTTCCTCTATGCTTAATCTGGGGGTTTCCCATGTGGCATTAGTGGTTAAAAAAAAAAAAAATTCACCTACCAATGCAGGAGGTACCTGAGATGCAGGTCCAATCCTTGGGTTGGGAAGATCCCCTGGAGGAGGAAATGGCAACCCTCTCCAGTAGTCTTTCCTGGAAAATTCCATAGACAGAAGAACCTGGCAGCTACAGTCCATAGGGTCACAAAGAGTCAGACACGACTGAAGCAACTCAGCACTCATGCACCTGCCTATTAAATCAGTGACATATAGGTATTTATCTGTTGTATGCAAAGGTAAGAGATAAAGCCAACATACAAAATAATCTCTTTTAAAAATTGTAATTTTTTTCAAGCCAATGGATTATGCACTTCTTAAAATTTCAGTTGTTTGAAATCTAACTTAAATGTTGATTTTGTCGCAGTATAGTTTGCTATGGTGTGGTAGTTAAGCAACACAAACTGCGTGGCTTAAACAACAATTACGTATTGCCTCCCAGTTCTGGAGGCTAGAAGTCCAAGGATCAAAGTGTCAGCAGAGTTGACTCCTTATGAGGACTGTGAGGAAAGAACCGACCCCCTGCCTCTCTGGTTCCTGCTGATTTGCTGGCTATCTTTGGCATTCCTTGGCTTGTGGAAGGGTTTGTAGAAGCATTACTCTCATCTCTGCCTTCGTCTCCACGTGCCATTCTCCCTGTGTGAGTCTATCTCCAAACTTCCCTTTTTTTATGAGGACATGTCGTACTAGATTAGAGTCCATCTCAATGACCTAGACAGCATATTAAAAAGCAGAGACATTACCTTGCTAACAAAGGTCCGTCTAGTCAAGGCTATGGTTTTTCCAGTAGTCATGTATGGATGTGACAGTTGGACCATAAAGAAAGCTGAACACTGAAGAATTGATGCTTTGAACTGTGGAGCTGGAGAAGACTCTTGAGAGTCCCTTGGACTGCAAGGAGATCAAACCAGTCCATCCTAAAGGAAATCAGTCCTGAATATTCCTTGGAAAGACAGATGCTGAAGCTGAAGCTCCAGTACTTTGGCCACCTGATGAGAAGAGCTGACTCACTGGAAAAGACCCTGATGCTGGGAAAGAAGGAAGGTAGGAAGAGAAGGAGACAACAGAGGGTAAAATGGTTGGATGGCATCACCGACTCAATGGACATGAGTTTGAGCAAGCTCTGGGAGTTGGTGATGGAACGGGAAGCCTGGGTTGCTGCAGTCCATGGGGTTGCAAAAAGTCGGACATGACTGAGTGACTGAACTGAACTGAACAATGACCTTATTTTAGCTGAATCTTCTCTATAAAAACACTGTTGCCAACTAAGACCACATTCTCAGATACTGGGGATTAGCTCTTCAATATACAAATTTTGGGGACACAATTCAAATCAGAATTAAGCCATCATATGGAAAAACTAGAATATGTGCTATGGAAAACTATATACCACAAAAATAAAAGGACTTAAGGCAATTTATGAACATCAATGTAAAGGCAGAGCACCTATTTGGCAGAGGCTAGGTATAGAAGGTATCTCCAATGATAGAAAGCTTTAAGTAGGAAATTTCTCCTGCATGTTGCAAAAACAATAGATGTTTCTTTGTAAACAAAGTCTTACTGATTCTGTAATATTTACAATTACATATAAGTAAAACATGAGAAAAACTAATTGGCAAAAGGAAATGAAAGGATAGTCAAATTGACTGACTGACTGACATAGTCCATACCTGGTTTTTAGAAGTTTCATTGTTCTCTTACATTGATTTGCATTTGATAAAAATTAAAACATACTTAACCTATATTTTTAGGCTAACCATATTTTTATTTTCTATTAAAAAGAAACTACCATTAGAAATATGTAAGTTAAACACTTCATAGCTTATTTTTCTGTTATCTCACTATCTGCTTTTCTTATGCTTCCCAGTAAACCACTTTTTCAAAAAATAATCTGTCTCGGTTACATTGATAAATTGGAAATAGAATCTTTTCCTTGTTATTTACACAAAAGTACAGTCAGTAAGTTCAGTCGCTCAGTCGTGTCTGACTGTTTAGACCCCATGGACTGCAGCATACCAGGCTTTCCTGTCCACCACTAACTCCCAGAGCTTCCTCAAACTCATATCCATCAAGTCAGTGATGCCATCCAACCATCTCATCCTCTGTTATCCCCTTCTCTTCCTGCCTTCAATCTTTCCCAACATCAGGGTCTTTTCTGATGAGTCAGTTCTTCGCATCAAGTGGCCAATGTATTGAAAGTATTGGAGTTTCAGCTTCAACATCAGTCCTTACAATGAATATTCAGGACTGATTTCCTTTAGGATTGACTGGTTGGATCTCCTTGCAATCCAAGGGACTCTCAAGAGTCTGATCCAACACCACAGTTCAAAAGCATCAATTTTTTTGGCGCTCAGCTCTCTTTGTAGTCCAGCTCTCACATCCATACATGATACTGGAAAAACCATAGCTTTGACTAGATGAACTTTAGTTGGTAAAGTAATGTCTCTGCTTTTTAGCACTCTAAGATGATCATAACTTTCCTTCCAAGGAGCAAGTGTCTTTTAATTTCATGGCTGCAGTCACCATCTGCAGTGATTTTTGAGCCCTAAAAAATAAAATCTCTAAGTTACCATTGTTTCCCCATTTATTGGCCATGAAGTGATGGGACCAGATGCCATGATCTTACTTTTCTGAATGTTGAGCTTTAAGCCAACTCTTTCACTCTCCTCTTCACTTCCATCAAGAGGCTCTATAGTTCTTTGCTTTCTACCTTAAGGGTTGTATCATCTGCATATCTGAGGTTATTGATATTTCTCCTGGCAATTTTGATTCCAGCTTATGCTTCATCCAGCCCAGCATTTCACATGATATACTCTGCATATAAGTTAAATAAGCAAGGTGACAATATGCAGCTTTGAAGTACTTTTATATAATTTGACAGCCAACTTATATTCTTTTGAAAAAAAGATGAAACATAATACATTTCAAAACATTCAAAACATATATCATAATATAAATTCTTATCCCTCAAAGTACATCTATTTTGTTCTATATTTATTTTGGTATATTGAAAAGAGAGCTTAAGAATTAATGGGAAAGCTATATTATCAGCAAACATTTAATCCAACCAGTTTATTAATAAGGATTAATCATGCAATCATTGCATGTGTAACACAGTATATGAAATAGAAAACATGATTCTTGCCTTGAAGATCTTAGCATACACTTGAAGAGACATAAGGAATACATTTAGAACGTAAGTGAGGCAGACTCTAATCTACATCTGCAAAATGTGTTTAGTGCCAAAATAAAGCAATACTAGAATGTTACACTGAAGCTTTTATCTTAAATTCAGAATTTTTTTAAGCTTCAAAGTCTAACAAGAAAAAAGCCAAGCCATACTAGAGACTGAACTGAAAGTGAAAAAATCTGTAACACATTGTTTTTATTTAATTTTTTAGATTGTATCATGGAATTTGGGCATTGTTTTTTTTAAATATCACATTAGATATACCTTGATTGTTGAAGGTTTTGCTATTCTCTTAAATTTTGCACCCAAATTGAGCACTTTACTATGCTTATCCTATTCCCAGCCCTGCATACTTATGCTAAATACTCCTTCATCTTGTATACTTTGTATATCATCAGAGATTTCCTAGTTTTTTTTTTTGATGCATATGTAAACATGGAGTTTGTATTTTTTTTTTAATGTTCCTTGCCTGTTATGAGCTACTATACCCCACCAACCTAGAGCAAAGAAGACTTTTACTGACAAAGTGGACAGTTTAGATTAATGCTAACATCTCAGCTTTCACTTGATTTTTGTATAGTCTACTTATTCACGTGAAAGCCTTGAGCATAGCCACTAAGGCATGTTAATATCTTTGTCAGCTTTGATTGTGAAATGTTTGTAAAATATGTTTTGGAAAACATGACTGGGATATCTTAGGGGGAGAAAGGTGGCTTATGAGAAGAAAATGTATGGATTTGTTTATTGTTCAGTTTATAGCCTGTAAGCCTACAGCATATAGCCTTTCAGTCAGGAAACTGTCTTTGATGCACAATATGAGAATACATGCAGTAGAAAAATATATTATTAATTTAGATCTCGTCGCTGAGGGTTGGATACGACTGAGCGACTTCACTTTCACTTTTCACTTTCATGCATTGGAGAAGGACATGGCAACCCACTCCAGTGTTCTTGCCTGGAGAATCCCAGGGACAGGGAGCCTGGTGGGCTACCATCTATGGGGTTGCACAGAGTCAGACACGACTGAAGCGACTTAGCAGCAGCAGCAGCATATATTTCTGGTGTAAGTCTGAATTGTTGACTTAACATCATTCAGTAATATTTAGAGGGGACTTTATGCTTTGGCTGGAAGTCATCTTGGTGGAAGAAAAGCTCAAGTGATCATATGCCTCTGTCTGAGAGGATATTCATACTTACCAAATTGCTGTGTGCTGTTTTCTCTCCTTGGCATTCCTGCTAAAGACTGCACTGGCATTAAAAGGCAGTTATTTCTCATTCTTAGAATCCTATAAGATTTCCAGTGCCACATCACAAAGAGGCATACAGGCCCCCTACCAGCACTGTGCTTATGGGATTATTTAACAGCACAGATTGGACTAATAGTATAGCCTGCAGGACTCCTGGCTTTTTTGGTGTAAGGAGAGTTTCCAGCAATTAGTATAAGTTTGAAAAAAAAATTAAAAAACAGCTTTCTCTTTACTCTACTCTTTACGATCCTTTTAAAAAATATTTTAAAAATATTGTTGTCTTAAAAATGATTTTTGAAATACTTGTTGCTAAAAGTGTCTATTTTGGGGAGCTTTAAAGTAAAGTAACTGCACTGATAAAATATTTTAACAACCATTGCATGGTACATGCTACATTTTTCAATCATATAATCAGAACTTTATAAAGGAAGAATTTTCTAGAAGCCATCCAGCTAAATATCCTTATTTTTAAAAGAGGAAACTAGAGCATCAGAAAACTAAATGACTTACGCAGTGGCTCTGCTTAGTAACAAAGCCTGTATTGGAACTGAGCTCTCCTGTCCATTGATTACATTTCCAGGACAATAGAGTGAAAATCTCAATAAAACTTCATCAATGATTAAAATGTTTAAGGAAAAGATGTCCTAATCAACAAAAGTTTTTTGTTTTGCTTTTTTTCTGATCGTAGTATAGCCATTAAAAATAGTAGCTGCTATAGACTGAATGTTTGTGTCTTCCCCAAATGTATATGCTAAAACCTTAATCCCCAATGTGTTAGTATTTGGAGGTAGGGCCTTTGAGAAATAATTAGGGTTAGTTTATGTCAAAAGGATAGAGACTACATGATGGGATCAGTGCCCTTACAAGAAATGAAGAAACCAGAACATTTTCTCTCTGTCACGTCAGGATACAGGGAAAAGGTAGTTGCCTGTGAATCAGAAGGTGGGCCCTTACCAAGAACAGGTCCATATTGACACCCTGATCTCAGTCTTCCAGCCTTTGAAACTGTGAAAAATAAATTTTTCTTATCTAAACCACTCAGTCTATATTATTCTGTTAAAGCACTTTAAACTGACCAAGATAGGAAGAGAAAATATTTATTGGTAAAATCACAAGGATGTGGGACCTCTTAAGCAAAGAACTTTACTCCATGTAGAATAAAGGGACATGACGAATTTCAGTCTAGAAAGGGAATATGGCCCTTTCATTTCGGATCATGTCAACTACATGGGGTGAAGATATTTCTCTACCTTTTTCCTACTGTCTTTCATCTCTGCTTCCTATCTCCTCTAGGTAACTCTTTACCGTGATATACTTATAGGCACTGATGTGTGCATTTACCCCAACCACACATGCAAACACACACACATACACCGTCACCCACCCCTCAATGCTTCCATGAATGATACTCTTCAGAGATAGTACTGTCAACATATATATTTAGAATAAAAGGGGGAAAATCCCATAAACCCAAAATAATAAATATTTCTCTCACTCTTCAAGGAAACAGTTCTACTAAATAAGCACTCCGTGTTTTAAGTCATAGTCACTACTTAAGAGATCAGTAGAAAATTCAGTTTTTTCCCAAGAACAATGTATGAGAAATCACTTTGTATTTATATAGTAAAAGAATAATTCTAGGGATTTTTCCAAAACAAACTGAAACTCCAAATTTTGGACAATTGCTGTGTCCAAAAAAATTGCCAGCAGTTTTAAAATTACATTTTGAAGTTTCATAGAAATTATTTATATTCCAAATTACCTGGGTATATAATATTCTTAAAGCAAGACTCAATGATTAATTGATATAGTGTGAAGTGAAGTGAAAGTCACTCAGTCGTGTCTGACTCTTAGTGACCCTATAGGCAGTCCATGGAATTCTCCAGGCCAGAATACTGGAGTGGGTAGCCTTTCCCTTCTCCAGGGGATCTTCCCAACCCAGAGATCAAACCCAAGTCTCCCAGGTTGCAGGCAGATTCTTTACCAGCTGAGCCACAGGGGGTAAACATTTTTGACTTGGGCAAATGTGATACCTATAAGAAAATCCAGAACTTATTTCTTTGAAACAAGTTGGAATATAATGCCTATTAGAAAACCCAGAACTTGTTTTCATGAAATTAGTGAGCATATGTGATTCTGGAATGTAGGTGAAGGAAAGGGGATAGAAAAATATACTATTGGATTCCTCAACATACAGATGGTAAGCAAAGGCAAAGGAATAGACAAGATAATAAGGGGAGATTTAATAATAGACAAGATAATAAGGGCAGATTTAGAAAAGATGGGTGCAAGGACTATGCCCCCAGCATCACAAACTTTTAAGGCACAGATTTAAAAAGAGACCAAGGGGTAAACAACATAGAATAGGATGCAGGCAATTGTATTTTTACAAGATTAAAAAGAAACTCCTTCACAAAAGAAAAACAGGTCAATAGTATTAAATCTTACTAAGAAAGCAAATGAAATGTGGGCTAAAAGTCTTCTATACTTTTAGGACAAAAGCTATGACAAACCTAGACAGCATTTTAAAAAGAAGAGACATTACTTTACCAACAAAGGTCCATCTAGTCAAAGCTATGATTTTTCCAGTAGTCATGTATGGGTGTGAGTTGGACCATAAAGAAAGCTGAGCACTGAAGAATTGATGCTTTTGAACTGTGGTGTTGGAGAAGACTCTTGAGAGTCCCTTGGACTGCAAGGAGATCCAACCAGTCCATCCTAAAGGAAGTAAGTCTTGCATATGCATTGGAAGGACTGATGCTGAAGCTGAAGCTCTGATACTTTGGCCACCTGATGTGAAGAACTGACTCATTAGAAAAGACCCAGATGCTGGGAAAGACTGAAGGCAGGAGGAGAAGGGGATGATAGAGGATGAGATGGTTAGATGGCATCACTGATTTGATGGACATGAGTTTGATCAAACTCCAGGAGTGATAATGGATAGGGAAGCCTGCCATTCTGTAGTCCATGGGGTTGCAGAGTCCAACATGACTGAGCAATTGAACTGAACTGAACACATTTAGGAGTAAGTCAATAATGTGATACTTTGTGGAGGACAGTTTCAGAGGTATTATGACAGGGCAATATAAATGGTAATATAAATATAAGTAAACTGAAGGTAGGTGAAATGTGTTCACCTTGAACAGTAAGTGTTTAGACTTTTTTTTGTCATTTTTAATTTATGTTTGTTTTACTCAAGCTTAATGTTAATACATGCTGTGTTTCAGTAAAAACAATACAGATTCTGTATCTGTGGCTCCAGTCAGATACAGAATTAGCTTCAAGTTACACATACTGAATAAAAGAGGTTGAGTCAGTGAAGGAGGGGAGAGGCAGAGCCCAGGGGGAGAGGGAAGTAGAAGAAACAAGGAATTGAACATGCATGCAGGCTTTTCCATTCTGCCTTCAATGCTAACCTGTTTCAGAGGGACAGGAAAAGTAGGCAAGAATGAACAGCCACAGACTGTTGAGCTGTTACCAGCACCATGCTTTTCAGCAACATTTCAGCAGAGTTTGAAACACGTTTTTTACAGCAAAGCCATTACAACAAACTCCCCAAACAACCTTTTACCACCTCAAGCTAACATCCAATTAATTTTAAACATTGGTATAAAATTCAATTTAAACAATTAGAAAAAGGGAAAATAACACCACATACACCTCTATAGTGTGGTTAGCCTCTCTCTTAGATGCTTGCATGACGTAAAACTCTAATGATTTTCAAATGTAATTCCATTTCTGATGGTGATTTGCCACATCTGGCAGACTGTACAGAGATGCTGAAAAAACCTCTATGCAGGCCTGTTAGTGTTCTTAAAGAACCTGAAAGCTGGGACCAGTAAAATCCACAGACATTCACTCTTGCCATTAAGAACTTTCGAAAACTGTTAAAAAAAAAAGGAAAAAGAAAAAAACCCAACAGGGAAGGAACTTAAATACTGAGACCAAATATAAAAGTCAGATTTGGTGGTTCTCAGTGACAATGGGGGAATTTCCAAGAGGGGTGAGATGGGAAGGTCTAGGGTGGTCAGAGATGGTTTCTCTTGGCTTTTGTATCTCACTGATTTTCATCTTCCACATCCCGCAGTGCTTCTTTATTCTGCTCTTCACCATCACCCTGCATGTCTGAAGTCCTTAGGGTCAGATTATCACGTAACAACTGCATGGTAAGTGTAGAGTCCTTATAGCTTTCTTCACTCAGTGTGTCCACTTCTGCAATGGCATCATCAAAAGCTGTTTTCAATAAAAGAACCCAACAGACTTGTACTGAAAGGGGAGGGGTTTCATGAGGGCGTGGTAGATCAAGGTTAGGTATTTGGATTTATTTCATGCTGTTTATCCTAATATGGAAATAGTTTGTGTCTGTTGAAATATAAACGGGAGGTAGAAAAAGGAAAAGGAGAGATTAAAATCGCAGAAAGAAAAGAAAATCTATGGAGTGAAGCCTCTGGAAAATACAACCCAAAACACAGACTATAGATAAGGTAGGAAAGATTTTCCAGATAAGGAGAAAAGGAGAGTTATGCTTGCATATCAGTTTGTGAGATAGGTTCCAAGCAATTAGGAGGCTTCCTTTTGACGATTAGGTCTGCAAATAAAGAGGTATGGCTATTTTCTAAGAATGGGGAGAGGGATTATTGAGATGAGAAGTTAGAGCTCTATGTGTCTGTGTGTGTGTGTATAAATGTATATATATAAATGTAATATGTAAATTTATATATATGTGTATATAATATATATATATCCTCAGATATCTTTCCATCATGTAAAATTGTAAAATTAATTCTTTCAAAATTATCCTTTATTTCAAGTCTTTTTTTTTTACTCTTTCTATAATATTCAATTCTACAGACTTTCTGGCATTTTTAGACTCCTTTCTCCTGCTTTGTTTCCATTTCCTATATACTTTTAACACCTCCATGAAGTCACCGGTCTCATTGTTTCTTTTTCCTCGTCTTGCATTTCATTGTCCATTGCTATTTAACCATAGTGATATTATATCTATAATCAGTAAATTCCGGTTTCACTGGTATAGCTTTCCTGGCCTTAGCAGCTCTTCTTCTTTTCCCATCATCTCCTGCATTGTTGGCAGATTTCTAAAACACTGCATCCATTTGTCATTTGCTTGCTAAAACTTTCATTATTTCCACTGTGCTGACAGGATAAAATCCAATCTCTTATCATGAAATACAAAGCTCTTTATTATGGGCCTCAAACTACTTGTAACAATTTATGTTCAACTAATGCCAACCAAATTGGCAACTTTGACAGTGACAAAAGCTCTATTCTTTTATCCATATCTAACTTGAGAATTCGTACCACTGTTTTTGTCACATTCCTTAGTTTGGAATGCAGCATCAATATGACCAGTTCTATAAAAAACTGAACTTTCATGTACCTTGTATCCTAAGAAACCTATCTAGATTATCTCCCACTCATCTCCTTCCTCTAACTTAATAACATTTATATTGAATATGTACACATGACCAAGAAGCACCTGAAAAGATGCTCAATATCACTAATTATTAGAGAAACACAAATCAAAACTGCAGTGTCATATCATCTCACACCAGTCAGAATGGCTGTCATCAAAACTTCTGCAAACAATAGACACTGAAGAGGGTTTGGAGAAAAGGGAACCCTCCTGCACTATTAATGGGTATGTCCATTAGTCTAGTCACTGTGGAGAACAATATGGGGATTCCTTAAAAAAAAGATTCCCTGTGATCCAGCAAGCCTACACCTGGGTGTATATTTGCAGAAAAACATGGTTTGAAAGGATACATGTGCCCCAGTGTAGAAGTAACCTAAATATCCATCAACAGACAAATAGATAAAGATGTGGTACATATATACAATGGAATATTATTCAGCCATTAAAAATAATGAAATAATTCCTTTTGCAGCAACATGGATGGACCTGGAGATGATCATACTTAGTGAAATAAGTCAGGGAAAGACAAATATCATGTGATATTGCTTATATGAGGAATTTAGGAAAAAATGATACAAATGAAATTGTTTACAAAATAGAAACAGACTCACAGACTTGTAGAATGAATTGATGGTTACCGGGAGAGAAAGGTGAGGGGGAGGGATAGATTAGAAGTTTGGGATTGACATGTACACACTACTATATTTAAAATAGATAAGCAACAGGCACCTACTATATATAGCACAGGGAACTCTGCTCAATCGGTTGAAATAACCTAAATGGGAAAATAATTTAAAAAAGAATAGATACATGTGTATGTATACCTGAATCGCTTTACTGTACACCTGAAACTAACACAGCGTTGTTAATCAACTCTATTTCAATATAAAATACAGGTTTTTTTAGAAAAGATTAGAAACATTAAAAAAGTAAAAGTAAAAAATAACATTTATGCTATTTCTCATTGATTTGGCAAACCTTCCGATGTTTCTTTTTATTATATGTACAATGATATATGTTAAAGTTTAAGATCCAGGGTTCAGAAGTTAATTTCCATTTAAAACTCAGTTCTATGTAAACTTAGTGACTTTGGTAAGTTTTTCAAACTTCTTTGTACCTTAATGCCTTCATCTGTAAAATGATTTGTGAAAACCAAAGGAAATTTATAGAATATTATGTATTGCTTGCCAGTATCTTGAACATGACAAATACTCAGTATGTCTCAGAAGTATTTTCTGTTGCTGTTACTTCCACTACTTTGGGATTTTTAACTTTTCACTTTCTTCTCAAATGAGATTTGATTATTTTTTGTAGCTCCTAGAGTGAAATATAGTCCCTTGCTTAAACAGGTGTTCAGAAAATATTCATAGCAACATATAATATAAAACATCATGATATTTCATTAATTTGGTAGTATTTAGTAGCTTTTATATACAAAGTATAATGGTTAGTTCAGACAGAGCTCTCTCTTTGTACACAGAAACACACATATTCTCCTGTACATACATAACCCATACATGTAAGTACAGTATGTCTAATAGTGAATCATGGTATCTATTTGCCCATCAAACCTGCTTTTTTTTAAATTTTGCTGTCATCTCCCCAAAGACTGCAGACAGGAAATTAGAATTTTAGAGATCCTTAACTTCTCTCTTTTTAATCCCCTGCTTTCTCTGTTCAGTTCAGTCACTTGGTCGTGTCCGACTCTTTGCAATCCCATGAACCACAGCACACCAGGCCTCCCTGTCCATCACCAACTTCTGGAGTCCACCCAAACCCATATCCATTGAGTTGGTGATGCCATCCAATCACCTCATCCTCTGTCGTCCCCTTCTCCCGCTGCCCTCAATCTTTCCCAGCATCAGGGTCTTTTCCAGTGAGTCAGCTCTTCGCATCAGGTGGCCAAAGTATTGGAGTTTCAGCTTCAGCATCATTCCTCCCAGTGAACACCCAGGACTGATCTCCTTTAGGTTGGACTAGTTGGATCTCCTTGCAGTCCAAGGGACTCTCAAGAGTCTTCTCCAACACCACAGTTCAAAAGCATCAATTCTTCAGTGCTCAGCTTTCTTCACAGTCCAACTCTCACATCCATACATGACCACTGGAAAAACCATAGCCTTGACTAGACAGACCTTCTTGGCAAAGTAATGTTTCTGCTTTTGAATATGCTATCTAGGTTGGTCATAACTTTCCTTCCAAGGAGTAAGCGTCCTTTAATTTCATCGCTGCACTCCCCATCTGCAGTGATTTTGGAGCCCAGAAAAATAAAGTCAGCCACTATTCTCACTGTTTCCCCATCTATTTGCCATGAAGTGATACGACCGGATGCCATGATCTTTGTTTTCTGAATGTTGAGCTTTAAGCCAACTTTTCACTCTCCTCTTTCACTTTCATCAAGAGGCTCTTTAGTTCTTCATTTTCTGCAATAAGGGTGGTGTCATCTGCATATCTGCAGTTTCTCTGTACCCCTTCCTAACCACATGTTCAATCAATATAACCATCAAAGTCTGTCAGATACAGCTCTGAGATATCTAGGGAATCTGATCCTCTTCTTTATTCCCATGTTTTGTCACCTATACTCTATGATATCCTTTACCTTCTCTTGCTGCATGTTGTAAACTCCACATACTCCATCTCTCACACCATCTCTAAGTTTATTGTTTGAACTCAAACCAAGCACTTAATACATATTTGTGGAAGGTGTTAAAAGACCTAAATAGAGTTAGCCTCTGATTATGTTACCTGAAAAAATCTTCTAGTCCATTTGGTGCCTTTGTGAGAATTAAAGAAAGCCCTCCTTTCTCAAATATAGGCAAATAAATGCAAATATATATATATGCTTATATTAATTAAACATAGAATATTATTGCACAGTGTAATGTCCTGCTGCTGGGGAGCTTTTCAGAGCCCATATTTCCACATGTGCCCAGACTTGCCTACTCACAATGCCTCACTTGAAGGATCACACATACTATCAGCAATAAGCACACTCCACATCCTACTTCCATCCCACATAACATCATATTTACAGCAGGAAGAAATAAAAGTAACCATGGGGATATTCAAAGGATGGCCCAGACATGGAATATCTGATTATCACTGATTGTGCTAATGAGTCTATGTGTCTATGCTTTTCTGAGTGTGTGCCTGACAGCGTGTACAGCATAGGGCTATAGAGTATAGGGTTATCTCTCATTGTGAAGGCTAGCATTATTCCTGCTGACTCCTAAGCTCTCACAGAGGTAGGACATGTCTAGGGTGTGAACATGCCTAATAAAATGACATCCATGGAGTCATGAGGCCCTTGTGCAAGGCACAAGCCAAACAAACACAGGAAGAGCTTTTATGCTACCCTTCCATTTCTACCCATCTTAGTTCAGTTCAGTCGCTCAGTCGTGTCTCACTCTTTGCAACCCCATGAATCGCAGCATGCCAGGCCTCCCTGTCCATCACCAACTCCCGGAGTTCACTCAGACTCACGTCCATCGAGTCAGTGATGCCATCCAGCCATCTCATCCTGGGTCGTCCCCTTCTCCTCCTGCCCCCAATCCCTCCCAGCATCAGAGTCTTTTCCAATGAGTCAACTCTTCGCATGAGGTGGCCAAAGTACTGGAGTTTCAGCTTTAGCATCATACCTTCCAAAGAAATCCCAGGACTGATCTCCTTCAGAATGGATTGGTTGGATCTCCTTGCAGTCCAAGGGACTCTCAAGAGTCTTCTTCAACACCACAGTTCAAAAGCATCAATTCTTTGGCGCTCAGCCTTCTTCACAGTCCAACTCTCACATCCATACATGACCACAGGAAAAACCATAGCCTTGACTAGGCGGATCTTAGTCGGCAAAGTAATGTCTCTGCTTTTGAATATACTATCTAGGTTGGTCATAACTTTCCTTCCAAGGAGTAAGCATCTTTTAATTTCATGGCTGCAGTCACCATCTGCAGTGATTTTGGAGCCCCCCCAAAATAAAGTCTCACACTGTTTCTACTGTTTCCCCATCTATTTCCCATGAAGTGATGGGATTGGATGCCATGATCTTCGTTTTCTGAATGTTGAGCTTTAAGCCAACTTTTTCACTCTCCTCTTTCACTTTCATCAAGAGGCTTTTTAGCTCCTCTTCACTTTCTGCCATAAGGATGGTGTCATCTGCATATCTGAGGTTATTGATATTTCTCCCGGCAATCTTGATTCTACTCATCTTACTTCAGGATAAAATCTAAGCAATCTATGGCATTTAAGTTACTTGTCTGGGCTTCCCTGGTGGCTCAGATGGTTAAGCGTCTGTTTGCAATGCGGGAGACCCAGGTTCAATCCCTGGGTTGAGAAGATCCCCTGGAGAAGGAAATGGCAGCCCACTCCAGTACTCTTGCCTGGAAAATCCTATGGGCAGAGGAGCATGGTAGGCTACAGTCCATGGGGTCACAAAGAGTCGGACACAACTGAGTAACTTCAGTAAGTTACTTGTCGCTTTGATTCCTATATCTCCAGCTTTATGTCCTTCTACTCCTCTATACAAAGAAAATTTCAGTCTTGAGAAACTATTTTCAGATCACCAAGTAATGTTATAGTATAGTGATATGGTAATATAATAATAAAATCCCCACTTCAATCATGTACTAGCTGTGTGATCTTAAACAGGTAACGTATTTCATCTTAGTTTAATTTCATAGAATTTCATTTTTATCATATGTTCAAATTTATAAGATTTCTTTTGGGTAGAATAAAATTGCATCCTTTTGCTTGTTTAAAAGTCCTACATATAATTAAAGTAAGCACACTGAGTGACTATTGATAATACAATCTGAAAAATAATAACGAGCCATTAAACAATTTTACTTAAAATAGGGTGGTAGGTAAACACATGAAGGTAGTCATAGAGGGCTTCAAGAAGGAGGTGCCACTTAAGATGGGCCTGAAACAAGATAAACAATAAGGAGGAAGGTCACAAGAAAGGAGGTTTCTATTTAGACAAAAATATATTGAAATAGAAAGTCTTGGGATTTGTAAAAGGAAAGAGATTATTGCTTTTCACAGAATCATGGGATATGAGAAAAAAAAAAAAAAGTAGAAGAAATAATATAAAAAGATGAACCCAAAGCTGTGGGTTCTAGTTTAACAAGGTTGGCCTTTGTTTTATGGATTATAAAAGGTCCTACATATTTCTTGAGGAGAAAGTAGACATAACCAGAATTGTACTTGAGGAAAATTTATCGGATAGTGGCAAGTGAGACAAGTAGAATTGTGTGGAAGGGGCTTATATAACTTTCTGTCCTGCTTGCACTTACTTTCTCTCTTTTATTTCCAACATATTGCTACTCCAAAATTTTCTTCATGGGAATGAATGCTGTTCATCAGTCAATACACCACCTCCATCTCCTACTACACCCACCAAATTAGTTACCAATTCTTGGCATTTCTTCTTAAGAACAAAGTGCCTCAAAGAGTACCTTGCTTATATTAAGTTTGTTAAGATTGATCAAAACACTGTGATCTGAGCCATAGCCATCTTTCTCTAGAATTACTGTAAACATGCTCCTAATTAGTCTCCCTGTTTCCATTACTAACCCTCCTGAGTCATTCCCCAGTAAGGGACCTTCTTCCCTGTGTCTTTCAAGCCAATAGATCATGACCCAGATCAGCTCAGAAGCAAAGGGAAGGTTTTTCCTTTGAGAGATGTAATATCTAGAGCTTCATGCTATCCAGAGAGACTGAGGGCAATGCTGCTTTTATTTTATTTTTTTAACTTTTAATTGGAAAGTAATTGCTTTACAGTGTATTGATTTCTGCCATACAACAGTGTGAATCACTGATAAGTATACATATGTCCCCTCCCTCTTGAACCTCCTTCCCACCCCCCACCCCATCCCACTTCTCTAGGATGTTACAGAGCACCAGGCTGAGCTCCATGTGTTATACAAGCAACTTCCCACTGGCTGTTGTACATATGGTAATGTGCATGTTTCAATGCTACTCTCAATTTGTCCACCTTCTCCTTCCCCACTGTGTCCACAAGTGTCTCTACATCTGCATCTCTAGTCCTGGGCAGGGGCCTCCCTGGTGGCTCAGGGATGATAAAGAATCTGCCTGCAATGCGGGAGAGACAGGTTTAATCCCTGGGTCAGGAAGATCTCCTGGAGAGGGGAATGGCAACCTATTCCAGTATTCCTGCCTGAAGAATCCCATGGACAGAGGAAACTATGGGGTTCAGTCCATGAATTGGCAAAGAATCAGACATGACTGAGCAACCAACACTAGTCCTGGGCAGGCCTGCTTAAAAGGGATCGGGTCAGCAGGAGGGACCAGAGTTCCCACAGGGGCGGGGCAGGCGCATCCTTGCTGTAGGCTGAGGCTCTAGATCGCAGTGCCCCATGCAGCGTCTCTGCGCACGACCTGCCCGCACATCTTGAATTGAGGGTCCTCCACGGAGCTTATTCATACAGCTGGAAGAGCTGGGGTGTAGTTACCACAGCCGTTTCTCTCCAGGAACTTGGGTCTGAAATGCTAGATTACAGTTTTCTATGTGGGGCACTCTGTGAGCAAGTCAAACTAGACTAAGCACAAAGGAAAAAAGTTAGACTTAATTCTACTACCCAGATTCTAGTTTTGTTCCCCTGGAATTTTTTAAAATATTTATTTATTTGTTTTTGGCTGCCCTGGGTCTTCGTTGCTGTGCAAACTTTTCTCTAGTTGTGGTGAGCAGGGTGCACGGGCTGCTTATTGCAGTGGCTTCTCTTGTTTCGAGCTCGGGCTTCAGTAGTTTTGGCTTCTGGGCTCTAGAGTGTCATATTCTTTTCTTTTCTTTTCTTTTCTTTTTTAATTGGAGTATAATTGCTTTGCAACCTTGTATTCATTTGTGCTGTACAACAATGTGAATCAGCTGTAGGTATACATATACCTACCCCTTCCTCTGAAGCCTCCCTCCCAATGAACCTATTCAGAGGCTGGAATAGAGATGCAGACGCAGAGAATGGACATGCACTCCTCATTCTTGAGGGGCACCAAGGGGCACAGATTGGATGTCTGTAACGTCTTCTGGCTAAGTGTCGGCATCGTCATAACCCAAGTAGGGGAGAACTTTTTCCAGCTGTTCTTAGATGGGTTTGATGGTCACCAGGACTGAGCCCTAACTGTACCCCTCAGCAACCACAATTTGTCTAACCTTTTTGAGACAAAGGACACCAGACAATTTAAGATGCATGCCCAAATATTTTCAAGGGAATAATGGTCACATGTCAAATTTCTGAAAATGAAGGTATCTAGGTTTATTGTCTGTAGGCAAGTGTGTCCTGAGATTGAGGTCACTCCTGTGGCTTGAATATCCCTGGTTACACTTCGGTTGTTTTTCAGAAGAGAAGCCTGAAGAAGAGAGAGAGGCACATGATTAGTCAAGGGAATCCATTGCCAAAGGTTGTCTCTTGGGAGGCTGGGGATTGGGGGCCCTCTTAAATCCAGTGTGAACTCCTCTGCAACTTTGGAGAAGAATTGGTGGTTAGGATCACTAAATGGGATCTGTTCCACTTAGGGGTGAGCTGACTTTGTGGGTTGCTTGTTTTCCAGGTTTTTTAGGGACATCCCATCTCCTGGCTGGAAGGGGTGGAGGGCCGGGTTGATGGGCATGGGCAGTACCTGGTCATCATATTCCTTGAGAACTTTCCTCACTTATTGGGCCTCCCTGATGGCATGACAAGCTACAGTTTAGGGAAAGAAGTATGGCCCATATTCATTAACTAGTCACCCATGGCTTCCTAGATTGAAGCCCAATTTGGTGGTTTTATCTAATTATCCCTTTGTGCAGATTGGAGAGTAATTGGATGGACCTTGCCTTTAAGGTATGAGGAGGACTAGTTGCCAGGTCACTGGCTCAAGGTGGCCCTTTTAGCAGTTACATCTGTCTGTTGTTTTCTTTTATTATCTCTGACTCCCCCTTTTTGGTGAATCCTGCAAGGAATCACTGCCACCTTTTTTGGAAGCTGAACTGCTTCTAAGAGCTTCAACATGCTTTAAGCCGGGTTTCATCTATTAATTCTCCAAAGTAACTATGGGCTTCCCCAGTGGCTCAGCAGGAAAGAATCCACCTGCAATGCAGGAGATGCGCTCATGGGTCAGCAATATCGCCTGGAAGAGAGCATGGCAACCCATCCTAGGACTCTTGCTTGGAGAATCCCATGGACGGAGGAGCCTGGCGGGCTTATAGTCCATGGAATCACACCGAATCAGACACGACTGAAGTGACTTAGCACACGCTTACACACATGTATGATGTCATATACATTTGGGGAATCCGTATAATCATTGAAGACAACTCTCTATCACAAGCACTAAGGCTCAGGTGATGGTTATCAGCTCTACTTTCTATGCAGAAGTCCCTGAGAATAGGGTTCTTGCTTTTATGACTGGTATTTGGGAGGTCACTGTGTATTGCACCAGGCTTTTCCCCCGCTCTCATGAAACTTCTCCCCTCTGTGAGCCATTCCTCTTCAGCGTTTAGGAACGACAGACTTCCTTTGTCAAGTCAGGACATCTGGAACAGATGTGCCTATGTTTCCTAGAAAGCCATGCTTCAGGTTCCCTGTTTCTCTGGGTAGTAGGGTGGCCTGATTTAGTGTGTGACAGGTTTTTATGGCAGCCACTGGGTTGTCTAAAAGCAAAACCTGACCTTGAATGGACCTTCTGGGGGATAGCCATTCATTTAGAACTTTTTACACCTGAACCTACTGTGGAGTCCATATAGTAATTGACTGACCGATCATTGACTTTTCATCTTCCTTCAGCAGGGTTGTAATAGCTGCTACTGCCGGTAGGCAAGGAGGCCATCCCTTAGCATTTTGACCTAATTGTTTATAGAGAAAGAAGCAACCACCAAGAAAAGTGGTCCCAGTTTTTGAGGCTGATTTCCCTTGTCTCATGAATGTAAAGGTCAAAGGATTTAGCTAAATCTGGGAGGACCAGGGTAGGAGCCTGAAGACATTGCTTTTTCAATGTTTTACAGGCTGCTTAATATCTAAATTTCATTCACAAGATCATCATTCTTTCCTTTCAACTTTCCATGTAGAGATCTAGCTATTAGGCATCAGGAATTCAGATGCAGCGAAACAGCCAGTCCCAGGAATCCCCGAAGCTGTCTTCTAGTTTTGGAAAGGCAAGGCTGCAAGTGGCTTCTTTCCTTTTCTGGTGTAAGCTTCTCTGGCTTTATGTGAGAATGAAGCCTAGATAGGTCATCCTAATTTATGATATTTGGGCCTTTTTATTGGATGCCTTCTATCCTTTATTAGTTAAGTGATTAAGGGTGGTTACATTATTTTTGTCAGAGGCCTCCTTAGTAGTCTGATTATCAGAATGTTGTCTGCATACTAGAGGAGGATTAGGTCTTTAGCTAAAGTTTGTCAGAATACGGTGGGAGAATTTTTAAATCCTTAGAGCAGGACTGTCTAGAAGTGTTGTTTTTGTTGTGTGTTTGGGTACTCCCCAGTGGGTTTCTTTACAGAAAAAGTGAAGTTATAGGCTGATTGACATAGTCTAAAAAGGCCCTGGTCAGGTAGGCGTGATGGATCTATGAATGCCCATTCTTGGACTTTCCCAAGTCTTACAAGTCTTGTGATCAAGTTTGCCTGAACTGGTATTCAGTACTGAGTAAATGGCATCAGTATCGACTAGGAATTCTATAGGCTTCCCCCCATATCCAGTGTCAGTGGAGATTCTCCAGGGTCAACTGGAGTGCCAACTAAGGGTTCAATGGTGCTGACTAGCCCCACTTATTTTTAATCTGTTTGGACAGATTAAAGCCTTTGAGTGTAGTGTCCAGGATCTGCCCTTTCTGTCCCCCTTCAGGTGTGCCTAGGTCATTTGCTCTTCCAGTCCTCTTGTTTATGTATGGTGCACTGATTGCCTTCTATTTTCCTGGGCTTGTTATCCCATGGTGGTGACTGAGACATCCCATTTCACTCTCAATAAGACCTGTTAGAGTTCTTACAGTAGCTGACAGTGTCCTATATCATCTAGTCTCTCTCTCTCTCTCTCTCACACACACACACACACACACACCCCTTGCCTCCTACTCATCTCTTCACCTCACTGGTGCAGCTCTAGTCAAACTAATCTTCTTTGCTGCTTCTCCACACGTCCAGGCATTTTCCCCTACTTTAAGACCTATATATTAGCAATTCTTTCTGTCCAGAATCTCTACATGTACCTCTCACGTTTATAAGACCTAGTTTGAACATTCTCTTTAAAATTTCAGCCTGTCCCAACCCTGAAACTATTTATCACACTCATCTGCTTCTACATGTCACCTTTCTATACACTCTTAACATTTATGAATGTATTATCTTTAATTTAATTATTTATCTCTTCCTTCTAAAATAGTAGATCCATGAAACAAGAATATTGTATTGTTATTATGTCCAATGATATATCCCAGTCCCTAGAGCTTTGTAGGCATATAATAGGTATGAGATAAATATATATTTATTGAATTAGTGAATTAATTTAGGTTTACTTTGTGAAATGACTTTACAATAATATTGAAAAGACAATCAGTAGAGGCACTGATTTTCCATAATAGGAAATTTAACCCAGGTACTTTATTCAAATTAAATACTTAACTTACTGGGGATGCTAACATTGAAAAGATAATTGCACTCCAAGAAAATAAAGTCCTTCTATTTGTAAAATGCTCAATCATCCATGTCCAGTCAAGGGGAGTTGATAGAACCATTAATGAAATTAAATAATTATTAAAATATTTATTCAATATCTATTATGTGACATGTGGTTTTCTGGAATTGGCCTATAGAAAGGGAACACAATAAAAAGACCCCACTAACATAAAGGTTAACCCTAGGGAGAATACAGGCAAAAGACAATCAAATGATCATGAAAATTTTAGGAAATTTAGATTGCTATTTAGAAAATAACAATTGCTATTAAAACAGTAAAACACAGAGTAAAATTATGGAAAGCAAATCAATGTTAGTGAAGCTAATTAAAGAATGTAGTCAGTAAATGAAATTTGAGCTAAATCCTGAATAGTGAGATGTCACCAGTGTAGTTATTCAGATACTTGGGGAAGGAAAGTCACAGGAGAAGGATACAGCAGTGCCTAAAGCTCCTGAGAATAGCTGGCATATTTGAGGTACAAAGAGAATGCCTGTGGATGAGAGTGAAGCATGTTGTGAGGTCAAGAGGTAAAACAGCTGAGGTTATGAAGATCACCGTAGACATCTCATTACTTTTGGAAAATCATTTTTTTTCCTGCATTTATGAAAAAGAATAGCTTGAAACACTTTATTTGGATAACTATATATGTTCAATAATATACTTGGAGTCATTATGAAACAAATATAATTAATGTTTTCTTGTTAGACTTTTATTTTTGACATGTTTTTCTTAACTTCTGAAATTAAACAGACTCTCCACCTTAAATATTTTTTCTTAAGCTAAATTTACTTTTCTGTGGCTAAAATGTTCTCCTTTATTTGATATTTTCTTCCCAAATGTAGCAAGAAAGTCAGTCCTTTACTGTATATAACTATTTTTCTGAGGTTTCAAAAGAAGACATTATGCTTTAATACCCTGAAGATTTATTTGTAAAACTTCTACAAGGAAAGAAGGGAAACCACAGAAAATTTTGAAGCAGGAGATGAAAAGTCATACAGTAGCTTGTTGAAATATGGTTGGCAAATGATGAGGTGAACTGTAGAATAAGAACTAAGAATTCTCTTCAGGCCTGGAAAGTTGTTGGAGTTATTAAGAACCCCTGAACTGATAAGTCAGGGAGGGAATGTTTCAGTTAAAGCAAAATAAATAGATTCCAAGAGAAAAGGAAACTTGTGAATCTATTCCGTCATTAACTATCAAAAACATATAGTTATTTTCATCTCTTCTTCTTTTAAAACATTACTCAAATGTTTAATACTTAACTTTAAAAATGATCATTAATCCTCAATATTACAAATTATAGAAGGTGATTTAAAAATATATATATTTTGTTGATGACCCTTGGTTTCCTAAAAACATTATCTTGAGTTATAGTTTTAGTTTTTAAAAAGTTAGGAAGAATGAGAATCTTTAAAAAAAAATATGTTACTGTCTAGCTATTTTAAACTTGTAAGTTAGTTATTTAAAAAATGAAGCTGACCCCAGTTATGTTTTGCTAAGAAAAGTCTATGATCTTATTTTCTCATTAAGTATTCTTTTAGAACATATATAGAGAAATTACATTAGGCAAACTACATATGTCCAGACAATAAATCTTTAAAACTCACATATTTTCTAGGATATACCTGTGTAAACTAGAGTACTAATAGAGTAGATCTAGCTATACAATATACCTGGACATTTTAGGTATTGTTCTTTAATTCAAACTGTTTAAATATAATTATTTTACACATTGAAACAGTTCCTAAGATCTCAGTACTTTTTTCTCATTTGTTCTTGAACTGCCGTGCTACTCTAAAAATATCTTTACTCATGTTTGGCTCATATATAATGCAAATGTTAAGAGTAGTTAACTTTAGTGCTGTGAAACTAAGGATAGGGGACAGATGGAGGGTGGAAAGATTCTCATATTTGGCCCTTTATACTTAACGATTGGTTGACTCTATTGTTAATATATAGTAATTTGTTATATTCTTAAGGATGAGTACAAATATTTCTGTTTAAAACAAAACAGAACAAAACCCAGAATCTGTACACAGATGTTTGTAGTAACTTTATTCATTCATTGTCAAAACTTGGAAGCAACAAACATCTCCTACAGTAGGTGAATGGATACATAAACTGAATGGAATATTATCCATTGCTAAATAGAAATGAGCTATCAAACCATAGAAAGACATGGAGGAAATTTAAATGCATATTAATAAGTGAAAGAAGCCAATCTGGAAGGCTACATGTCGTAGGATTCCAACTATATGACATTCTGTAAAAGGCGAAACCATGGAGACAGTAAAAAATTCAGTAGTTGCCACACATAGGAACTGGTAGAGGAAAGGGATGAATAAGCAGAGTAGAGAGGATTTTCAGTTTGGTGAACGTATTCTGTATGATGCTACAATGGTGGATACATATCACTATTCGTTTGATCAAACCCATAGAATGTTCATCATCAAAAGTTAACCCTAAAGTAAAGTATGGACTTTGGATGATTATGATGTATTCAAGTAGGTTCATCAGTTGTAACAAGTATACCAGTTTTGTGAGGAATATTGGTAATGGGGGAATTATGCATGCATAGGGGAAGGGAGTATTTGGAAAATCACTGTACTTTTAAAATTTTGTTGTGAATCTAAAATGACTCTTA